>NW_028261381.1:3401591-3701591 GCF_051295495.1 Thamnophis sirtalis | reverse complement strand
GGCCCGCCAGGAGGGCTGCGGATTTAGAGACGGCCAGGGATGTTGATGATGATGATGATGATGATGATGATGATGATGATGGGCAACTGGGGCGCCTTTCTTCCTTAGTTGGTCGTGGCTCTCTCTCTCTCTATTTCACTGTCAAACGCAGCTCCTCCTTTGAACCCGTAGCTCAATCTGTGCAGCTGCAAAAGGCAGCGAGATCTACACGCCGCAATTGGGGGGGGGGCGAGGGGAGGGGAGAAACACCAGCGAAAGTTTAGCCTCCCCCGCCGTTTGGCATCCTTGCTGGCTTCAACTGGCTGCAAACTGGCACTCTAGCGGGAAATGCGCGATAAATCCCGGGTTACGTGGGATTGAGATGCCTTTGAACTCATCCGGACTTCTTAAAAGTCAAAGTGTTTCTCAACCTTGGCAACTTGAAGATGTCCGGACTTCAACTCCCAGAATTCCCCAGCCAGCGAATGCTGGCTGGGGAATTCTGGGAGTTGAAGTCCGGACATCTTCCAAGTTGCCAAGGTTGAGAAACCCTGGTCTTAGTTTGTTCTTCTGCAGTTTTGTGGCACTTCAAATTGCCATGCCATGGCAGCTTCACCAAAATAAACATTCTGGGAGTTGAAGTCCGGACCTCTTCAAGTTGCCAAGGTTGAGAAACACTTGACTTAAGTCAAGTCTTGCCCAGGATGGAGCCCGCATCCCTCCGCTGGGTGGTTGACCTTGTAGCGCCCCAAGCAACGCGGCTCGGAGTTGGGACGCGCTTCCTTGTAGCCGAGAAGCGTGGGCGGGCTCCGCTCTCGCTCCGTTGCGGAGCTAACTTGGCTCCCAGAAAGAAAATAACGGGATCTGCTAAACGTGTAGAGAAGATTTCAAGTAAGAATAAGGTGCAAGGATGTTATAAACTTGGGATACTGGACCAAGCCAGCGATGGAATGGGAGAGGAGCGAAAAGGAGGAGAGCAAAACCTTTGGGAACTTGAATGAAATCCTGATTAAGGCGTTTGAAAATGTTGCAATGTAGCCCAACTAGATTCCTATCATTAAAAAAAACAAAAAAACTACTGGCCTCTTTGCGTATTGCATTCTACATAAACATCTTTTAACAGTTTCCCCATAAATGGTTAGCCTGGATGACACTGACTTTTCCTAAAGCTTTTCTGGAAGGGGAGGGGGGTGGCGGGAGGGAAGTGAGATTTTGCCCAATGAATACAGAGAGATTTAAGTACGACGTACTATCATTACTTCTCCATACTTTTACAATACTGTGTGTTTTGCGCACACAATCTCCTTCCCAGTTTTAAAAACGTAACCTTTAGTAAAAAAATCTTTTACAAAACAAAGTTTTTGCTTTACCAATCGAAGCGCCTGGCCAACTGTCCTTGTAACGCTGCAGCTGGTTTTACGAACATCCAGCTGAAAGAAGCTGCCTAGTTTTGTGGTTCGGTGAATTGTGCGAGCTCAGCTGGTGTGGTTGTTTCATGGTTCAGTGTGTTATGCAAACTTAGGCAATTTGATTAGTTCAGTAAGCCATGGTTCAGTAACCATAACTTGGGAGTGAGGTGTGACCACACTTTCAAAAGACTGTATTCCTGCCGTTATCTATCTGTTTCCAAAAGCGGCTCTCCATAAAGTTTGGGGTATATTTGTCAAAAATGGTGATCAACTGATCAACCTAATAACCACTGGAGGGGAGCAAAGGATCCATTCCTCCTGGCTACGGCATAGAAAGCGATGCTGGCAGATCGCACAATAGAAGCTGCTGTAGAGGTGTTGTTAGGTTATTTCACTGGATTTATATGCTATTCCCGGTTGAAGCTGATCTGGACTGACATACATTCGAAACAAAACAAATGCACATTGAAGTGAAATAAATAGCAATGCATACCAATATACAGTGCAAGGAACCATTCAACTGCCATCGCCAAGCAAAGGAAAACTTCCACTACTAGGGAAACGGTTCGTACCATTTCATTTCTGAAGTCCTTATAAAATAGCCAGTGGTAAAAACCAGGAGGGAGGGGCTAATATGGCTGTTCAGGGAGAGAACTTGCCTCCAGGATCTCTGAAGATGGGGAACCCTCAGCAAAAGGACATATACCTGAGAGACCGCCTCCTGCCGATTACCTCCCATAGACCGATTAGATCTCACAGGTTAGGTCTCCTCCAGATTCCATCTGCCAGCCAATGTCGGCTGGCGACCCCCCGGGGGAGAGCCTTCTCTGTT
This sequence comes from Thamnophis sirtalis, assembly GCF_051295495.1. Taxonomy (NCBI): domain Eukaryota; kingdom Metazoa; phylum Chordata; class Lepidosauria; order Squamata; family Natricidae; genus Thamnophis; species Thamnophis sirtalis. The sequence continues at coordinate 3,699,371 of NW_028261381.1, read as the reverse complement.
GCAGCTCCAGCCCTCTGGAATGATCTCCCTGTCGAGATCCGGACCCTTACGACCCTCCTGGCTTTCCGCAAAACCACCAAGTCCTGGCTGCTCCAGCAGGCCGGAGGGCCTGTGAAACATCCAGCCCCGCGGAAATTGTGAATGTTGTGGTTTTGTTTTTAAAGTGTTGTCTTTGTCTAGTCTTCCCCCTTCCCTTGTCTATTGTGAGCCGCCCAGAGTCCTTCGGGAGTGGACGGCATACAAGACAAATAAATAAATAAATAATAATAATAATAATAATAATAATAATAATAATAATAATAATATGAATGGTGACACCAAAAGTGAAAAACCAGAAAAGCAGGCCACAGTTGAATTCTGGAAAGAATTGTGGGAAAATGCAAAGGACTACAACAAGGAAGCAAAGTGGATACATGACTTTGAGAAAAGCATTGGCAACAAACAAATGCAAGTATTAGAAGTAACAACTGAGATGATCAAAAATCGAGTTAAAAAGGTAAAGAATTGGACATCACCTGGAAAGGACCAATTACATGGTTTCTGGCTCAAATATCTGACCAGTTTACATGCAATATTGGCCAGGCAACTGAATGAAATTTTACAAAAGGGCCAAATTGATGAATGGTTGACAACTGGAAAAACATACTTGATTCAGAAAGATCCAACTAAAGGAACAACACCTGAAAACTATAGACCAATAACATGCTTGCCAACAACCTTCAAATTACTCACAGGCATTATTGCAGATAACATGATGGATTATTTGGAAACAAACAACATCTTGCCAGTAGAGCAAAAAGGCAACAAAAGAAGGAGCAGGGGCACAAAAGATCAGCTTCTAATTGATAAAATGATATTAGAAAATTGTAAGAACAGAAAAACGAACTTGAATATGGTCTGGATTGATTACAAAAAGGCATTTGACTCACTGCCACATAGTTGGATCATAAAATGCTTAGAAACAACTGGCATTAGCAAAAATATTACATCCTTTACTGAAAAGGCGATGAAACAATGGAGAACTGAGTTGGCAGTAGGGAATGAGAGCTACGGAATGGTTAATATCAAGCGAGGAATTTTCCAGGGTGATTCACTTTCACCTCTTCTCTTCATCATCGCAATGATCCCACTATCAGTAATCTTAAAAAAAATGAAATTAGGCTACCAAACAGCCAAAAAAGCTGAAAAAATTTCGCATTTACTATATATGGATGATTTGAAACTCTATGGAAAGTCAGAAATAGAAATCCAATCATTGACAAATACAGTCCGAGTATTCAGCACCGATATTTCAATGCAGTTTGGCATGGAAAAATGCGCCACTGTATCCATAAAAAGGGGCAAAATCACTGCATCTGAGGGAGTTGAAATGCCCAATGGCCAACTAATTAAATGCAAAGAAAATGAAGCCTACAAATACTTAGGCATTCTGCAGTTGGATAACATCAAGCATGGAGAAGTAAAAACTATTGTCAGACGAGAGTACACCAACAGAGTTAGGAAAATTTTGAAATCTAAATTGAATGGTGGAAATACAATCAAAGCCATAAATACCTGGGCAATACCAGTTATAAGATACACAGCTGGCATAGTTAACTGGACACAAGCTGATTTGGACCTTTTGGACCGAAAAACCAGGAAGCTAATGACAATGCACTACAGTTTACATCCACGTGGTGATACTGATAGACTATATCTGCCCCGAAAATCAGGTGGCAGAGGATTATTACAAGTGAAGCAAACAGTTGAAGAAGAAAAACATGCACTGGCTGATTATTTAAAAGAAAGTCAAGAACATCTATTAATCGAAGTAAAGAACAAAAATCTACTGAAGGCCCAACAGACAAAACAAGAATACAGAAAAGATGTGATAAAATCAAGAATGGAGAGTTGGCAGAACAAAGCACTGCATGGTCAATTTCTGGAAAAAATAAAAGATAAAGTGGACAGTGAACAAACTTGGTTATGGTTAAAAACAGGTACATTAAAGAAAGAAACAGAGTCACTAATCCTGGCTGCGCAAGAACAAGCTATCCGCACAAATGCCATTAAGGCCAAAATCGAAAAATCCTCTGATGATACCAAATGCAGACTTTGCAAAGAAGCTGACGAAACTGTTGATCACATACTCAGCTGCTGTAAAAAAATCGCGCAGACTGATTATAAATTGCGGCACAATTCAGTAGCACAAATGATCCATTGGAATTTGTGCAAAAATTATAATATTAAAACAGCAACAAACTGGTGGGAACATCAGCCTGAAAAAGTCACCGAAAATCAGATGGTCAAGATCTTGTGGGATTTCCGTATACAAACCGACAAAATACTGGCGCATAATACACCAGACATCACACTGGTTGAGAAAAATAAGGTCACAATCATAGACATTGCAATACCAGGTGATAGCAGGGTCGCCGAGAAGGAACATGAAAAAATCGCAAGATACCAGGACTTAAAAATCGAAATTCAACGACTATGGCACAAACCAGCAGTGGTAATTCCAGTGGTAATTGGCACACTGGGTGCTATTCCAAAAGCACTGGAATTACATTTAAAACAGTTAAAAATTGACAAAATCACCATCAGTCAAATGCAAAAAGCCGCACTGCTTGGATCTGCACGCATATTACGAAAATACGTTACGACGTCCTAGGCCCCTGGGTGGGGCCCGACTAGTAACCAATGCCAAATCCGGCAAAACAACTGGCCGCTGTGATACAATTGTACAATAATAATATAATGAATCCACCCTATCTGGATGTTATGGAGCAAGAAAATAATATCAAGAGAAATGTTCCTGCAGATAATTGTGGTTCTGAACTATGGGAAGATTATCACCTACATCTTGAATTGCTCCAAGTCAGAAGCAAGCAGAGGTGGGTTCCTACCAGTTCGCACCTATTCGGTAGAACCGGTTCGTCAAATCTACCGAACCGGTTAGAAGAGGTTCCACCAGTGGACCCGGAAAACAGGCCACACCTACAGAAGAGGTTCCGAAAATTTTTGAAAACCACCACTGCCACACACAGAGAGAGAGACAGACAGACTGAGAGAGAGAGAGAGAGAGAGAGAGAGAGAGAGAGAGAGAGAGAGAGAGAGAGAGAGAGAGAGAGAGAGGAAGAAATAAAGAAAAAAGAAAGAAAAAGTGAGTGAGAGGTGAAAGAAAAAAAGAAAAAAGGGACAGAGAGACAAAAGGAAGGAGAGGGAGAGAGAGAGAGAAAGAAAGAAAGAAAGAAAAAAGAAAAAAGAAAGAAAAAGAGTGAGTGAGAGATGAAAGGAAAAAAGGGACAGAGAGACAAAAGGAAGGAGAAAGAGAGAGAAAGAAAGGAAGAAAGAAAGAAAGAAAAAGTGAGAGATGAAAGAAAAAAAGAAAAACGGGACAGAGAGACAAAAGAAAGGAGAGAGAGAGAGAGAGAACACATGGTTGGCAAGCCACTCCCACCAGATCACGTGGCCAGCAAGCCACTCCCACAAAGGAGGCCACACCCACAGAGTAGGTTCCAAAAAATTTTGAAACCCACCACTGGATGCAGGCAACTCGCAACCAGCACATCTCCCAATATGGTGGTGGGAAGCACCCATAACTTCTCAAGCCACTGAATCCTGGAATAAATACGGTTGCCAAATAGTTGTCCCTGGACATTGTCATAGTCCAATAAAGATGACTAAGTCGTAAGTGACAATTTGAAGAGGTTCTGATTCCAGAAGCAATTGTGAACTACCAACTACCGGAAGGTAAAGTAATTAAAGTCATGGAAGTGCCAAGATAGCCAGGGAAATTATTGAACCCTGGGAAACTTGTCCCTTGACTGTCAATAGCCAATGACTTAATAGCCAACCATCGACATCCCAGCCAATAAGAACCCACATGGAACCAGGCACCATATCAATTAGGATGCCTAGAACAGTGTTTCTCAACCTTGGCAACTTGAAGATGTCCGGACTTCAACTCCCAGAATTCCCCAGCCAGCGAATGCTGGCTGGGGAATTCTGGGAGTTGAAGTCCGGACATCTTCAAGTTGCCAAGGTTGAGAAACACTGGCCTAGAATAGCCCAAAGCACACATTCTGGTAGAAATCCCCTGAGGATGGAGTCCAGCACAAGTCCAAAAACTCAGAAGACTAAACCGGTGATCCCACTGGCCAGCTCAGATTGAATTCTGCAACATTATCCACGCTTTTATTCACGAAAGTAACTACCAACCAGATAAAGCCAGGTTTTGGTGTGGGAGTGAGATGTGTTAAGGCGTGTGGACGTACATCCCCCAAAACTTTTCCAAGATTATAATTCTGACCAGTAAGACATTTTTTACTTGCAAAGCGTTCACTGTTTTTTTCAATATATCTTGGTTGTCATTTAGTCATCCAGAATTGTATAATTATGATGTACCTTACTTACTGGTATTAGTGCTGTTAAGGAGCTGGAGTAATTACTGTCCTGTCAAAACTTGTATTGAAGTTTGAAGTTTTATTTTATTTATATGCTGCCCTATTCCCTAAAAGGGACTCAGGGCGGCGAACAACTCCAACGGGAAGGGGAGCATACAAATACAAAACAGACATTTAAAATAACCAACAACCACACCTGTTGAGAGGGGAAGGGATCAACCCCAGGCCTGCCGACACAGCCAGGTCTTAACGGCTTTTCGGAAAGCCGGGAGAGAGGTGAGGGTCCGAATCTCCACGGGGAGCTCATTCCAAAGGGCCGGAGCTGCCACAGAGAAGGCCCTCCCCCGGGTCGTAGCCAGATGGCATTGGCTGGTAGACGGAACCCGGAGGAGGCCAGCCCTGTGCGATCTAATGGGTCTTTGGGAGGTAATTGGCAGCAGGCGGTCTCTCAAGTACCCAAGTCCAATACCATGAAGGGCTTTATAAGTAATAACTAGCACCTTGAAGCGTATCCGGAGACCGATTGGAAGCCAGTGCAGCTCGCGGAGGATAGGTGTAACGTGGGTGTATCGAGGTGCACCCACAATCGCTCGCGCGGCTGCGTTCTGGACAAGCTGAAGTCTCCGAATGCTCTTCAAGGGCTGCCCCATGTAGAGCGCATTGCAGTTGTCCAGTCTTGATATTTCTGTTATCATTTTTAATTTTTGACTGCAAGCATCAACATGGTTTACAATAAGATAACAAAATAGAATCAAAGCAATCAGTTAAAAAAAACCAGAATGATAAAAATATTGGTAAGTTTCCCTGGGTAGCTTAACAATACTGGCAACCAAGGTGTTTGCCGAAAACTCCCCACTGTGAGTCTATTTTCAATAGGGACACAGTGAATGCAACCACGAAGAATGCCCTTCTTTCCATTATTGCAAAATGAACGTTAGCAAACTGGCGTGATAAGCAAAATATGTTCGACTGAATGTAAAGATGGAACATGCCTTTACTGAAGAAGACTGTTTACTAAAGGCAACTGTTCCTTACATTGCTTATCCCCTTTTAGTGTTGTAAACAAACATAAATTTGATAGCTAATAGGTAGCTAATGAGGACCAGTCTATTTAAGGCATTGGACTTGAGCCGGAAACCTGAATTCTACTCCAACTTTCGGCGCAAAAGCCAAACAGGATGATTCTGAGACAGTCACATTCTCTCTGCTCTAGGAAGAAGCTAATGATGAAACACCTCTGAAAATACTGTGCAGAGAACTGACCATGTAATTGCCATGACACTTGAAGGCACTTGAAGGGAGGGCAGCTAATCTATCCCTTTGAGCATGTGAGTTGTGCGTAGTAGGAGTATCCGTGGCGCATAGCTGCCATTCTTGGTGGCAGCTCAGAAAGAAAAGATTTCTCATCAATTACAATGCATTTCTGTAGTTCAGTCGGATTATGAATCTATGTGTTGTCGTGGTCTGGTTGACCGCCATCCAGGACGGATCAGAGTTGTAGCAAAAGCTGTTAATTACTACTTGCAACTAGGGCCTGGATTAGCAACAACAACTACCGAGAACTATATTAAGAATGTGTTTCTGCTGATGAAGTAATTGATAAATTGCTCAACTCCCATACTTGAAAACCACTTATCCACTGAATTTCAGTCTCTGTGCTGGTGGGCGTGACACAGGACTCATAGGGGGGGGGCACCCGTGGTGGCCATTAAGGCAGGACTTCCCTGAGACCCTCCCTCGCACTCAGTGACATGCAGTCAGGGGAGGCTAGGATCGTCCTGAAAAAGAAAAACAAATTTAAAAGGAAGAAGGCTGAGGTAGTTGCTGCCAGAGTCACAGTGGAAGACTCTGCTTAGTGCTTAACTGCAGGAGGAGGCGAGAGAACCAAGTGGCTCCTTTAGTCTATCTTTATGATCACTTGAGCAGAGTTAAGAAAGGGTTAAAAGGCAAAAAATTCCTTATGCAAAGGAGGCACGTGGTTCTCTCGCCTCCTCCTGCAGAGGGCGCCTTTTTTAAACAGTTAAGCAGAGTCATCCATTGGGGACTCTGGCAGCAGCTAACGCACCAGCACTTTAAAGTGCATGCCGCCGCACCGGCCATACAGCGCGGGACGTGCCAGGGCTTCGGGGGCGGCTGGTGCCGAGGTGGCGCAGTGGTTAAATGCAGCACTGCAGGCTACTTCAGCTGACTGCAGTTCTGCAGTTCGGCTGTTCAAATCTCACCGGCTCAGGGTTGACTCAGCCTTCCATCCTTCCGAGGTGGGTGAAATGAGGACCCAGTCTGTGGGGGCGATATGCTGACTCTGTAAACCGCTTAGAGAGGGCTGAAAGCCCCATGAAGCGGTATATAAGTCTAGTCTAACTGCTATTGCTGGCAGACATAGGGCGGCTTTTGCCCGCTTGCCTCACCAGCCATGAACCTCACCGCACGTCACTGCTCGCACTCATTACAATCTCCTTCCTTCTTTCCTTCCTTCCCTCTTCATTCTAATTTCTTCTTCCTTCCCCTCTTTCCTTATTTTTCTTTCCTTGCTCTCTTCCCATTCTTTTTTCTTTGTCTTTTCCCTTTGTCTTTTCCTGTCCCTTCTTGCAGGCTCAAATGCAAAAGGGAAAACGTTTCTCCTTTTGTTTTTAGTTTTGATAGCCCCCTGCCAGCCAAAACGGGGCATGGGGGGGGGAACACTGCCAGAGTGCTGCAGGAGGCCATCCAGGCCAAAAATGGGATGTGGGAGCTGCGCTGTCCCCCCCATGTCTTGTTTTCACTAGCAGAGGCACCGTGGGCCATCCTTTGTTATTTCCAGGCTGACTCTGTGGTCAGATCTAATAGCAATAGCAATAGCAGTTAGAGTTATAGACCGCTTCATAGGGCTTTCAGCCCTCTCTAAGCGGTTTACAGAGTCAGCATATTGCCCCCACAGTCTGGGTCCTCATTTCACCCACCTCGGAAGGATGGAAGGCCCAGTCAACCTTGAGCCGGTGAGATTTGAACCGCCGAACTGCAGATAGCAGTCAGCTGAAGTGGCCTGCAGTACTGCACCCTAACCACTGCGCCACCTCGGCTCTTATCTAAACACCCTGCGGGCCAGATATGGCCCATGGGCCTTGAGTTTGATACCCCTGTCTTAAAAAAAAAGGATTGGAATATAGGTTAGGATCTGATCAGATTTTTAAAGGAAGTAAGGGGTACCGAATTAAGGTTAAAGGAAAAAAAACTTCAATAATTAATAGGTTATTACTTTGAATTTGAAAACTTAAGCTAATAAAACAGTTCAAATAAGCCATTTTTGGCTTTGAGGTATGGATCTTTAGAAGCCACCCTTCCAAATCAAAACTGTCGTATTGTTTTTTATTAAGAGCCGAGGTGGTGCATTGGTTAGGGTGCAGTACTGCAGGCCACTTCAGCTGACTGTTATCTGCAGTTCGGCGGTTCAAATCTCACTGGCTCAAGGTCGACTCAGCCTTCCATCCTTCCGAGGTGGGTGAAATGAGGACCCAGACTGTGGGGGCAATAATTCTGATTCTGTAAACTGCTTAGAGAGGGCTGAAAGCCCTATGAAGCGGTATATAAGTCTAACTGCTATTGCTAACTGCTATTGCTATCTCCAGAAATAGCCAAGAAATAGGGGTAGTCCTTGACTTGTGACCACAACAGAGCCCAAAATTTATATTGCTTAAGCAAGACATTTGTAAGGTGAGTTTTGCCCCCATTTTACAATGTTTCTTTGACACAGTTGTTAAAATGAATCATGGTAGTTGTTAACTTAGTCAAATGGCTGTTTGGCTTCCCCATTGACTTTGCTTGTCAAAAGGTCACAAAAGGTGATCGGTCACATGACCTTGTCAAGCATCTGAATTCATGATCATGTGACCGTGGTGAGGTTGCAAAGGTCGTAAGTGTAAAAAAAAAAGGTCGTAAGTCTTTCAGCGCCATTATAACTTTGAACCAGAGGTGGGTTCCTACCAGTTCGCACCAGTTCGGTAGAACCAGTTCGTCAAATCTACCGAACCAGTTAGAAGAGGTTCCACCAGTGGACCCGGAATGCAGGCCACACCTACAGAAGAGCTTCCAAAAATTTTTGAAACCCACCACTGCTTTGAACAGTCACTAAATGACCTTGTTGTAAGTCAAGGACTACCTTGACATACTTCTGTGAAGTTTTACCAACCTAAGTCTCTCCATACGGGTTAGGTTTCAATTTCCATTAACACAGGGCAATCTAAAAAGGGATAAATTGACAAAGGATGCTTTAGATATTTTTACAATATATAGTACTGAACTTGTGTATGAAAACTCTTTAAGCAGCTCAGACTGGGGCAGTGGTGGGATTCAAATAATTTAACAACCGGTTCTCTGCCCTAATGACCATCTGGGTAGGTGGGGCTCGGTGGTCCTGTGACCATGTGGGTGTGGCCAACTCAACGTCACTCAGGTCAATGGGTGCTTCGCCTTAGCTGTGACAATGCAATAAGGGTTAACGGGAGAGGCAGTTTCTGTAAGCAGGGCAATAAAGATTAGGCTAGAAACAACACCAGAATGTTTCCTTCCTGCCTTCCTTACAGGATTAGCCCTGTAAAGTGGGAAAAAACAAAAGGAGATTTCTTCCAACAACCGGTTCTCTGAACTTCTTAGAAAGTTACCAACCGATTCTCCCAAATAGGTGCGAACTGGCTGAATCCCACCACTGGACTGGGGCTGTGTATTTTCAGAGGCTTTACATATTTAAAGGCAACTTCTCTTGGAAGTTTCGGAACAGTCAAGCCATATATTCAACTCAAGTTCAGACAGGTGACGATTTAAAGCTTCCACCTATATGGCACAATATACTTAAAGAAGTTCAGGGTAAAACAGCATGCATTTTCATGACGATGGTTGGGAGGTACAGATATTTCATATATCCCTAGATTTGGTATGAACTTCGCAAGAAGAGAAAACGAAATTAACTTGACAGTTTGTCTTAAGACAAAACAAATGACAAGAGTGATTAAACAACACTGCTTAAATTTAGCAGAATAATTTTGCAAGCTCCTAGCTAAGACTATCCCGCCTGTTATTACAGCAAAAGAATAGGAGAGGCAGGCTTTATAAATTATTGCCTTTGTTTCCTTATTCAACGAGAGAGCAAGTCCAGCTCCTTGTATTTCAATAGAAAATTAAAATCTCAATAAACACTATAATGCATTAAGGGCAAAGTGTCCTTTCCTGGAATCCCTCTTCTTCTTTTTTTAGGCTCTTAAAGCCTAATTTCCTTGCGTGTATTTTCATTGCTTCCTCTTCTAATTCTCACCTCCTTGTCAAACTCCCCTCCCTTCTCTAAACGACATTCTTATTGAAGTGAAGTATTTCATTTCGCTTAACCCTGAGACATTTTTGTGAAATGCAGCACACTTTTGTGTCAGGCACTTTAAAATACACTCCTAAAGCTCTTTGTAATATCTGCAAATTCACTACAAAGCTTAAACTGGCAGAGAGAGGGGGGAAAAACCGTAATAAGCTCTGCCATCTCATTACCTGGGTTGTAAAAATGGGAGAGAGAAAAAGGCCTCATTTTCTAGGGCAAGGAAAATCCTTGCTAGTCCCTATTTTTAACTTCCTGGTTTTTAATTGAAAGCTTATCTCTAGGGTGTTTTTCTTTTCATGCATGTTTGCACCACTGTAAACATTTCTCTCCTTACGCCAATCTCACCGGCTGAGGAGTTCATCATTCTGGAAGGGGCTAATAAGTGAGGGAGGGTCTGCTAACTAAAAAAAGTTTCACTTCGCTTCTTTGTTCTGCTTGAGGAATACTCCAAAGGTCTTCGATAAGACGAACGGCTGGAATCGCAAAAGAGCTACTTTCTTTTTATTATTCCGGCTTGAACCAGTTATTAGGACTTCCAATCTTTGCAGAAATTGTGCCCCGTTATATTTTGACTCCTTGGGTATTTTATTATCTCTTTCCCCCATCTTTATGAGAACAGTCCGGGAACAATCATTGGAAAGGAATGCAAGGACATCTGGCTGGGGTGGCTGAGAGTTTTGACTCTCCCAAGGTCAGTTCCCATGTTGCTCTGGGATCTCAGCATGTGTGTATGATGAAATTGTGAAAATCTCTCTCTCTCTTTCTCTTCCCAACTCCCTCTTTGAGTTAGTCTTGACTCCTGGCCTGAATAACCCCTGTAATTTTCTTGGCAACTGCAAGGTTTACCATTGACTTCTTCCTAAAGCTGAGAGTGGCTTCTCAATTGCCTAGGAATGAACACCAGGAAAGGAATAAACAGCTCTCTCTCTCAATAGCCATGTGTTCTAGGAAGGGAAAGAGATAGAGGCTCTCCCACCAAGCTTGCAATCCCCCCCCCACACTGCTGAAAGAGCCACGGTGGTGCAGTGGTTAGAGTGCAGTACTGCAGGCCACTTCAGCTGACTGCTAGATCAGCAGTTCGGCGGTTCAAATCTCACCGGCTCAGGGTTGACTCAGCCTTCCATCCTTCCGAGGTGGGTAAAATGAGGACCCGGATTGTTATTGGGGGCAATATGCTAATTACAAATACGAGATAAAAATAACAAAATAGGGGAGAGAAAACGAAAAACAGTTTAAAAAACACAATATACATTCGGCTTGGCTGGGGGTTGGACCTGATTTATAGATCAACAGCCCCAGGCCTGCCGGAACAGCCAGGTTTTGGTGGCTTTTTGGAAGGCCGGGAGAGTGGTAAGGGTCCGGATCTCTGCGGGCAGATCGTCCCACAGAGCCGGAGCAGCTACAGAGAAGGCTCTCCCCCGAGGGGCCGCCAGCCGGCATTGTCCGGTCGACGGCACCCGGAGGAGGCCTAGCCTGTGAGTTCTTATCGGCCGTTGGGAGGTGTGTAGCAGGAGGCGGTCTCTCAGATATCCAGGTCCAAGGCCATGTAGGTGTGCGAAGTTATCATCCAGCCCTCTCCCAGAAAAATGAAATATCCTAGGAAATATTGAAAAGGCAGAATATTTCTCTGGATGTGAAAAGAAACATGTTTTAAAAGACAGAATAGTTGCCTATAGCTTTCTGCCCATCCCCAGCTAATGGGCCATTAAGATGGCCAGGCTAGCCCACTTTACATAATAAAGACCTCTCCTCACTGCAGCTGTAGGGGAAAGGGATATTACTCAACTGATCACAAGGCAATTGAGAACTCATCACAGCCTAGAGAGTAGCCCCCTGCATGGCACCATGGGAGTCTGATAACCAGTCAGAATACATTTCTTACACAGGAACAGGAAACAGAGAGGTGGGACTAAACAGGGTATAAAAAGCCTAGCAAGCTCCTCCCTCAGCCCTTTTCTTCTTCTCCACCAACATTGAAGCATGCGATCACCTTTTCTGTTCAGGGCTCAAGCCGTGTGGTCCTGTCCACCAATAAACCATCTTTCCAAGCAGCCTCCATGTCTCCAGTGTCTTTTTCCCCACTTGGAGCCAAACCCAGAAGGACATTTCTTTCAACATAGGGCTTTAAACTTGAAATTTTGACTCTTGGGGAGACAAATGTCTCCCTTACCCTTCATTTCTTTTTATTCCTTCTGGAGTTTTTAAATATGTAAACTCTGTATATCCTCCCATATCAAACAATCAAACTCGGTGCACCACCAGTGATCCAAATTCCGCACAGGCTCTGCAATCTGCATACATTATGCGCATATAAATTAAATGGTGTGCTACTTTGCATTATTTATTCTGCTTCCGTTAGCCATAGCAAAAGCCAACAAAGGGCATTATTGAAGCCTTATGGGGTTGCCTGGGTTTTTTGGGGTCCTCGGGGGAGAGATAAACACAAAACAAGCCTTTTCAGTGGCCGATCTGAGATTCTGGGATTTCCTGCCATCTCTCTAGTTCTTTCATTAGCAGGCAAATTATTTCTACTCAGGCAGGCCTTTGACTTTAAAAATGACTTGTTGCTGAAGCATGTATTATTCTGGTGCATGCAGTTATTTATTTCCCAATTATGTCTTTTTATTTGATGGGCTTTGATGTTTTAAATGTAATGGAAACTCAAAAGCATTCTTACCGGTGTTTTTTTTAATTTATTGTCAATGTGGATTTGGAGTTATAATAGTGATTTTATCTATATTTAATTTTAGCCATTATGAACACTATTTTTATGGAAATGAGACATAAATTAAAGAAATACATCTTTATTCAACATTAGCTTAAACGGAAGGAGCTACATTTAACAAATTGCCCTTAACTGTTCTACAGAAGAAAATTATCTTATTAGCAGATAAATCTGCAGAAATCTCAATAGCTACCGCAAAATATTGCTCAGGCAAGATGGCTGTCAAGAAACCTGGGGTGTAAATAAAATTTGATAGATTGATTTTCATGTTATAAGGCAATTAGCCACATATTTCACCTTTTAATATTTAGTTTAAAATTTGTTTGTCTGTCTGCTCTACTCTATGAAATTTTTGATCTGTGATTCTGGATCAAATGTACTCTGGAAACAAAATTCAGTATCGGTTGCCAATAACCACACCTAGCACAATGCATCATGAGATGCTCTAATTCTGTCTCATCATTTTGCTAGGTAACCAAGACTATTTTTATAGAGTTCTTTTTCTTCCCATCAGCTGTTGCTCTACATGCTTTCCTTAGGAGAAATGCAAATAATTAGAGGAATGAAAGGCCACATTTTATACATTCCTTAATTTCCTCGCCTACGGGTTCCACAGACCCGCTGCTGCAGAATTCTGTGGGATGAAAGCTACATTTTTTTTTACATTACATTTCTACACACAAAACCCATGTCTGGGAGTTTCCCAAAATAAACAAAAACTCATAAAGGCGTCAATCTGAAACAAGGATTAATGTCAGTCAGATTTATGTGTAGGATAGCAGTGAAAAGGTTGTGGAAAGGAAAAGCCATGTAATCTTTTAAGAAACAATTGTAGATATGAAGACATACTGAAATATTCAACCTATACACAGACCTCTTATTTCCAATCAGTGGATATTTTCAGAGTGGAGACCAGTTACTTCCCTGTAATCATAATTCCAACAGCTTTTTTTGTTTTGTTAAAACAATAGGATTCTAAAGCTTCCAGAATCTGGGAGTTGAGGCAGTTAGAAAGTCCTGGTACTCCTGATGGGAAGGGCAAAATGTTGGTCCAGCAATGCCTTGTTTCAAGCTCAAAACCATCCCACCATGTTTGGAATGAATCACTTGGGCTTGAAATAATTAGCAATAGCAATAGCAGTTAGACTTATATACCGCTTCATAGGGCTTTCAGCCCGCTCTAAGCAGTTTACAGAGTCAGCATATCGCCCCCAACAATCTGGGTCCTCATTTTACCCACCTCGGAAGGATGGAAGGCTGAGTCAACCTTGAGCCGGTGAGATTTGAACCGCCGAACTGCAGGTAAAAGTCAGCTGAAGTGGCCTGCAGTGCTGCACTCTAACCACTGCGCCACCTCGGCTCTCTTGAGGTAGTTTCAACTTGAAATGTTTCAAGTCTGAAACATTTTTCATATACTCCTAATTCCTGCTTTTTTATATCCATTGCTATCTTATAATATACAGAATAATAGAGTTCGAAGGGATGTTGGAGGTCTTCTAGTCCAGCTCCCTGCTCAAGCAGGAGACCCTATACCACTTCAGACAAAGGATTGTGCAATCTCTTCTTCAAAACCTCCAGTGATGGAGTACCTACTACAACTTCTGTGTTTGTTAAAAATCTATACCGTGTACGGGCTCTGGGAAGTCAGGGGGGGAGGGAGGTGGGGTGTTAGGGGTGAGGGTGGGGAGAGGGGGGATATATACTATGTTAGATTTCAATGTAATGCGATTTCACATGTATACTGTTTCTCTTTAATTTCTCTGTAAAAATAGGACAAGTTGAGTACATTGACATATAGAGGAAATACACCAAGGGGAGGAGGAGTGGGATAGAAGAAAAAGGGGTAGAGAGGGTGGGAGAGAGGATGGGAGGGAGGGTGAGAAGGAAGGGAGGGAGTGGATCGGGAGAGAGGAGTGGTAGAGGGGGAGGGGAAGTAGGGTAGAGGGGAATGATGGAGGGAAGATGGAAAGTTGGAGGGGGGCGGAAGAAAGAGGTGTATGGAGAGTGGAAGAGGTATATTGGGTTTCTATTTTGGGGGGTATTGTTGACAAGGAATTGCTGTGTTTATTGTTTAATGTTGTATGGCCCCGGCTATGCACAGTATATATGTGACTGTATGAAAATGAAAAATGGAAAATAAAAACATTTTACTCTCAACTTCTGAAGGCAAGCTGTTCCACTTGTTAATTGTTGTCACTGTTGGGAAATTACTCTTTAGTTCTAGTTGGATCTCTCCTTGGTTAGTTTCCATCCATTATTTTTTATTCTTGCCTTCTGGTGCTTTGGAAAATAGCACCAAACTAATTCACAATAATAACCAAAGTAATTAAATAATCATACAAACTACAAAAGAAAGTTCCCGGTTCATCTTTCCATTGTGGGAAGTAATTGTAGACATTTTTTTTTTAAAAAAAACTAGAAATCCAGGTTCCATATCAAAATAAAGGATTGGAGGAGTGCTGACACTTCCTTAAAATAGGTGATAAAAATATGCTATGTAATTCATTGTTTTTACACACTGTGCAGGTATGTGACTTGAAGGAAAGTACGATTCATGGAGTGTAGCTCAGTACACATAACACCTATAAGCAAATACACATCCCAAACAAGTCTAGAACATGTGACAAATGTGGAGGGCAGCTGGAAAAAGATGTTGCTGAATAATGCTGTTCCCAACAGATCAGGGGTTCCTGCCAGTTCTAACCTCTTCTATATAAGAGGTTCCACAAGTCTACAGTGCCGTTTAGAACCGGTTCCAGCTCCCTCCCCCCACCCGTCCACACATCATCAAGACGAAGAGCGAGAGGAGGAATTCTGGGAGTTGAAGACCACAAGTCTTAAAGCTGTCAAGTTTGAACACCCCTGGGGTTTTATTTTCTAAAGGGTTAGGGGTGCAAGGGTCTTGTAACTTGACAGCTTTAAGACTTGCATGCTTCAAATGCCAGAGTTTCTGAGCCAACGTTTTGGTTGCTAAGCAAGAGCGTTGTTAAGTGAGTTTCACCACATTTTACAAGTTGGCCATGCCCACCCAGTCACATGGCCAGCAAGCCACTCCCACCCAGTCACATGGCCAGCAAGCCACTCCCACAAAGCAGGCCACACTTACAGAAGAGGTTCTAAAAATTTTTGAAACCCACCACTGCAACAGACAGGCAAGGAAATGGAGAAAACCAGGCGTTATGGGAAGGAGAAGCTGAGTGCACATGGTCCTTGCATTAAAGACTTATTATAAATAACTGAACTTTTATTTTTTTTTCCCACCCAATAAAAGGGGCTCAAAACTCTCATGATCCATCCATCAACAAGATCATTCTTTGAAAACAGAATGAAACAGGACCCAAGTGGTAAAATGGAAGAAGCCATCAAAAGAAAAGTTTAGCCCAAAATGGGCTGGATCTAGGTGGAATCCATGGATAAAATAAAAATCAGGACAAAATCCCCAATTGAGCACTAAAATGGGATAAATATAATCCCAAGGTGTTGTGACTCAGCAGAAGTTTGCTGTGAGTTGAGTCAGGATGCAGGAATAATGATGCAGCTGGGGCTTGTTAGTGTCGTCTTCTGGAGATAAAAGGACTGATGGTGCCACGCCCTGGTTGCAGGAGTCAACGTTCATTCGTTCGTTCGTGGTTCATCGTTCATCGGTCGTGGTTTGTTTGTGAGAGGCACTTGGATAAGTGATTTGCTTTCTGTAACCCTGATTCAAGGAGACACTTGGAGAAGTGATTTGCTTTCTTTCTGTACACCTGGTTTGGCCGTAAGAGATCTTTGTTTTTGCATTCTGTTATCTTCTTGCCAGAGACTTTATTTATGTTTATTTTGGGCTCGCAGCCAGTCTGAGCCGAGGACTGATAAAGTTATTTCCTTTTAAGTCTGTCTGCCTGTCATCTTTTTTTTTCAAGTTTAGTATATTTTATTTTCATTTTCATACACTCACATGTATACACCATACAGTATTAAACAACAATTACATCAATTCCTCTTGTCAACAATGCCCCCAAAATAAAAGCCCAATATACTTCTTCCATTCTCCATACACCTCTTTCTTCCACCACCCTCCAACTTTCTATCTTCCCTCCATCATCCCCCTCTACCCTACTTCCCCTCGCCCTCTACCACTCCTCTCTCCAAATCCGCTCCCCCCTTCCTTTTCGCCTTCCCCCCCACCCCCTCTCCCATCCCTCTCTACCCATCTTTCTTCTTCCCTAAGAAGGGAAGGAAGAAAAAAACTTTTATTAAATTATGCACTGTTGGCATATGACATCAGAGAAATTAAGGTGTATAAAAATATTTCTAATCAATGTTGGAAATGTGTAAAACCGGAAGAGACATTTTACCATACATAGCACTCTTGTGAAAAAGCAAAAAAAAAAATGGATACAAATAACATGATGCAAATAATTTAAAAAAATATTCAAATGAAACCAGAATCATTTTTATTGAAATTTATGGATAGCCAAGTAGGAAAGACATATGAAAGATTGGTTTTATAGATGGTAACTGCAATTAAAATATTATATGCACAAAGGTGGAAAAACACTGAAATATCTACAATGGAAGATTGGATTGTGAAGATGGTTGAATTCTCAGAAATTGAAAAATTGACTTCTTTGATTAGAGATAAAGCAATAAATATTTTTTGTAAAACACTGGAAATTTGTTACAGGCTTTTTGCTGTAAATGGGGAAAAAATTGGTGATTCCTGGATTTGATGATTAAAATGAATTGAATATAGAAATAATGTAATATAATCTTAGAGACAAGAGATAATATGGGGGAGGAGCTGTTTCTTTTTTGTATCTGATTATAGACTGATTTACTCAGTAATTGATAAACTTCAACCAAGTATATGAACTCCTCTCGTAGAAAAGTTATAAGCATAATTTAATTTTTTTGTATTTTATTATGATGGATGACATACATGAGTTGATAATGTCGATGAGTAAATCTCTTTTTGATCTAGGATTTTTTGATACAGGTGCATAAACAATCCTAGGTGCATAAAGACTTGTTTGCACAAGTTAGTGTTGTGCAAAATGTTATTAAAATCTATCACAAAAATCAATTCCACCCAAATCTCGGGTCAGATCCTTTTAATTCCAAAACCTTCTATTTTTCAACAACACCCAATCGTTCATCCAAACGAAATGGAAGTTGCATAGTACAATTTCAAGTCTAGTAAACCCAATCCTCCTCTTTCATTTGGATCTTGTACAGTAACACATTATTGTCACGTTTATTTCCCCGCCACACAAATTTGTCTATATCCTTCTGCCACTACTTAAAGGGTGCATCAGTTATCAAAACGGGTATTGTCTGAAACCAATACCCCATTCTAGGCAAGACATTTTTTTATTACAGAAATTATCTCCAACAATGATAGTTGTAATTTCTTCCATCTTAACATGTCATTGTAACTTCATTCCACGTCTTAATATAATTGTTTTGAAATGACATACAATTCATATTTGTCATTTCATATATTCAGATATTTTACCTTCTCAATCTTAAAACCTATTTGATTTGCTTTTGTCATATTTTTTGCTAATATCTTCAATTTCTATTCATTAATCTTGAAACCTGCTAAGGTACCAATTCTTTTGCCAATTAGTTTCGATTTTCTTTAAAAGATTTTCCAGAATTAACACCGTCATCTGTAAAAACCCTTAACTTAAAGGTTTTTCTTTAAAACCTTTACTCCCTTGTCTTATATCTATACTCAGTATTTCAAGAACCAAAATAAAAAAGAGGAGACGTTAAAGTAGACATGCTATATTGAGAATATGGAATACATACAAACACAGATTATACGCAAAAACACATTTCTGGAGCTCAGCATAAGAAACATTTTATAGACAAAAACATGATAGACAAATACTAATAGCTAACTTATCACAAATTACTAGAATTATCAAGAACAATACAATACCAATACCAATACAATACAATGAGAAGAACTGGTCCTAGTTATATAGTTGTCAGTTATTATCTTATTTACAATATTAGAATGATCTAAAATACCCCCCAAAATATGATTTTGATCTTTAGGAGCCGAGGTGGCGCAGTGGTTAAATGCAGCACTGCAGGCTACTTCAACTGACTTCAGTTCTGCAGTTTGGCTGTTCAAATCTCACCGGCTCAGGGTTGACTCAGCCTTCCATCCTTCCGAGGTGGGTAAAATGAGGACCCGGATTGTTGTTGGGGGCAATATGCTGACTCTGTAAACCGCTTAGAGAGGGCTGAAAGCCCTATGAAGCGGTATATAAGTCTAACTGCTATTGCTATTGCAACATTGAGTTTGATATAAAATTATGTACAAATCATAAACATGTAATTGTTAAAATTCAGATTTATGGAAATCTGAATCAGAAGAATAGGGGAAAGAATGTATGATAAAGTGGGCTAAAAGTTTAGGTTAAACAGATGGAACTGTGATAAAACTAAATGACTGAACGGATTGCCATTTACATTACAATATGCTGTAACCTTAAAAAGATATTTTTATAAAAGTATGTATCATTGATATATGTCACCAGTGAAATTGTCTAGAATCTTAAAAAGGCATTCCAATTTTTGTTGGAAAAGTAAACAAGAAGGGATATTTTACTGTATTTGGTGGATATGTAAAAAGCTAGAAAATTCTGGATTCAAATGCATTCACTGATTTTAAAAATTAATATGGAAAAACATAGTTGATTTTAGAATAGGGAATAGTTAATTTTATCTATATATCTAAAGTAGGCTACAATATACAATCCCTTTGCTGTGTATGAATATAATTAGTGAAGTGAAAAAAATATTGATTTCATAATGAAGGCCAAAATTTTCCACTTGACGCTGAATTTTTCCTGTAACCATCCTGATGATTCATTATATGCCATCACATTGCGTTGTTATAGCAGCTCTTATATGTTAGAGATTGCAGATGTCTTTTATTGGCTTAATGTGAATATTATTGCCACAGTTTATTACCAAGACCTATCTTATAATAATTGAAATACAATATGGTACCATTAATCACCCTGAATACAAAATGTTAACTTTAGAGCATTCACAGAGTGCATTATTAAATGCTGCTTGAAACATAAAACAATTTGATTTGCAACAGAACAGTTCAGAAAACTGCATCGTGATTTGGAATGGAATCCTATAGGCAAATGCAATGGATATGACACTGCATTTAAATTGCCATAAAATTTTACAAATCACCTAAATTTTACATGGTTCACTGTAGCTGAATGCTAATATCTTTCAGGGAAAAAATGAATTAATAAATAGTAAAAATGTTAAAGTGTATATAAATGTACTGGTATGATTTCCTCATTGCCTTAGTCCTTTAGCAACCAACTACAACTCAGTCATTAAGCAAAGTGGTTGCTAAGTGAAATGGCAACTGTGCTTATTATCCTTTGTTTTACATATTTGCAAAGATTATAAATGTGGTCATAAAGCAGAGGTGGGTTCCTGCCAGTTCTAACCTCCTCTATAGAAGAGGTTCCACAAATCTACAGTGCCGTTTAGAACCGGTTCCAGCTCCCTCCCCCTGCCTGTCCACACGTCATCAAGATGGAGAGCGAGAGGAGGAATTCTGGGAGTTGAAGTCCACAAGTCTTAAAGCTGTCAAGTTTGAACACCCCTGGGGTTTTTTCCCCCTAAAGGGTTAGGGGTGCAAGAGTCTTGTAACTTGACAGCTTTAAGACTGGTGTGCTTCAAATGCCAGAGTTTCTGAACCAACATTTTGGTTGCTAAGCAAGAACATTGTTAAGTGAGTTTCACCACATTTTACAAGTTGGCCACGCCCACCCAGTTACATGACTGCCAAGCCACTCCCACCCAGTCACAGGGCTGGCAAGACACTCCCACAAAGCAGGCCACACCTACAGAGGAGGTTCTAAAACATTTTGAAACCCACCACTGTCATAAAGTTCCTTTTTCATCACTAACATAATTGCAGGCGGTTGCTAAATGAAGCAGTTGCTAAACAAAGATTGCCTTTAAAACCGACAAAAATATCTCATTACCTATTTCAGTAGGCTACCTTTCAGTATGACAAGATCTACTCCTTTAGAGCCAATCAGTGTTCTTTACGCAGCTAACCAATAGAAATGTGTTCTGTCCCCCCTCCTTCGCTCGTTAACAGATGACAGGCAGACAAACTTAAAAGGAACTAACTTTATCAGTCCTCAGCTCAAACTGGCTGCGAGCCCAAAATAAACCTAAATAAAGTCTCTGCCTGAAGATAACAGAATGCAAAACAAATCTCTCTTACAGCAAAACAAGGTGTACAAAAAGAAAGCAAAGCACTTCTCCAAGTGTCTCTTCGAATCAGGGTTACAGAAAGCAAATCACTTCTCCAAGTGTCTCTCACAAATAAACCACGACCGAGGATCAATGAACGTTGACTCCTGCAACCAGGGCGTGGCACCATCCATCCTTTTATCATCAGAAGACACCACTAACGAGCCCCAGCTGCATTGTTAATCTTGCATCCCGAAAAGACTCACAGGAGACTTCTGCTGAGTCACAACAGGAATGCATTTAAAATATTATTCAAAGAACCCAAGGCAGTTTCATCTCTCTACGTAAAAGAACAAAAATGACTTTTTTTTTGGCTATTTCCATATTTTAACTAGATTATTGGTACAATTAATACAATAATGTTCAATTGTTTGTAACGCAGACTAAACAATGAGTATTTTTACTAGGACAGGGCTATCAAACTCCCAGCCAATGGGCAGGATGCATCACGCACTAGCCACACCTACCCCCATTTTAGCAAAAGGAGGGAAAGTCCCAGTGGTGGGTTTCAAATTTTTTTAGAACCTATTCTGTAGGTGTGGCCTTTTTTGTAGGAGTGGCTCAGCAATCATGTGACCGGGCGGGCATGACTTGGTGGGCATCTGACCGGGTGGGTGTGGCCAACTTGGAAAATACTCACTTAACAATGCTCTTGCTTAGTAACCAAAATTTTGGGTTCAATTGTGATCATAAATTCTCTTTTTCTTTCTTTCTTTCTTTCTTTCTTTCTTTCTTTCTTTCTTTCTTTCTTTCTTTCTTTCTTTCTTTTTCTTTCTTTCTTTCTTTCTTTCCTTCCTTCTGTCTCTCCCCCTCTTTCTTTCTTTCTTTCTTTCTTTCTTTCTTTTGTCTCTCTCTCCCACTTTCTTTTTCTTTTTCTTTTTTGTTTCTTTCTTTCTCTCTTTCTCTTTCTATCTCTTTTTTCCTCTCCCTCTCCCTCTCCCTCCATTCCTTCCATCCTTTCTTCCTTTCTTGTGTGTCTCTCTCTTCCTTCCTTCCTTCCTTCCTTCCTTCCTTCCTTCCGTGTATCTCTCCCCCTTCCTTCCTTCCTTCCTTCTTTCCTTCCTCCCTCCCTCCCTTCCGGAACGGGTTCCAAAAGGTACACTAAATTTCACGAACCGGTTCTGGCATACCGGTGCGAACTGGGAGAAACCCACCCTTGGAAAGTCCCAATACATCATGTGATGATGATGTGACGACGTGAGTTTGACACCCCTGCACTAGAAGGAAGCGCCTGCTGATTGAACCATGGCTTGTCTGGAATTTTAAAAATCCCATTCAGAGTTGTGAAGTTGCCACATAATAATTTGTAGTTCAGGGTTGGACTGGATGGGATCTTTGGTGTTCTTTAAGCTTTGTTGTTTTCTTGCAGATGTTTCATTACCCAGTTTGGTAATAGCAATAGCAATAGCAGTTAGACTTATATACCGCTTCATAGGGCTTTCAGCCCTCTCTAAGCGGTTTTACAGAGTCAGCATATTGCCCCCAACAACAATCCGGGTCCTCATTTTACCCACCTCTGAAGGATGGAAGGCTGAGTCAACCTTGAGCCGGTGAGATTAGAACCGCCGAACTGCAGATAACAGCCAGCTGAAGTGGCCTGCAGTACTGCACCCTAACCACTGCGCCACCTCGGCTCTAGCATCAATGCTAGAAAGGAACAGGTTTTGCTCTCTGTTTTTATGCCAGTGGCTTGCCCTGTCAGTGTCAAGAAAAGTGGGAGCGTTCTTGGTAGTTCCTTGATTAGCTAATAGGACAGTGTTTTCTCAACCTTGGCAACTTGAAGTTGTCCGGACTTCAACTCCCAGAATTCCCCAGCCAGCGAATGCAGAAACACTGTAATAGGAACTACCTACTTAGACAAACAATTAAACAGCCTGTAATATCTGCAAAAACAACCAACCTCAGAGAGTACTAAGGACCTCACTTGTCACATAATGCCAACAATTTTGTCACCAGATATTTTCCCCTATATCTCTTAAGAAATATTCCCCAATATCTCTAATATCCCCACAGTTATCTCCAGTACCTGAAGTGCAGAAAAGAGAGAAGCAAGGAAGAGGGGCAATAAATAAATATTGGGGCAATACATAAATATCATTAAACATGATATTTATAAATGATTTTTTTTTAAGGATGTGGCAACTGAACTATTGTACATTGTAAGGAAAGGTCTGCAGAATCCTCGCTGCTTTTGCCAAATGAAAAGTGCAGGCTGGACCCTTTTCCGCGTGTGAATACAACGCCATGACATGTGTATGAAAAGAGTGCAGTTACATCACAATAATGCTGCTTTTGCCATTCTTCCCTTCTTCACAAATACTGCTCGGGATTTCAGTATCATCATCATTTTCACCCAGTTGGAATAACCCGTGGCACGACAAAACCGCGCTCAACTAAAGCGCTCCCAATTAAACCGCGTCGCTGACGTCATCAACAGGGCGACAACAGCGAGCGCGGAGAAAGAAGGGCGCTTTAAATAGCGCTTTGAAAGCAAGCTGATTCAACTTAAGGTAAGGGTTAGGTTTAGGGTTAGCTTTAGGGTTAGCTTTAGGGTTAGGTTAAGGTTAGGGTTAGGGTTAGCTTTAGGGTTAGCTTTAGGGTTAGCTTTAGGGTTAGGTTAAGGGTTAGGGTTAGGGTTAGGTTTAGGGTTAGGTTTAGGGTTAGGTTTAGGGTTAGGTTAAGGTTAGGGTTAGGGTTAGGGTTAGGGTTAGGGTTAGGGTTAGGGTTAGGGTTAGGGTTAGGGTTAGGGTTAGGGTTAGGGTTAGGGTTAGGGTTAGGTTAAGGGTTAGGGTTAGGGTTAGGGTTAGGGTTAGGTTAAGGGTTAGGGTTAGGTTTAGGGTTAGGTTAAGGGTTAGGTTTAGGGTTAGGTTTAGGGTTAGGTTTAGGGTTAGGTTTAGGGTTAGGTTTAGGTTTACGGGTTAATTTTAGGTTTAGCGTTTACAGCTTCTGTCTCCTCGCTGTTGTCGCCCTGTGATGACGTCAGCTACGCGGTTTCGTCGAGCGCGCTTTAGTCGAACGCGGTTTTGTGGTGGAACCGGAATAACCAATGTTCTTTAACCACTCCCTCCCTCCTTTCAGAAGGGAGAGAAAATCACCTTTAGTGCTACCCAGGCTGGTATATTGCCTGGTGCTTGTCATTGCTAAATTAAGCCCGCATTCTTCCTGAACTATTTGATAGGATGTCTGAAGCTAAAAAACTGGAATCACCAGAGGCAGGGATGCTTCCAGTGTAGAGCTGAATCCTCCCTCCCTCCCTCCGCACAAGCCCTGCAGAGTATCCGTACTGCAGATAGAAAGACCACATTTGTTCAGCAATTTGGGCATTCCCCTAGTGAGGAATAAATTGTCTCAGCTGCCATGTGGGATCACAGAGGTCCAGACTTGTTTTTGAGCAGCAGAGTTATTGAGTTGGAAGCAGGCAAAGGGGCTGCGAAAGCCAATCTTGTTCTTTTACATCACTGAAACAACATCATTTAATTCAGATAATAGGCTAAGCGTATGCTTAAACCATTCGCGACAGATTGAAAGGATTTTAAAACAGTTTAATTTTAGTTTGTTGAGCAAGGTGGTAATACAAAACAACCATGACCCGACAAATGTACGCACCACAAAAGCGCGCCGACAAAACTGCAGCGAGAAAACCACGACATCGAAATTGCACCCATAACAGTGCGCCGACAAAACCGCGCCCACAAAAGTGCGATTAGGGTTAGGGTTAGGGTTAGGGTTAGGGTTATTACCTTGTTTTCGCATTGTTTGTTGATGGCGCGCTGTTATCAGCGCAATTTCAACGTCACGGTTTTGTCAGCGCGGTTTTGTCGGTGCGCTTTTGTTGTGCGCGCATTTGTCGGTGAACCCAAAACAACATTAACTCCTCAAATTTCTTTATAAGCCACTTTCCCAAGAACTTTCATCAACACACATTTGTTTTTCTCTATATTCGGGGTATACTTCCTTCTAGTCATATGGAGAGCCGAGGTGGCGCAGTGGTTAGGGTGCAGTACTGCAGCCACTTCAGCTGACTGTTATCTGCAGTTCGGCGGTTCAAATCTCACCGGCTCAAGGTTGACTCAGCCTTCCATCCTTCCGAGGTGGGTGAAATGAGGACCCAGACTGTGGGGGCGATATGCTGACTCTGTAAACCGCTTAGAGAGGGCTGAAAGCCCTATGAAGCGGTATATAAGTCTAACTGCTATATAAGTCTAACTGCTATAACATGTAACAGTAAGGCCTACTATACACATGATGGGGGAAGTCTTATTTTTGTATTCTCTCTGGCGGGGGGAAAGCAAGCTACACAATTTTTTTACAGGCAAATATGAGTGGATGTGATACATTATGAAATGAGACTCCATGATTCACCTGTTGCTCTTAATGTCAGGCATGACAGAAGGGACATCCATACAACCCCCCCCCCAATTATTCTTTCTTTGTGTCCACCTTAACAATAGCATGTTTTGAGTTGTTTTGATGAGCCTCAGTGATGTTTATTTTTCTGAACTCTTGTGTGGTTTGATACAACTCAGTAGCTTAGTAAATTACATGTGTCAGGAAATCTAATAGAAAACAGATTTGTCCCAAGGAACCATCTTCAACTCAGTTTCGATCAAACTCATCCATCTATAATATTAAGACATATTTATGTTTATCAAGTGCTTTCATGAAACTTCGACCATGCAATTCTAAGCGGTATATTGCAACATCATTACAATAAATGTACTACTAGAAAAATCAGTAAAATAAATCCAAAGAATCTAAAATCAATGCCATAATCCATATTAGTGGTGCCCTCTCTCATTTATTTCAAGCACAACCTCATTCCACCATCTGGAATGTTGCTTGGTGTTTAACCAACTCCCTAAATGATCTTACAACTGGTGGCAGAATTCTCTACAAGAATGGAGCTTCTGAAGAAAATGCTCATCATCTCTAAATCCTCTTTCAACGTACCTCATGAAGGATAAGGGTTCCTAGGTACCTGAGAGACCACCTCCTGCCGATTACCTCCCATAGACAGATTAGATCTCACAGGTTAGGTCTCCTCCGGATTCCATCTGCCAGCCAATGTCGGCTGGCGACTCCCCGGGGGGAGAGCCTTCTCTGTCGCAGCTCCAACCCTCTGGAATGACCTCCCCGTGGAGATCCGGACCCTTACTACCCTCTCGGCCTTCCGCAAAGCCGTTAAGTCCTGGCTGCTCCAGCAGGCCGGGGGGCTTGTGAAATATCCAGCCACACGATAACTGTGAATGTTGCATATTTTAAGGTGTTGTCTTGTTTATTTGTTCCCTTCCCTTGTTTATTGTGAGCCGCCCGGAGTCCTTCGGGAGTGGGCGGCATACAAGATCAATAAACTAAACTAAACTAAACTAAACTAAACTAAACTAAACTAAACTAAACTAGGAAGTATTTTTTGCAGTTGTGTCTTGGGTGGGCTGATTCTATTTGGAGTAAGTGGTCTCGCAGTAATTGGGCTCCAAACTGTATAAGTCTTAAAAGTGATAATCGACACCTTGAACCTGTAAACAAAATGGTAGCCAATGCAGTTCAAGAGCATTCTGTAATAGCTGCAGTTTCAAGATGTACTGCAAAGACAGTGCTACACACAGCACATTGTAGCACTTCAAATGTGAAATTATGAGGCCATGAATTACTGTTACCAGGGCTTTCTGTTCCAAGAACAGCTATAATCACACCAGCTATAATTGGGCAATGATCCTCCAATTATGGCTTTCAGCTGCTATTTCAGCAGTACCTGGGAATCTAGGCTAACTCTCAAATTGTATACTGGCTCTTTCCTAGGGAACACAACACACAGTTGTCCAAGATGTAATTGGCTTCTATACCAGCAGTGTCTCCATCTTCTAAGGCAGTGTTTTTCAACCTTGGCAACTTGAAGATGTCTGGACTTCAACTCCCAGAATTCCCCAGCCAGCGAATGCTGGCTGGGGAATTCTGGGAGTTGAAGTCCAGACATCTTCAAGTTGCCAAGGTTGAAAAACACTGTTCTAAGGTTAAGCTTCATCTGGTTCCTCTCCAACCAAACACTCCTCCCAAATCGTGGGATAGGAATTGTACCTCATCTTCCAAGAGATGATCTGGAGCAGAGATGCGTAGCTGAGTATTGTCGTCACACTAATGATACCATGCTCCAAACCCCTAAATGTCTCTTCTCTCAGCACTTGATATAAATGTTAAAAGGGATGAGAAATTCATATCCTGAGGCACCCTGTGCTGGAATACCCTAAGATTTTACTTGTCCTCCTCCCTCCAGTGGTGAGATTCAAATATTTTACCAACCAGTTCTCTGCCCTAATGACCAGCTGGGTAGGCGGGGCTCGGTGGTCATGTGATCATGTGGGCGTGGCCAAGTCAATGTCACTCAGGTCGATGGGCACTTCGCCTTAGCTGTTACAATGGTAATAAGGGTTAATCGGAGAGGCAGTTTCTGTAAGCAGGTCAATAAAGATTAGGCTAGATAGAACAACACCAGAATGTTTCCTTCCCTCCTTCCTTACAGGATTAGCCCTGTAAAGTGGGAAAAAACAAAATGAGATTTCTTCCAACAACCGGTTCTCCGAACTGCTTAGAAAGTTATGGTTCTCCCGAATAGGTGCGAACTGGCTGAATCCCACCACTGTCCTCCACATTTCACATGCTGAAACCGGCTACTCAGGAAACAGCACAGCACCACAGAAGAGCCATATCCCAATGAAGTTTTAGATGAATCTTCATTAGAGGTGCTTTTGTAATCAAATGTGACAGTGATTAATTATTTTTATAATGTGATTTATTATTGTTTGGTATTATTAGTATGGAATACACATTTATTACTGTTCAGTATCAAACACCAACATTGGTGGTTGTTGGGACTCAGCAGCAGTCTTCTGTGAGTCTTTTCGGGATGCAAGATTGACAATGCAGCTGGGGCTCGTAAGTGGGTCTTCGGGTGATAAAAGGACAGATAGTGCCACGCCCTGGTTGCAGGAGTCAATGTTCCTTCGTTCGTTCAACATTCATTGATTATCGGTCGTGGTTTATTTGAGATACACTTGGAGAAGTGATTTGCTTTCTGTAACCCTGATTCAAGGAGGCACTTGGAGAAGTGCATTGCTTTGTAAGATTTTTTGTTTGGTATTCTGTTATCTTCTTGAAAGAGACTTTATTTCTGTTTATTTTTGGGCTCGCAGCCAGTTTGAGCCAAGAACTGATAAAGAGAGTTCCTTTTAAGTTTGTTTGCCTGTCGTCTGTTAACGAGCGGAGAAGGGGGGACAGAACAGGAGGTGATATATACCGCTTCTTTGACTTACTAGAATAGCCAAAAAGAATGACTGAATGGCTTGCCTTTCGTGGAACATCAGTAAAGCCAATTGTGAAATTTTGGAAGTTGTTACAGCATACGCACAAGAAGTCAGTGGTTAGTCAGTTGACTTGGGATATCGATGAGGCTGGGTCCCCAAACAAAAACATTCAAAGTTCAAAGTTTCAAAGTTTAATAACACTTGTATGCCGCCCAATCCCGTAGGACTCCGGGCGGCTTACAATACAAATAAATCAAAAGGCATAGAAAAAAAGAATAGATTTAAAAACAGCACACCATGCACTCCATTTTAAATGGAGCTGGACCATATTTTGGGGTCAACAGCCCCAGGCCTGCCAGAACAACCAGGTTTTAGGGGCTTTACGGAAGGCCGAGAGAGTGGGAAGGGTCCGGATCTCTGCGGGGAGATCATTCCACAGGGCCGGAGCAGCTACAGAGAAAGACCTCCCCCGAGTAGTCGCCAACCGGCATTGCCCGGTCGACGGTACCCGAAGGAGGCCCAATCTGTGGGATCTTATAGGTCGTTGGGAGGTATGTGGCAGGAGGTGGTCCCGTAGGTATCCAGGTCCCAAGCCATGTAGGGCTTTAAAGGTAACGACCAGCACCTTGAAGCGCGTTCGGAGACCGATGGGAAGCCAGTGCAGCTCGCGGAGGATAGGTGTAACATGGGTGTACCTAGGTACACCCGATATCACTCGCGCGGCTGCATTCTGGACCAATTGTAGTCTCCGAACACTCTTCAGGGGCAGCCCCAAGTAAAGCGCACATTAAGGCTTGACCATTTAATACAAAAAGGATTCAGGGTTATGTCAGTCTGATTGGCATATTGCTTTCACTTATGGAACAGTTTTCATAGCTTTCAATTGGTATTCACTCATCTCTTTGTGTTTTGACTCGCACTTCGTTGCAATGGCTGCCCTTGGAAAGAAAACCTTCTGTCTGAAGGCAGGATGCTGTATTATTGATGGGAGGGGGGGGCACAAAAAAGTCTAAATCAAATCGAATAAAATGATTAATTTGCTTCATTATTGCATGTCGCTATTTTATTCCATGTTCCACTCCCTTAGGGGGGTCTACTGAATCCTGCCTTTATCCTCCACCAAGCATAAAGAGCAAGGATGCCTGGGACACATATATTTCACATGACATGTTTTTTAAATAAATTACACAATAAAGGCCAGGAGTCATCTCAGAAAGCATCCCACTTTTTCTAAATGCACCCTTTTTATGTGCAGCTGCCATATTGTTTACGTATTTGTTTTCTATAGCCAAAAGCAAGGCAATGAATATATGTGTGTGTGTGTGTGTGTGTGTGTGTGTGTGTGTGTGTGTTTTACCAGGGGTTGTAAAAATCTAATAGATACCTTTCACCCTGGCTTCGCTGATAAACGGATAAGAGCCTGTGGCCTAATGGCTAAGATCTCTGCCTAGTGTGCCTAGTATTCCATATAGCCCAGGTTCAAATCCCAGTAAGGGTGTGGCTAGCTGATGAGAGCTAAATAGCTTGAAATAGATCTATACTAGTCTCCCTTTATTTATTTATCAGCACAAATAAAAAAAACACAAATATAACAAAGGCAACAGTAAAAATATTGGGTTTCTGTCGTGATGGACTCTTGTGACGAGCCGAAGGACAGATGATGGAAGCATATATATATATATATATATATGGAAAATGCCAGGAGGAGAGGAGTTGTAAATGTGAAAAGCAGCTTGCTTGTTTTTGGATGTAGCTTGGTGGACAAAGATCCGTGACCCGACAAAAGCGCGAACGTCAAAAGCGCGCCGACAAAACCACGGCGCTAAAACCGCAATGTCAAAAGCGCACCGACAACAGCGCGCCGACAACAGCATGCCGACAGAAGCGCGATTTAAGTTAAGGTAAGGTTTAGGGTTAGGTTTAGGGTTAGGTTTAGGGTTAGGTTTAGGGTTAGGTTTAGGGTTAGGTTTAGGGTTAGGTTTAGGGTTAGGTTTAGGGTTAGGTTTAGGGTTAGGTTTAGGGTTATTTTTAGGGTTAGGTTACAGCGCGCTTCTGTCGGCGCGCTGTTGTCGGCGCGCTTCAGCGGTCATTCGTCGGCGCGGTTTTGTCACCGCGGTTTAATCAGGCGCGCTTTTGTCGTTCGCGCATTTGTGGTGGAACCCAAAGATCATTGGTGTACCGTGGCTGAATCTGGCTGATGTGGGATTCTTCAAAGAGAATGTGTTTACAGAGTGAAAGGCTTGCACCAGTCTAGAACGGTGGTTCAATGATTTTGACATCAAGATTCAAGATTGCCTTGCAATCATTCATTGCCTCAAGAATAGCCACTGCACTATTACTGTTAACAATGCAGTCCTACACATCTAATCAGAAGTAAAGCTCCATTAAGATTAGTGGGGTTTACTCCCAGGCAGATCAATACGATTGCCACCTAAAATATTTATTCCCTTAAAAGACATCCTATTTAGATACTTTAATATTCATTCATATCTGTGTGCATTGGGGGGGAAGGGGTGTTTCGAAACAACATGAGATTCCTAATGGGAAAACCTCTGGGCAGAATTCTGCTGTCAGCGTTTTAAAATAGGATTTCTCTAAATTATTGATCGTATCAATAAATAAAGTCTTGGAGGAAGCAGGAGAGAAATTCATAGGACTCTTGGTGAAAGGAATCTACCGATGTATTATTACTATGGGATAAATTAAACGTTTGATGGTGATGTCTGGCACATTAAATATACACTTTCCAATATATACTTTCCCATCTGTTTTTGTCTTTATTTTTTTCAATAAAAACTCAAAGCTCAGGCACTTTTGTTCCCAGTGGACCTTCAGGAATTATTTGCCTTCCCTTTCCCCACTCCTGCTCTGAAACCGCTCTCCATCGCTTATCATTTCAGGAGGAAAACTGACATGACTCTCACAGCTACCATACATCACACAGAATTCATGTTGCATCATATTCCATTATGGGATCAAAGGTGTATTAATGGAATCTGGAGCAGATACTCATCTTCTGCTTCACCAGTTTTCTTCTTCTGGACGTATCTACTTTGCAGGGCTGTTGTGGATGTCAAATCAGATAATTGATATGTGTTGTGACTCAGCAGAAGTTTGCTGTGAGTTGAGTCGGGATCAGAGGTGGGTTCCTACCAGTTCGCACCTATTCGGTAGAACCGGTTCGTCAAATCTACCGAACCGGTTAGAAGAGGTTCCACCAATGGACCCAGAAAGCAGGCCACACCTACAGAAGAGGTTCCAAAATTTTTTGAAACCCACCACTGGTCCTTGGATATGATTATTCTACCCTATCATGCTCATATTTATAAAACTCAGTGCCTCTGTGAAAGGTAAGGATGACTACTGCGTTTGTGGTGCAATCAGAACATTGTGTGAGTTGAAGTTGTTTTAACGCAAACCAAAGATGCCTTTTAAAAAATAAGTTTACATCATATTCTTATGCGTGCCAGTGCTGTGTGAGAGGTAATTTAAGGTGATTCTGACATGTGTTGTCGGCATCTTCATATCCGGTCACATGGGCGGCAAGCCACTCCCACAAAGGAGGCCACACCCACAGAGTAGGTTCGAACAATTTTTGAAACCCACCACTGGTCGGGATGTAGGAATAACAATGCAGCTGGGGCTCGTTGGTGTCGTTTTCTGGAGATAAAAGGACGGATGGTGCCACGCCCTGGTTGCAGAAGTCAACGTTCATTCATTCGTTCGTGGTTCGTCATTCATCGGTCGTGGTTTGTTTGTGAGAGGCACTTGGATAAGTGATTTGCTTTCTGTAACCCTGATTCAAAGAGACACTTGGAGAAGTGATTTGCTTTCTTTCTGTAAACCTGGAGTTGCTGTAATAGCTCTGTGTTTTTGCATTCTGCTGCGTAACCTTTTTGCCAGAGACGTTATTTATGTTTCTTTTTGGGCTCGCAGCCAGCGTGAGCCAGGACTGATAAAGTTATTTCCTTTTAAGTCTGTCTGACTGTCGTCTGTGAACGAGCGAGGAAGGGGGGGTCAGAACAGATATGCTTGTTGCTCTGAGCTCCTCGAGAAAGGCAGAATCCATCTGACATATCCATGAGAGACAATTTCAAAATAATCTTGGAGTTTTATCTTTTGAAAATAGGAGGCAAGACCCAGGCTGCCCCTCATAATATCCACATTGAAATGTTCCACTAAGAAGTGCTTATGACGATTGTGGTCCTTTTCATGCCAAGGAGTGAGGTGGCATTCTTCATGTATTGCCAGAACCCAACAACACCTACTTGTGATTCTGAAGAGTGGCAAAGTCCACGTGAATAATTGGGGCAGGGGAGAAAGACAAGGTAAGTTCTCCAGAGAGTCTCAATCTCAAGGGAGGATGTGACATTAAAGGCCATTGTTGCCATGTGCCTCTCCGTAACCCATGGCAACAGCCATCCCCATAGCAGCTGTTAGGTATTGATTTGAAGGAATAATGTAGGTGCTTGCCTTTAAAAATAGCCCCAAACAGATATTTGAATACTCGAATGCCTGGGATCCTTTTCCCTCCTGAATCCGAGATCTCCAAAACATGGCTTTGGAAATTACAAATGTTTTCCTTAAATAAACACAGGAAAGCCATTTTGGAATGGTGATAATATAATTGACTGCTCCCAGGGGACAAAAACTGCTTCCCCCCCCCCTGCATGCTGCTAATTAGGAATGCATAATTGGAGACAGTGATACTTTAAAAAAGGAAATCAAATGTTTGTAAATAATTGTGGGAAAATCCCTCTTCAAAAGTGCTCACCAGGAAAACTCAAACAATGACTGGATTCAGACATCATGGAAACCCACCCTCATTTTCATCGTATTCGTTGAAAAAGCCCAACAGTTGGTTTAATAGCACGCACTCAAATAAAACCAACCACACAACGGTTGAATAGGAAATTTCAACTCAAAATCTGAGGATACTAAATCCTCTCAACCTCAAATAAGGAAGGAAGAGTAAGAAAGTTTCTCCTGGCCTTCAGGATCACCTTGGTCAGCTTTAAGAATTATATATTTTTGTATTTATTCTGTTTTCTGCTATGATCACATTGGGTTTTGGTTTTTTATTTTATTTTAACGGAAATGAGTCTATGTGAAATGTGATGGTGTAATAAACAAAAAGAAATGAGAAACATCAAGGAATCTGGCACGGTGCTGTTTGGGGATATTAGAAGGCAACCTGCATAATCTTGGTTCAATGGTGGTCTTAAATTCAAAGGGGATGGGCTTCTTGTGGAATAGGACAAAGCTGGTTGAACTCAATCAACATTGAACTCAAATGTCAAAGCTTCCCCAAGTTTTCACTAACTTGTTGGTGGCCTGCAGTACTGCACCCTAACCACTGTGCCACCTCGGCTCTCCAATGACAGGGCACCCACAAATTCCAAAGGTAAGCAATACCACTGATTAATTATTCTCACTGTCAAGAAATTTCTCATTAATTCTAAGTTGGATCTGCAGCCCCTAATATCTTTTCCTGCCTTAGAGTGCTTTGCAGGAGGTGTCCATCCCATCTCCCCCCCACCGCCACCCTTCCTGCTGGCCCATGGAGACCTAGAATGCTGATCCAGCCCTCAAAGAAGTCCAGTTTGACACCCCCTGCACTAGTGCAATATAGAAGAGTTCTATCACTTCTCATCATTATGATGCTATCCCTCTGTTGGTGCAACCTGGGACTGCATTGGCCTTTTTGGCAGCTGCAGCACACAGCTGGCTCATACTTAAGGGGATGTCCACTAGGACATCTAGATCACTCTCACAGTTTATTTATTTATTAGACTTATATACCGCTTCATAGGGCTTTCAGCCCTCTCTAAGCGGTTTACAGAGTCAGCATAACGCCCCCACAGTCTGGGTCCTCATTTCACCCACCTCGGAAGGATGGAAGGCTGAGTCAACCTTGAGCCGGTGAGATTTGAACCGCTGAACTGTAGATAACAGTCAGCTGAAGTGGCCTGCAGTACTGCACCCTAACCACTGCGCCACCTCGGCTCCAGTTACCATAGTTGAGATGGTTACTGCTTATTCTATAACTGTCCCTTTGCTTTTTCCGGTCTAAGTGCAGGGCCTTCCTTTTCTCACACATTGAATTGTATCTCAATGGAACCTTGTTCTAATCCAGAAAAACTCAATGCGCTGAAGCTAAATCTATCCAGAAGGAGGCCAGTGAGTTAATGTCACCACTCAGTTAAAATCCTTTTCCCCTCCTTTTTTCCAAGGAAAAAAATGAACCTGAATTCCTCAATGAATGAGATGGATATTCGTGGTCTTGTTACTATCCTGTGGCTGTGATGCAGAGGTGGGTTCCTACCAGTTCGCACCAGTTCGGTAGAACCGGTTCGTCAAATCTACCGAACCGGTTAGAAGAGGTTCCACCAGTGGACCCGGAAAGCAGGCCACACCTACAGAAGAGGTTCCAAAAAGTTTTGAAACCCACCACTGACACACACACATACACAGAGAGAGAGAGAGACAGAGAGACAGACAGACAGACAGACAGAGACAGAGAGAGACAGAGAGAGAGAGAGAGAGAGAGACAGACTCACACAGAAAGAGAAAGAGAAAGAGAAAGAAAGGAAGAAAAAAGAAATAAAAAAAGAAAAAAGAAAGAGAAAGTGAGAGAGAAATGAAAGAAAAAAAGGAAAAAGGGACAGAGAGACAAAAGGAAGGAAAGAGAGAGAGAGCGAGAGAGAGAAAGAAAGAAAACACATGGCCAGCAAGCCACTCCCACCAGGTCACATAACCAGCAAGCCACTCCCACAAAGGAGGCCACACCCACAGAGTAGGTTCGAAAAATTTTTGAAACCCACCACTGCTGTGGTGATACTATGTGTTGGAGGTAATATTCAGTGTAGAGCCATCGCCTGGAGTTTGTTTTGTCAGTGCTGATGTGTAAATGTGTATCTATACTTATTATGTGCGTTGAATTTATACAGAAAGCCATTATGGATTTTCGCCTTTGCGGTCATATAATCCCTATTGCTAGTTTTCTCTCCACAGCAGAGCAAAGATTGAGAAGATTTTAAAATACTACTTTAAACCTGTAAAAAAAACAATTGAAAGAAGAAATAAATAAAATATGCCTCATTAGAAAATAAGTACTATCTTGCCCCTTATCCCTCCAAAATTCATTTTCCCTGCTGAGATCATGTATGGGAAACCACTTAAATGTGCTACATTATTTACAAGTTCTCTTATTATTCAGTTAATGTTACCCGTTTATACTTCTTTTTTCCTTTTGAGACAGCTGTAATTTGAGTACCACATTAATCCACTCTGAATCTATGGCTCCATTTGTTAGTGTGCTAATATGCTCACTCAGCCTCCCTCTTGCACATCTGTTGAATTCCTAGATAATATAAAACGCCTGGAGATGCCACCCACGAAAGCAAATCGAGGTAATGTGGGATTTGATGTTGTTGTTAGGTGGGAAAAGGGGGGGGGGGAACCAAAACAACAGCTCCATTTCTGAAATCAGCCGTACTTAATATTTTGCAAAATCTCATAATGATTAGATATAGTTCTTCTAATTGCTTGTTCGTCTCTTTGTATTATATCCTACATTTCCTCCAGGAGCTCAAATTCTCTCCTCCAATTTTTGCCTGTAAAACCTGTAAAAGTTTATTCGATTGACAGAGAAGGACAAGCCCCAAATCATCTGATGTTGGAAAGCAACCAATTGGGAGAAGCGCTCAAGCAGGGAATTACCATAGTCTGGAGCGTGGCACGACAAAACCGCGAAGCCCTTATCCGCGGAGACATAAGCGCGTCGCTAAAGCCGCGATGTCATCACCGCGCGTCATCACCGCCGCGACAACAGCGCGGCAACAGAAGGGCGCTTTAAAACGGCGCCGCGGCAGAAAGCCGATTTCAATTAAGGTAAGGGTTAGGATTAGGTTTAGGGGTTAGGTTTAGGGTTAGGTTTAGGGTTAGGTTTAGGGTTAGGTTTAGGGTTAGGATTAGGGTTAGGTTTAGGGTTAGGTTTAGGGTTAGGTTTAGGGTTAGGTTTAGGGTTAGGTTTAGGGTTAGGTTTAGGGTTAGGTTTAGGGTTAGGGTTAGGGTTAGGTTTAGGTTTAGGGTTAGGTTTAGGGTTAGGTTTAGGGTTAGGTTTAGGGTTAGGTTTAGGGTTAGGTTTAGGGTTAGGTTTAGGGTTAGGTTTAGGGTTAGGTTTAGGGTTAGGTTTAGGGTTAGGTTTAGGGTTAGGGTTTAGGGTTTCGGAGAGCCTTCTCTGTGGCTGCTCCGACTCTCTGGAACAAACTCCCCGTGGAGATTCGAACCCTCACCACCCTCCAGGCCTTCCGCATAGCCCTTAAAACCTGGCTGTTCCGACAGGCCTGGGGCTAAAGACTCACTGCCCCACTTCGAATGGTATGATTGTTGTGCTTTTAACTATGTATGTTTTTATGTTTTTGTAACTCTGTTTGTATTTCCCCTCTCTTTTTGAGTTGTGAGCCGCCCTGAGTCCCTTCTGGGAAAAGGACGGCATACAAATAAATTAAACATAAACATAAACATAAACATAGGGTTAGGTTTAGGGTTAGGTTTAGGGTTAGGTTTAGGGTACTGAGTGCTTGGGAATGCGCGTATTTGCCCTCCGCGATTATGTCATCGCGGTAGGGTCGCGTTTTTCCTTAGCACTTCGAACGGCGCGAATTAGTCTTCGCGCTTATGTCTCCGCGGATAAGGGCTTCGCGGATTTGTGGTGGAACCAGTTTAAGCTACACAATCCACCGTTAGGCAAGCAGTGAATGCCGAATTAGTTTTTGTTTTGTTCTGTTTTAATTGCTTCGTGATTGGCAATTCATTGTGAATGACAACTTCATTAAAAATGTTTCCAGACGCTGAGATAACTGAGGGAATCTACCTGTGGGCTCACTAATGCCAGTTTCGGTGCATTGGAAAAGTGGCCACAGGAACCATCCAAAATCCTTTATCAAAAGTTCTATGTGTGCAAAAAAAAAATTCTCACTGATAGGAATTACCATTTATTTCCACTTGTCACATGTTTATCATGTTTCAATGAGGACACTATGGTGCTGAAGTAGCAATAGCAATAGCAATAGCAATAGCAATAGCAGTTAGACGTATATACCGCTTCATAGGGCTTTCAGCCCTCTCTAAGCGGTTTACAGAGTCAGCATATCACCCCCACAGTCTGGGTCCTCATTTCACCCACCTCGGAAGGATGGAAGGCTGAGTCAACCTTGAGCCGGTGAGATTTGAACCGCCGAACTGCAGATAACAGTCAGCTGAAGTGGCCTGCAGTGCTGCACTCTAACCACTGCGCCACCTCAGCTCTTGGGTCAAAACATGTAGTGATTTTAATGATCCATTTGCTATAATAATCAACAAACACAATGGAGTTGTGAAATTCTTCTGGAGTCAGGAAGAAACAAAATAGTGGGAAATTTTTATTGCATTGATTATGCACGATATTTAGTGTATCCAGCAACAAAGCAAGATTTTTATTTGTTTTCTTTGTATCCATATGATTTTCTGGTAAATTTTTATAATTATTATGAAAAAAAGTTCCCCGGAAAGAGCTTATCCAGGAAGAAATATTGTTTTGTAATAAATCAATTATAAAAAAATATCTCAAACATACTGCAACACATTGTTTAACAGGCTCACTGTTGTGAAGGTAATGAGTGTTTTGCATAAAAACAGCACAATAGGGGGAACAAATAAGTCATTTTATACCCCAGGAATTATAAATTAGTAAAATTGTATCCAGAAATTGGTAAACCATATTTCACTTCTACATACCTCAATGTAAGTATTTCAATAGGTTGGTTTAGTATGAGAAACCTATGATTCAGAAATTGTATCTTGCTGTGATGAACCTATATATGGAGCAGTGGTGGGTTTCAAAAATTGTTCGAACCTACTCTGTGGGTGTGGCCTCCTTTGTGGGAGTGGCTTGCCGCTCATGTGACTGGATGGGAGTGGCTTGCCGCCCATGTGACCGGATATAAAGATGCCGACGACACTTGTCAGAACCACCTTAAATTACCCTACACACAGCACTGGCATGCATAAGAATAGGATGTAAACTTGTTTTTTAAAAGGCATCTTTGGTTTGCATTAAAACAACTTCAACACACGCAATGTTCTGATTGCACCACAAACGCAGTAGTCATCCTTACCTTTCACAGAGGCACTGAGTTTTATAAATAGGAGCATGATAGTGTAGAATAATCATCTCCAAGGACCAGTGGTGGGTTTCAAAAAACTTTGGAACCTCTTCTGTAGGTGTGGCCTGCTTTCCGGGTCCACTGGTGGAACCTCTTCTAACTGGTTCGGTAGATTTGACGAACCGGTTCTACCGAATAGGTGCGAACTGGTAGGAACCCACATCTGATATGGAGCTATCAATCCTACTTGATAACAAAGATAATGCATTGCGTCTTGTTACTCTCAAAAAAGCTTTACTATATCAAACCAAGAATTGTTTATAGATTTTGCTGCAGCAGATCAAGAATGTATATTTTGAGGTGCATCTGAAAATATCAAATACAATGCTGTAGTAAAGAAAATTTTCCAGAATGCACAGCTTCTATAAAGCAAAAAAAAAATCCTATTCAGTAACTCTATACTAAAGGCAAAAAATATTTATTTATTTATTATGATCCCATAACAAGATAAAATGTCAGCCGCTCATTAGTTTAGACTCTTATTAAACAACTTCCCAACGTGTCACAATAAAACTGCCAAAATTATAGTATTTTCATGGAACTCATCAGCACCAAAGTGAATGACTACTCACATACCTTGAGCAATTAGGAATTGATCTGTTTTGGCACAAGCTATCCAAATTCCATAATCCAGCTATTAAACAAATAGTTTTCAGCACTTTCTCATTTTGCAAAATACGTTACTCATCTCACATACTAAGGCAGTGTTTCTCAACCTTGTCAACTTGAAGATGTCTGGACTTCAACTCCCAGAATTCCCCAGCCAGCTGGTGGAACCTCTTCTAACCGGTTCGGTAGATTTGACGAACCGGTTCTACCGAATATGTGCGAACTGGTAGGAACCCACCTCTGCCCTACACCATTTCTGACAAATGGCAGTCCAATCTCTTCTTGAAAGTCTCACGTGATGGAGCTCCCACCACTTCCAAAGGCAACTTCTGTTCCATGGGTTGATTGTTCTCACTGTCAGAAAGTTCCTCCTTATTTCCAGATTGAATCTCTCCTTGATCAGTTTCCACCCACTGCTTCTTGTTCTACCCTCAGGTGCTTTGGAAAATAGCTTGACTGCTGTCATGTCTTCCCTGGTCCTTCTCTTCACTAGACTAGCCATGCCCAGTTCCTGCAACCGTTCTTCATATGTTTTAGTCTCCAGTCCCCTAATCATCCCGTTTGCTCTTCTCTGCACTTTTTCTAGAGTCTCAACATCTTTTTTATAGTGTGGTGACCAAAACTGGATGCAGTACTCTAGGTGTGGTCTTACTAGGGCTTTATAGGGAGGTATTAGTACCTCCCTTGATCTTGATTGTACCCCTCTGTTGATGCAATTTAGGATTGCATTGACTTTTTTGGCTGCTGCTGCACATTGCTGGCTCGTATTTAGCTGGTTGTCCACTAAGACTCCAAAATCCCTCTCATAATCACTGCTCTTAAGCCTCGTTTCACCCAGTTTATATGTACTTTTGGTTTTTCTTACCTACGTGTAGGACTTTACTTTTCTCTACATTGAATTTCATTTTATTAGATAGGGCCCAGTGTTCAAGTCTGTCAAGATCCATCTGGATCTTGAGTCTATCTTCTAAGGGGCTAGCTATTCCTGCCAGCTTAGTATCATCTGCAAATGTGGTAAGTTCCCCTTGTATTTTCTCATCTAAGTCGTTTATGAATTCTATTTCTATCACATAGGAATTGACTTCTGGGCAAAGAAAATGGAGTTACAATCAAAAGATTTATTGTTCAGGATTAGAAACACAAACACATCACTCCAACTATTCAGCGGAGTGCAGAATTGATTGATATAGATCAGCCAAGGAAGACAGTAATGAATCACGGTTTCAATTTATTGATTAATGTATGTCTGTAAACATATGTACCATATGTTTTGGTTTCCAGCTTTTTCCATTTCTTTTATGATTGTATGTTTTTATTTTATTTTTTCTATTTACCGGTAGTTCATTAAAAAACATTTTAAGGAGAATTACAGTTAGTGTGGTAGCTTAAAAGAGACATTAGGAGACAGTTATTTTTCCAGTGACAAATATGAAACTATGTGGAAGCCCAAAGAAAACTATTTGCCACAGACTTGTGTTCCTCCCGTGCCAAATATGGAACTCCAAGTATTGTAATCCCCAGTAGCGAAACTGATCCCTTGGACAGATCCAGGGGATTCAAAAATGTTGTTCTATCACTGTTCAGATAAAGTCATCTTAATGATGAATTGAGGCAATTTGAGTGTCTAAACCAGATCCAAAGCCCTATTAAAATAGATCTAAACTGTACTCCATGAATGTTTAGATTTGATTGGCTGCCCAGGAAAAAAAAGAAACCACATTAAGCCTAGTTTTTAATTATTAAAATGTCCAATCAAAATATGGACAAAAGCAGACAGTTACCTTAAAATGATTTCCTGCAGTCTATGGACATGCCATCATAACTTACCCTGTTTTCGTTGCCAATACTTATTCTGCCTAGATTCACAAAGCTAGGTGGCACAGTGGTTAAATGCAGCACTGCAGGCTACTTCAGCTGACTGCTAGTTCTGCAGTTCGGTTGTTCAAATCTCACCGGCTCAGGGTTGACTCAGCCTTCCATCCTTCCGAGGTGGGTAAAATGAGGACCCGGATTGTTGTTGGGGGCAATATGCTGACTCTGTAAACCGCTTAGAGAGGGCTGAAAGCCCTATGAAGCAGTATATAAGTCTAACTGCTATTGCTATTGTTCTTCCTGTTTTAATGTTAAAAAAAAAGTGAATGCTTTGGTTCTCCTCCCACTGACTACCTGCTAGCGGGAAAAGCAACCACCAATATATCTTTTTAACACGGAGGAAGGACAATATGTAGGGAACAGTGTAGACCAGGGGTTTTATTCATCTGTCAAAAGAGTCCAACTAACAGATCTCATGTTTCGTTATTTGAAAGAGACTAATCATATCCAAACATAGCTGAGCTGGCAGGTCACACCTAGAAAGTGGGGGGGACTATTAGGAGGGAACAAAGGGTATCCACTCTCCTCAGCTAGAATTGCAAGGGCATAGCAGTTCTGGTAGCAACTGGGCACAGCTGGTGGGACCTAAAGGTAGGCTGTGGAGTAGACAAATAGGATTATCCTGGGAGGTGCTTCTGCAAAAACCCAGTGTTTTCAGCAGTTCAAGACAATAAGCCCAGCAGCCCCCAGGGGTGGGGGGGGCATGTCCACAAGATAAAATGAGCAACAGTGGGTGGGTTTCAAAAATTGTTCGAACCTACTCTGTGGGTGTGGCCTCCTTTGTGGGAGTGGCTTGCCACCCATGTGACCAGATGGGGGTGGCTTGCCGCCCATGTGACCGGATATGAAGATGCCGACGACACTTGTCAGAACCACCTTCAATTACCTCCCACACAGCACTGGCAGGCATAAGAATATGATGTCAACTTGTTTTTGAAAAGGCATCTTTGGTTTGCGTTAAAACAACTTCAACACACGCAATGTTCTGATTGCACCACAAACGCAGTAGTCATCCTTACCTTTCACAG
Source organism: Thamnophis sirtalis (assembly GCF_051295495.1). Classification (NCBI taxonomy): domain Eukaryota; kingdom Metazoa; phylum Chordata; class Lepidosauria; order Squamata; family Natricidae; genus Thamnophis; species Thamnophis sirtalis. Next base: position 3,657,607 of record NW_028261381.1, on the reverse strand, counting down.
AGGCACTGAGTTTTATAAATAGGAGCATGATAGTGTAGAATAATCACATCCAAGGACCAGTGGTGGGTCTCAAAAAATTTTGGAAGCTCTTCTGTAGGTGTGGCCTGCTTTCCGGGTCCACTGGTGGAACCTCTTCTAACCGGTTCGGTAGATTTGACGAACCGGTTCTACCGAATAGGTGCGAACTGGTAGGAACCCACCTCTGATGAGCAACCAAAAAGAGCTGGGCCCCAAATCATTAGTCAACCACAATGTCAGTACACCCTACCAGTTTGCACCACAGCAAAAACTGTGTCCGCAGAAGAGGGGAAAAGCTATGTTCAAATTGGAACAGCTAAAGGTGCTTCCGCTGTGGGTTTGGGATGCCTTGAAGCCAATGCAATGAAGGCATGACATGAAGAAATAGTCACTAGAACCAGTTCATGCTATAATTGGAGGAACATAAGCATGGGGGATGTGTGCAGACCTATGTTACAAATGTTCTCACTTGGATTTACCTGGAGCGTTGAGTACACAGATTTGGCAAATATATACATTCTCTTGTAAAAAAAAAGACTGAAATGGAGGAATTAGTACCCCAAGCTGTTTTGTGTGAGAAAAAGAAAGGACGAACAAATGAAAGAAAAAAAAAATAGTAAACAAGAGCTTGGGTTAGAATAACCACTGCTAAGGTTTCGATTTTCGTACAGATTTCGGGAAGGCACTGCCGTGCTGTTCCTTTTACTAGCTCTGCTAACGCAATATTCAAATCTGAACATTAACAGCATGTTGGGGGAACGATAGTACTTAGGAAGATAATGAAACATGGGACTCTGAAGGAACCCTTCAGCGAAACATTTTTGGATGTGCCTAAAAGCTCTTTTCATTAATCTGTTATAATGAGGCTTATTTGTGGAGGTTAACAACAGTGCTGCATGTTAATTAACTACATTCTCTCTCTCCTGCAGTAATCATAAAAACCTAGCATAGCTGGCAGATGCTCCCTTCCTATAAGTTTCTTTAAATGCAAAGGTCAATCTATTCCAGTACCCAGCTATCAGAGTCATTGCAATAAAACCAGCCTTTTCTCTCTCCTTTTTTTTTGCTCAAGGCAGAAACAAGGACTTTGGCTCCTCATTCTCAACATTTTAAGGCCACCGGGGTTGAAAATGCTTTGGTGGGGAGCTTGGAAAGTAGAAATGATAACAAGAATGGAAGTGCCACGAGGTAAAACTCTTCACAAACCCCCACTAACATCCTTTTCATTTAAAAGGATGAAAAGGTCATTTGCAGGAGGGAAGGGGGGGCACGTGTGATGATTTTTATCATGCAAACGGTAATATTTTCATACTTTCAATTGATAATTGCGACAGAAATATTTAACGGCAGCATCTGTATGATGATATTGCAATCTGTCATAGATGCCACAGTATGTGAAGGATTGCACATGGAGGCTTGAACACATGACCAAAAACATATCCCGTTGTATTAAACACCGCTTCTTTTCTAGAGGTTTTATAGGTTTTTATTGAAATTTGTAGGCCGCCCTTTTCCCTGAGGGGACTCAGGGCGGCTCACAGTAAACCAAGGGAGGGGGAATACGACATTAAGACGACAACATATAATAAAATCAACACCATACATTCAATATTCGGGCGGGGTAACGGTCCTTATCCCCAGGCCTGACGGGCGAGCCAGTTCTTCAAGGCTGTGCGGAAGGCTTGGACGGTGGAGAGGGTACGAATCTCAACGGGGAGCTCGTTCCAAAGGGTCGGGGCGACTGCTGAAAAGGCCCTCCTCCTTGTAGTTGCCAGCCGACACTGGCTGGCCGATGGAATGCGGAGGAGACCCAGTCTATGCGATCTTATAGGTCGTAGGGAGGTGATCGGCAGAAGGCGGTCTCTCAAGTATCCAGATCCACTGCCATGTAGGGCTTTATGGGTGAGTAGAAGCACCTTGAAGCGCATCCGGAGATCGACAGGTAGCCAGCGCAGCTCGCGGAGGATAGGTGTTATGCGGGTGAACCGAGGTGCACCCGCGATCACTCGCGCGGCCGCATTCTGCACTAACTGAAGTCGCCGGATGCTCCTCAAGGGCAGCCCCATGTAGAGCACATTGCAGTATTCCAGCCTAGAGATCACAAGGGCCCGAGTGACTGTTGTGAGTGCCTCCCGGTTCAGGTAGGGTCGCAACTGGCGCACCAGGCGTACCTGGGCAAATGCCCCCCTGGTCACAGCCGCTAAATGGTGGTCGAATGACAGCTGTGGATCCAGGAGGACTCCCAGATTGCGAACCCTCTCTGAGGGGTGTAAAATTTGACCCCCCAGCCTGAATGTTGGAATGTTGGCCAAATCTTTGGGAGGGAAACACAACAGCCACTCGGTCTTTTCTGGGTTGAGCACAAGCTTGTTAATCCTCATCCAGTCCATAACGGCCTCAAGACCCCGGCCCATCACGTCAACCGCTTCATTGATTTGGCACGGGGCGGACAGATACAATTGAGTATCGTCCGCATATTGATGGTATCTAATCCCGTGCCTGCGGATGATCTCTCCCAGCGGTTTCATGTAGATGTTGAATAGCAGGGGGGATAAGACCGAACCCTGCGGCACCCCATAGTTTAGGGGCCTTGGGGACGATCTCTGCCCTCCCACTAACACCGACTGCGACCTGTCCGAGAGGTAGGAGGAGAACCACCGTAGCACGGTGCCTCCCACTCCCACCTCCCGCAGTCGTCGCAGAAGGATACCATGGTCGATGGTATCGAAAGCCGCTGAGAGGTCAAGGAGGACCAGGATGGAGGGATGTCCTTCATCTCTGGCTCTCCAAAGATCATCCATCAATGCGACCAACGCGGTTTCTGTGCTGTAACCGGGTCTGAAGCCAGACTGGAAGGGGTCTAGGTAGGTTCAAGCCGAGGTGGCGCAGTGGTTAAATGCAGCACTGCAGGCTACTTCAGCTGACTGCAGTTCTGCAGTTCGGCGGTTCAAATCTCACCGGCTCAGGGTTGACTCAGCCTTCCATCCTTCCGAGGTGGGTGAAATGAGGACCCGGATTGTTGTTGGGGGCAATATGCTGACTCTGTAAACCGCTTAGAGAGGGCTGAAAGCCCTATGAAGCGGTATATAAGTCTAACTGCTATTGCTATTGCTATTTCTAAGCTTCAATTAATTTCCTGTGCTTTTATCTTCAAAATGTGATCTGGACTATTTTGTCGAAAAACTCTTTTCCACAGCTCTTGCGCTCTGTGTGTGTATGTGTGTGTGTGTGTGTTTGTGTGTGTGTTTGTGGGAGGGAGGGAGGGAGGAAGAGAGAGAGAGAGAAAGAAAGAGAGAGAGAGAGAGAGATCCCAGTCCATTAATTAAATGATGGAAAACTATTCAGATAGTGACGTTATGAGTCTCAGTTTGTCATCTATATAAAAGCCTTACTATTTAGAGATGTTTTGCCTGGTGTTTGAGGGATTTTGCAGCTAAAAGGGGGGAAAAGAAAGCTGCAAAATGCTGTCTGCTTTTGGGTTTTTATTGCAAATCAATGTCCAAAGCATTTCTGGTATTTATATTCTTGCTTGTTCCAAAGAGATTGCAAATCCAACCACAGAAAGGAATGACAATGAATGTTAAGGCAGAGCAGAGGGCTGATCAAAGTCTAGGAAGTAAAATATACAGATCATTTTCATTTCTTCTGTATTTTAAAAACTGGTTAGCAATGGTTGTATAGACTGCACACACAACAGACCATGAAATTAGGTTATAGACCTGCACGCATCACCACATCAAGAATATTATATGTGATTAGGGGTGTACCTGGAATCTATCCATGATTTATTATATTGGATTATATTGGATTATATTGGATGGGGGCATGGCCACTTCGTTGCTTCCTTCGCCACACTGCTGACTACTTACATACACTGTGATTTGCAATGTTGTAACCAAAACCCCGGCCCTTATATACTGACACGCAGCACCATGACATGATGTACAGAAGGAATGTAGCTTGTTCTGTGATGTCACCCATGTCATCATTTAGCAATAGCAATAGCAGTTAGACTTATATACCGCTTCATAGGACTTTCAGCCCTCTCTAAGCGGTTTACAGAGTCAGCATATCGCCCCCACAGTCTGGGTCCTCATTTCACCCACCTCGGAAGGATGGAAGGCTGAGTCAACCCTGAGTCGGTGAGATTTGAACCGCCGAACTGCAGATAGCAGTCAGCTGAAGTAGCCTGCAGTACTGCATTTAATCACTGCGCCACCTCGGCTCTATTGAAGGGAAAGAAAGGATGCAACAGTAGCTTGTGTAAAACTCTCAGGTTCTCCTTGTGTGAAAAACAGCCACCACTCTAGGAAAGTCTGCTGATCTATTAGCCTGGGAAATAAATTCGAGGTGGTGGTGACATTGAAATTAAAGGGGGGAAAAAACTGGCTCAGTGTCACAAACACTGCATGGATTATCTCCTCCATCCACCCTGAATTGTGGCTTTGATGTCGCTGATGCTGCCTCTTTCTTAGGTGTGTAAGAGAGAACCATCATGTTATCGACCACAGTCAGCAAATCTGTAGCAGCCTGAATGGATTTGCACTATCTCTATTGATGAGGCAGTCAAATCTGGAGGAAAGCAGCACGGGAATGATCTGCCTCATGTTAATCAGTTGGCAAGGGAAAAGGCCAGCCTGTTTCAGAATGCCTCTTCACTGCAGATCTTTCCTTTCCCTAAATATCCACATGCAGATGCATACTACTGCAATGCGCTCTACATGGGGCAGCCCTTGAAGAGCATTCGGAGACTTCAGCTCGTCCAGAACGCAGCCGCGCGAGCGATTGTGGGTGCACCTCGGTACACCCACGTTACACCTATCCTCCGCGAGCTGCACTGGCTACCTATTGGTCTCCGGATACGCTTCAAGGTGCTAGTCGTCACTTATAAAGGCCTTCATGGTATTGGACCTGGGTACTTGAGAGACCGCCTGCTGCCAATTACCTCCCAAAGACCCATTAGATCCCACAGATTAGGCCTCCTCCGGATTCCATCCACTGGCCAATGTCGCCTGGCTACTACCCGGAGGAGGGCCTTCTCTGTGGCTGCTCTGGCCCTCTGGAACGAACTCCCCGCGGAGATTCGGACCCTCACCTCCCTCCAGGCTTTCCGTAAAGCCGTTAAAACCTGGCTGTGCCGGCAGGCCTGGGGTTGACGAGTTCCCTTCCCCCCCTCGAATTGTGTGACTGTTGATTGTTTTTAAATTTTTCTCTGTATCTTGTTTGTTGTGTTACCTTGTTTGTTCTACCCCCCCTTTCTGGGTTTGTTGGCCGCCCTGAGTCCCTCCGGGAATAGGGCGGCATATAAATGCAATAAACCTTCAACCTTCAACCTACAACCTACAACGCTCCCACACACACACTAATATACAAACATGCGCATATAGATTCATGCATGCACCAAATCCCTCAGGACCGAGCCTCTGAATCCAATAAATCCTTGATTTAATAACTCTCAAGTTCCATGCGCCAAGGGAAAGTCCATCTCCTGGCAAGCTTTCATGTAGTCAGTGGTATTGAAATTTTATTAACCTTGCATATTTTTTCAAAAAGGTTTTTCCATCAAAGGTTCCTGAGTAAATTTAGTAGCAATGGGATACGAAGAAGTGTTACCCAATAAATCGCTAACCTGTTCAAAGGCAGAAAAAAAATAGGAGTGAAAGAGAAACTTTCTCAATGAATGGGGAAAAAAGGAGTGAAAGAGAAACTTTCTCAATGAATGGGAAAAAAAAGGAGTGAAAGAGAAACTTTCTCAATGAATGGGAAAAAAAGGAGTGAAAGAGAAACTTTCTCAATGAATGGAAGTAAGAAGTGGTTCCTTAAGAATCTGTTTTGGGACTGATGTTTTTTTTAAATGAACTTGACTTTGGCCCAAATAGGGAGCTGGCTACATTTGTAGATGATATTATAATGTTCAGAGGGATGTGTGTGTATGATCAATGGGAGTTGAAGTCCAACAGGTCTTAAAGTTGCCAAGGTTGGAGACCACTGACTTAGATGACTGAGAAAGGAGAATGCTAGACATTTTTCTCCAACTATGCCAACATATGGATGCTCATATCATGGACACGAGGAAGTTCCCAAAAGACTCCAGAATTCCCCAAATATCCAAAAGTTTATTATGCTTTCAACTGCACCAACTTTGTTTGGTGGCTAGTTGCCAATTATCCCTCAGCACATAGAATTATGGTCTGTGGTTCTCCAGGAAAGAGATCAAAACACACACTGCATGAAGCACCCCGTCAAATCTAAGTCCTCCACCTACATTGTTTTCGAAGTGCATGCTCAGACTTTTAAGGTGTATCCTTTTATTATATTATAAGCTGAAATAATGAAACAAAATGCACTATTCAGCCAAATCTAAGTATATTTATAGCAATAGCAGTAGCAGTTAGACTTATATACCGCTTCATAGGGCTTTCAGCCCTCTCTAAGCAGTTTACAGAGTCAGCATATCGCCCCCCACAGTCTGGGTCCTCATTTCACCCACCTCGGAAGGATGGAAGGCTGAGTCAACCTTGAGCCGGTGAGATTTGAACCGCCGAACTGCAGATAACAGTCAGCTGAAGTGGCTGCAGTACAGCACTTTAACCACTGCGCCACCTTGGCTCTTTATGAACTATATTGATTTGAAAAGAAATATATTATTAACACTCACTGACTGAACATGACTTCAGTGTGCTTGACAGAACAGATAGTTTCCCCAGTTGCTTCACGTGGCTGTTTTCTTCCCCAACTGTCAGCGGAATAAATTTCTCTCTCATAAATGCAGCAGGAAAGGAAAAGGTTAAATTTCTTCCCCCATGAATAATCAGTGCTTCTGTTCAAGAAATGTGCTTATTCAAAAAAGAAAGAAAGAAAGAAAAAAAATCCTGCATGATGGAAGCAGAGGCATATTTAACCATTTAAAAATCAGCCCACAATTAATTGTGAAAACTTACCAAGACTTTGATTTGTCACAGTGGAATGTATAAAAGGGTTCTTATTAAAATGCAAATGAGGACCGAAATGCGTCTTGAAGCCTAAAAGCAACAGTGATATACGTGAATTCTTTTAGCACTTTTTTTCAGTATTCCTTGTTTCTGAGTACCATTGCTATCATAGCCAAAAGTACACACACACACACACACACACACACACACACACACAAACACACACACCTTGCTTCCATGCAATGAGCGAGCACTTTGGGGGGGGATGGGCAAGACTTGCAGAAATGGAAAGTGGGAGGAGAAAATCCCCCGAAACAGCCCCAGGAAGACCGAGCATGCTTAGGGAGATAAAAGCAGCTTTGGCGATTGATTGATTGATTGATTGATCGGTGCAGAAAAAGGAAAGGATAAATTCAGAAACAAGAAAACAGAATAGAATATTCCGGCTGGCCGGAACGATGAATAGGAGAAGTTTGTACTGCAGCTTTAAGCTGGTGATCCTACTTCCATAACACAATTTCTCTCTTTCTTGTTCTTAAAAAGGAATAATCTTAGTTATTATACTCTGACATACTTTCCAGACAAGATGTTTTGAACCTCAAAGGCAGCTCAACCAACTGTGGATCTTCTATGATTTTTGATGAATCTGCCACAGTGTTAAAAGGATCCAGCACTCCTATACATCCTCCTTATCTCACGCCTATCTTTCCTGATCCATGCCCCTCCCACATACCAGACCCATAGGGCACTTCTTGGGACACCTAACAAACCTTTTGCAACCCGTGCCATCTCCCTCCTGCATGACATCCAGTGGTGGGTTTCAAAAATTGTTCGAACCTACTCTGTGGGTGTGGCCTCCTTTGTGGGAGTGGCTTGCCACCCATGTGACCGGATGGGAGTGGCTTCCTGCCCATGTGACCGGATATGAAGATGCCGACAACACTTGTCAGAACCACCTTAAATTACCTCACACACAGCCCTGGCATGCATAAGAATAGGATGCAAACTTGTTTTTCGAAAGGCATCTTTGGTTTGCGTTAAAACAACTTCAACACACGCAATGTTCTGATTGCACCACAAACGCAGTAGTCATCCTTACCTTTCACAGAGGCACTGAGTTTTATAAATAGGAGCATGATAGTGTAGAATAATCATATCCAAGGACCAGTGGTGGGTTTCAAAAAAACTTGGAGCCTCTTCTGTAGGTGTGTCCTGCTTTCCGGGTCCACTGGTGGAACCTCTTCTAACCGGTTCGGTAGATTTGACGAACCGGTTCTACTGAATAGGTGCGAACTGGTAGGAACCCACCTCTGATGCCATCCCTCACCTGCTACAGGGTGCACTCTTGTGCACTCCTAAGCACCCGTAGCACACTCCCCAACTCATGCCACACCTCCACATGCTATCCTCAACCAGTGCGCTACCACACATACACCCCTGAGACCCCCATGTATTCTTCTTGAGAGGAAGGAAGGAAGGAAGGAAGGAAGGAAGGAAGGAAGGAAGGAAGGAAGGAAGGAAGGAAGGAAGATTTCTGATGCTCCCTGCCAGATTTCCACAAGGAAACTCAAAGGCAGGAAGTCCTCCCACTCCCACTGCTTTTTTGCCTACCTGTGGTCATTCTGTTTAGGCAAGGAAATATCTCTGAAATGATGACCCGGGGTTTATTTATAAACAAACAATTTAAGAAGAGGTAAATATGTAGGAGCTGCTGCCTTTTCCCAGCACTTCTTCCAGAGTGGTGTACCTTCCCATCCTAGGAAACGTCATAATTGTTGCCTGGAGTAATGAAAAGCAGTGGATGGCGACCTTGTTAATCTGTATTTTAAAGAAATTGTTTTATATAATATTATATAACACTAAATACATACCTATTTCCCTGGCTCAGCTGATAAAGGAGGAGAACCTTGTGGCTTAGTGGTTAACACAAATGCTTAATATGTAATGCAGCACAGGTTCGAATCCCAGTAAGGGTATGGCTAGTTGATGAGAGCTAAATAGCTTGAAATAGATCTATACTAGTCTCCCTTTATTTATTTATCAGCACAAATATAACAAATGTAACAAAAAGGCAACAGTAAAAAATATTGGGTTTATCTGGATGGTCTCTTGTGACGAGCCGAAGGACAGAGAATGGAAGTAGTGATCTTCCTCCCATATTTGGGCATACTGGGGGTTGTGACTTTAAATATATATATATATATATATATATATATATATATATGTATGTATGTATGTATGTATGTATGTATGTATGTATGTATGTATGTACGTACGTACGTACGTATATATGTATATATGTATATATGTATATATGTATATATGTATATATGTATTTATTTATATATATTTATTAGATTTTATATATATATATATGAAAAGGCAAGGCAAGAACAGTTTGGGTGGGTGGGTGGGTGGTGGAAACCAGGGTCTTGCTTTGTTCAGAGATGAGCAAATATTTTGATTCTAAGACAAGAATCCCATAGGACACTTTTCTATGTTTCAGAGCTGAGCTGCCCCAAACCTTGGAGGGAAGGGATAGAATCTGGTTTTAAAACCAAGAGTCGCCAATCACTCCCTGCCCACCTTCTTCTGCACACTCAGCTTTTCTATATTATCTTTTTTTCAATTCCTAAATTTCTAAATGGAATTCCAGGGCAGAAACTACATTGTTATTGTTCTACCTCATTTGGTCTGAAGAAGGAAGAGCTAAGTGGTTAAAAGTCAAAACCCTGACCAGAGAAGGGAGGATTTTCTTCTAAATAAGACCTGGCTACAGCTGTCAGATTCCGCTAGGTAGCTAAGTAGAATAAAATGGTTCTGATGCTGCAGCATCTCTCTGTGGTCTCCCAAAGGAGACATCAGGGAAATTTTGATCACTTTAAGGAACTGTTTTTCTCTAATAAGGACTGACAGCTGGGTGAGAGTATCGTTTTGTGTAAAAAGAACAAACGGAGAAATGAAACAAATCCTACCCACTGTACTTGCTTCTATTATAATAGAAGAGGAAATTGTTGGCAACTGTTGGCAAATTTTGCAGAATATAGCAGCAATAGCAGTAGACTTATATACCGCTTCATAGGGCTTTCAGCCCTCTCTAAGCGGTTTACAGAATCAGCATATTGTCCCCAACAATCTGGGTCCTCATTTTACCCACCTCGGAAGGATGGAAGGCTGAGTCAACCCTGAGCCGGTGAGATTTGAACCGCTGAACTGCTGATCTAGCAGTAGCCTGCAGTGCTGCATTTAACCACTGCGCCACCTTGGCTGAATTGTATGTTCAGACTGGATTTGGCATTTTTATTCACCTATCAAGTCCTTCCCAAGGTCCTGGGACAGGCAGATACTATTGCTTGAAGGGGTTACAGGTATAGTCACAGCAATGGTGGGTTTCAAAATTTTTTAGAACCTCTTTGGTAGGTGTGTGGCCCGCTTTGTGGGAGTGGCTTGCCGGCCATGTGACCGGGTGGGAGTGGCTTGACAGCCATGTGTGGGTGTGGCCAACTTGTAAAATGTGGTGAAACTCACTTACAACGCTCTTGCTTAGCAACCAAAATGTTGGCTCAGAAACTCTGGCATTTGAAGCACGCAAGTCTTAAAGCTGTCAAGTTACAAGACCCTTGCACCCCTAACCCTTTAGGGAAAAAAACCCACAGGGGTGTTCAAACTTGACAGCTTTAAGACTTGTGGACTTCAACTCCCAGAATTCCTCCTCCAGTCATGTTGACTCAGGAACTCTGGCATTGAAGTGTGCAAGTCTTAAAGCGGTCAAGTTACAAGACCCTTGCACCCCTAATCCTTTAGGAAAAAAACCCCAGGGGTGTTCAAACTTGACAGCTTTAAGACTTGTGGACTTCAACTCCCAGAATTCCTCCTCTCGCTCTTCATCTTGATGATGCGCAGACGGGCTGGGGGAGGGAGCTGGAACCGGTTCTAAACTGTAGATTTGTAGAACCTCTTCTATAGAAGAGGTTAGAATTGGCAGGAACCTACCCCTGAGTCACAGTCTCTGAGTAAAGCTGCCTTTTGCAACTGACTGGTGGTGATGTTGTCACTGATTATTATTATCTGTTGACAAAAATGTAAAGTCACAGTTTCCAGTTGTTTAGCTAGTGTTGGCTTTAATATGCATTGAGTTCTTCCCGAGTTCTGAAATGTGTGGATTAATGGATATTATAATGTATCAGCATAGTATGTGTGCATTGCCCAGTGTACCAATAACTACTGGGATCATCATGGCCAGTTTAGGCCATAATCTTTCAATTTTCGGTTTTTGATACTTTATGATGGGGGTGTCAAACTCACATCGTCACAGTGTGGTCATCTGATGTATCGGGACTTTTCGCCCTTCACTAAAAGAGGTGGGCGTGGCTAGCACATGACACATCTGGCCCATGGGCCAGAAGTTTGACAGTCCTGCTTTATGATCTTCTCCAGTTCTTTGTGTTCTCTTGTCCTATCCCCTGGCATTGCCCCATCAATTATCCACACTTTATTTCTTTTCAACCACAGTTAGCAATAGCAATAGCAGTTAGACTTATATACCGCTTCATAGGGCTTTCAGCCCTCTCTAAGCGGTTTACGGAGTCGGCATATCGCCCCCAACAATCCGGGTCCTCATTTTACCCACCTCGGAAGGATGGAAGGCTGAGTCAACCTTGAGCCGGTGAGATTTGAACAGCCGACCTGTAGAACTGCAGTCAGCTGAAGTAGCCTGCAGTGCTGCATTTCACCACTGCGCCACCTTGGCTCATAAGCTAAATCACCAGTTAAATCTGGTGTGTTATGAGCATAGAGTTTATCAGTCTATATTTGAAAATCTCACAATATTTCAACCTGCTCATTCTCAATTAGTTTTTTTAACTATATGTTCCCACCAATTTTATATTATTAGCCCATGATAATTTTTACAAATGTTCCAGTGGATCATTTTTTGCGAATGTTAGGTTGTTGTTTATAATTGGTTTGTGCGATCTTCTGGCTATATGTTCTGGCTAAATATATAATCTACTGCTTCTTCTGTTTCTTTGCACAATTCTGCACTTTGAATCTTTTTTTTTCAGTTCTGGCTTTGATTGCATTAGTTTGAATAGCTTGCTCTTACACAGCCAAAACCCAGCTTTAAGTTTCTTTTTCTAATGTTTTATTTGTAAGCCATTGCCAGGTTTTTATCTTTACCCACTTTCCCTTTGATCTTTTGTAGAAATTGACCATCTAATGATTTTTCTTGCCAGCATTCTGTTCGTGTTTTTATTACATTATTCACTTTTTGTTTCCTGTACATTTAGTAAGATCCAACTTTTAATTTGCACCAATACTTATTCTTGGCTGTCTTTTACATAATCAGCAAATAGACAAATTTCTTCTTTGACAGGTTTTTTTACATGAAGTAAACCTCTGTCTGTTGGACAGATGTAATCTATCAATAACACTATAATGAAGTGATGATGATGATGATGATGATGATGATACACTATTTGTCCTTTAGCCTTGATCTTGTGCAGCCAGAATTAGTCTCTCTGTCTCTTTCTTCAACTTTCCTGTTCTCAGTCATTGCCAGGTCTTGTAATGTACTGGCCATGTAATATTTTATCTTCTCATGTCACTTTTCTATTCTGCATTTGGTCCTTCTTATAGGCCATTTTAGTCTCTCCGGTATTCAGTAAGCCTTCCTGGTATATTGTTATTATTATGTGGTGTTAATCTTTGGTGAGATTCACAGCCTTTGAGGCTGGTTGGTAGCTCAACAGCTCGAGTCCTAACCAAGGACCTAGGAACTGTTAAGGTAACTTCAGAGGATATAAGCTGTTCTAAGTAGAGTGGTTTTTTGTAGAATCAGAATGTTCAAGTCTGATAAATTTAAAATTTCCAAATAGTGAGGTAGCCCTTTGGGTATTGCTCCAAGGGCTCCAATTATAATCGGGACAATAAACAATTTCTTTTTCCACAGTCGCTCAACTTCAATTTGCAAGTCCCGGTACTTTGTGATTTTTTTCTTGCTGTTTATCTTCAATTCGGGCATCTCCAGGTATTGCAATGTCAATGAACCATACTTTTTTTCTTTTCAATTATTGTTATGTTAGGTGTGTTGTGGGCCAAGTGCCTGTCAGTCTGGATTCTGAAGTCCCACAAGATCTTGACTTTCTCATTCTCTAAAACCTTCTGAACCTGATGTTCCCAGTGGTTTTTGCTGTACTCAAACCCAAACTTTTGGCACAATTTCCAGTGAATGATCTTAGCAACGTGGTCATGACGTTGTAGGTAGTCAGTTTGTGAAATTTTGCTGCACCTACTGATCAAGTGGTCGACTGTCTCGTCTTTCTCATTACAGAGGCGACATTTGCTGTTGGTGGTAACATGTTGAATTTTTGCCTTCATGCAGTTTGTGGCTAAGGCTTGTTCTTGAGCTGCCAAAATAAAGCCTTCTGTTTCTTTTTTCAGTGCTCCTGATCTTAACCAGTTCCAAGTTAGCTTTGGGTCAGCTTTGCCTTCAATACTTTTCAAGTATTGGCTATGCATAGCTTTGCTTTTTCAATTTTCAGCTCACTTCTCAATTACTTTATTGTTGTTGTTGATGATGATGTTGTTGTTATTGTTATTATTATTATTGTTATATACAGTCCACCATGACTGGATTTGATACATTTGACTATAATATCATTCCAAGGATCTATGATAGTTAATGATATGTTCAGAATAGATGTATAGTGCAACTTTTTGTAATTGATGAGTTGGTAAGTTTTCTTTTCCTGTCTTGAACATATTGGGAGAAGTGATTTCAGGAAGATAATTGACCTTGCTTTGGAATCCATGGGTAGAGACAGAGTAGGATATCATGGAATTTGCTGAGATGCCCAAATTTATGGCTTTAATTCATTATATAAGCTTAATATTGGTTGGAAATCCTTTATTGACTTTTTGTGTGAAACTAAAAAAAGTGAAATTATCATGCATGGTTTTTATTATTAGATAAAATAAATTATAGAAAAAATGTAAACAATGTTGTAACCATAGAGTAAGAGGTTAATTACTGTATGTTAAAGAAAACCAGAAGCCAACTCTTTATTTCATTTTCTGCATTTCTCTATGTTCTATTCTTATTTATTTCCCCTTTCTTCCTTTTTTATTCTAAATATTAATTCTTGTTTGTTTCTATCTTTCAACTTAAAAGTTTAATAAAGTTATATATAATTTAAAAAAAAAGAAAAGAGGACACTGAAAATGCAAAAACTGTCACCATAAGCACTGATATTAAAAAAACAAGCCTTTTCTTGACTTTGCCTTAATAAACAGGATTAAAAAGAAATATTGAAGGGATAATTATAAACAATCTCATTGCCTTTTGTGATTCCACAAATAAATTGTTTGTTTACTAATTTATTTTTAAACTACATGGCTTCCTAAGTAATTGTTAAATGCTTCTCTGCTCCTATTCCTCCATATATGATATATTCAATTACCTTTGATATTTTGAGCTGAAAGACTCCCATTTATTTCCCTGTTCTGTTCTCTAGTATGTGTTGTGTTGTCATTTACACACACACACACACACACACAGAGAGAGAGAGAGAGAGAGAGAGAGAGAGAGAGAGAGAGAGAGAGAGAGAGAGAGAGAGAGAGAGAGAGAGAGAGAGATGGAGATTATAAAAAGGAACTTTTTAAGAAATTGCTTTTTGACTTCCTATATATCATTTACTATATTCTTGATTCTCAGAGATGTTAACAGCAAATAGATGGACATGATTCGTACTGACAGTGACTTCTCCTGAAAGAGAAAGAAAATGTGATTTTTATCTAACATCTAAGCTTTCTTTTGCAAGACGTGGATATTAAGCCACAAAGACAAAGAAGATGGGAAACAGCACAGCTCCTTTGGTGCCCAGAGACCAACCAGTCACCATTAATAAAGAGCTTCTAAAGAACATTAAAAACCTAACAGCAATATATAGCTATCTGTCACAGTGTTATTGGGAAAATCAAGGTTCATGGTGAAAATAATGGAAGCAAAGTGCCCAATGGAGTGAGCAGCCTCCTCAAGGGGTTTACAATGTGTTGCAATATCTCTCCGTTCAGAAATTCTCCTCAGAGCTGGAGCTATGATTGTGGGAAGTGTAGATCCCTAAGGAGACAGAAACAATTGTTGGATAGTGGGAGGGGGGCCTTCAGAAGAGAAGAGCTTTGAAGACATAGTCCATATGTATTCTACATCTGTTCTGGCTTAAGTGCTGGTCTGTGGGTTTTCTCCATTCTGATAGAACCTATATGAAAAAAATATGATTAGAGTGGGTGGGTATTATGGCATAAAATTACTTTGATTATGTGTGCAGACAGACAGACAGACAGACGTACGTACGTATGTAAGTACGTCTGTCTGTCTGTCTGTCTGTCTGCACATATATATGTGTGTGTGTGTGTGTGTGTGTGTGTGTGTGTGTGTGGAATTCAGCCAGTTTGCACCTATTCGGGAGAACCGGTTGGTAACTTTCTAAGTAGTTCAGAGAACCGATTGTTGGAAGAAATCTCCTTTTGTTTTTTTCCACTTTACAGGGCTAATCCTGTAAGGAAGGCAGGAAGGAAACATTCTGGTGTTGTTTCTAGCCTGATCTTTATTGCCCTGCTTATAGAAACTGCCTCTCCAGTTAACCCTTATTACATTATAACAGCTAAGGCGAAGCGCCCATCGACCTGAGTGACCTTGAGTTGGCCACGCCCACCCAGTCACATGACCACCAAGTCCCGCCTACCCAGATGGTCATTAGGGCAGAGAACCGGTTGTTAAATTATTTGAATCCCACCACTGATGTATGTATGTATGTATGTATGTATGTATGTATGTATGTATGTATGTATGTATTTATTTATTTATTTATTTAGATTTACAATCCCTGGTATGCCCGAACATGGGAGGAAGTCCACTGCTTCCATTCTCTTTCTATCAGCTCATCACAAGAGAGCATCCAGACAGAAACCCAATATTTTTACTGTTGCCTTTATTACATTTGTGTTATATTTGTGCTGATAAATAAATAAAGGGAGACTAGTATAGATCTATTTCAAGCTAGTCCCAGTAAGATCTAATCCCAGTAAGGGTATGGCTAACTGATGAGAGCTAAATAGCTTGAAATATATATATATTCAAGCTATTTAGCTCTCATCAGCTAGCCATACCCTTACTAGCCATACATACATACATACATACATACATATACATATACATATACATATACATATACATACACATACACATACACATACACATACACATACACACACACACACACACACACACACACACACACACACACACACACATATATATATATATATATATATATATATATATATATATATGCTGATAAGGAGAAGAACCTTGTGGCTTAATGGTTAACACATCTGCCTAAGATACAATATAGCACAGGTTCTAATCCCAGTAAGGGTATGGCTAGCTGATGGGAGCTAAATAGCTTGAAATAGATCTATACTAGTCTCCCTTTATTTATTTATCAGCACAAATACAACACACACACACACACACACACACACACATATATAAATATATATATATATTTAACTAAATTAAAACTAGTATTGCCACATGGTAAATATCCAAATAGGAAGACTTATTAAATAAGGAAAGTTACAAGCCAAATAATGAGAGGGATAGAGAAGGTATGCAGCGTATTGAAAGGAGCACACATTATGTCTGTACACTGACTATCTCAGCTATCTTGACATACAATAGTCTCAGTTCATTTATTTACAAGCTGGAACCTCCTTTTATACGATGGATGATGTGCTGGCTTTCTCTATCTGTATAGGACAAATGGCTGCTTGCAAATACTTTATGTAAAATTGAGTTTCAACAGCATTTGTAGCTACAGCGTCCTTTACATCTGAACAACGTTGCTGCAGCTCAACCAAAGGTTAAATGAGGAAAAGAAGCTTCAACTTTTTTTCTTTTTTTAAGTGAAATGTTCCTTTGGAAAACTCTTGGAATCCCGTGTGGGAGAATAATTCATAGTTACTAAGACATTACTAAATGAATTTATACATTGAAATATTTGAAGTCATTTGGATGGGAAATCCATGGACTTGCTTTCATGGAAATGTAAACAAAACATTTCCGCGCAAATCTACAATAACACAAGGCAATATAATGCAAATGCAGGGAAAGCAATTCTGCTGAAGACTGGCTTTATTGTTTCTGGGCAGTTGTATAGACCTGTGCCCCAGATATTTTTTCCTCCCTAGGACCTAGTAATGCCCCCGGGTTTATCAAAGCAACTGGGGGAACCTGCCACCTCCCTGCTCCGGCTCAACCATGGCCAGGAGGACCTGTCGAGAATGCAAGGATCTGTCTTGTCTCTTTAAAGCTAGGCTGTCTTTTGCAGCTAGTATCTCTCAGGAATGGGCAGACGGTAGTCCTACAGCGGCTCCGGAGCATAAATAATTCAAGAGCCACGAAGAGGGTTTCTTTCCTTTCCTCCTTTCTTCTGCTCCACTCCCATCCTGGGCTTATAACAAATGTTAATTTAATCAATCGACAGTAAATCTGACCCTGCTGACTCATAGCGGACGGTATCTCTTGGGGACTGTAACCAAGCTTTTGCCGTCTCATTTGAAAAGCAACAACGCAGAAGGCAGCTTCATCTTTACCTCCTTCGCTGGAGCAACGTTTTGAAAGAGGAGCACGGCTGCAAGAAAATTGCTAAGAGCAGGCAGGCTTTTAGAAGGGAGAGGCATTGGAGCACGCTGGTTGGGGCGGGGATGGTGGGGGAGGTGGAACTGCATATAAGTTGTATCCATTGTCTGTTTGACTGACAGTGACTGAGCAAACACAGGTAAAATCTGAAACCGTGTGTGGTTCAGTTCTGCAAGCTAATTAAGAAGCCTCTGACCTCCTACCATTTCCATACCAATGGAGAGAACCGATGTGCATATCTTTATCGCCCTCCATATCATATTTCCCAGATTGCACAAATAGTACAAAGCCACCATTTGTAAACAAAGCTTACAGATAACAGTTATGCACTTGAACTAGCATACTGTAATATCACGAAGCTATCATATTCCACTACAAGACTGTAGATATTTAATATTGAAACCATAGAGACCTGTTGTGGCCCAGCAGGAGCCGTTGGAGCTGCCACCAGACTCCGACAGCGAGGGGCCCTATGAGTCGGCCCTGGAGGATGTGGAGGACCCTGGACAGGGTTCCGACTCCGAGCAGGGTGCAGAGAGGCTGGTTGGCCACCAGGAGGCACCTGGGCCTTGGACCAGTGGGGAGGAGACAAGGGAGAGTGAGCCGGACGCCAGTAGTGAGTTGTTCCTGGATGCACGCCATCGAAGAGCTAATAGGCGTCAGGAACAATTACGCAATTACAGGAGGTGATTGCACTCAGCTGGTGGTCATTAGGCTCCTCTCCAGACTATAAAAAGACTACTTGAACACACGCCCCTCTTTGCAGAAGTCAATGTGGGATTGAATGTCGGACAACTTTGTATGAGCTTGGCAGGCTGGATTGCTGCCAAGCCTTATCTGTGTTTATTGCTGCCCAAGCTTGTCTGTGCTGGATTGCTGCCAAGGACCTGTTTGTCTGTTAATTAAATGCCATAATTTATTTCTGGCTCGGAGTGTGCTTTGGTGTGGGGGGTCAGAACAGAGACCTAGCTCTGACCCAAGCCAATGCATCATTTAATGAAATCAATGAGTATTAAATTAAGTTACAGATAAAAGAGGAAATCTTGGATTCCGTACATCTTTCAATATTGCTTTTTAAAAATTATTTTAGCCTGTTGTTCAGTATACACTGTTTCAAGCAACAAAATATAGATGGTACAATTTCACGCTCTCAAGATAAATAGCAGGACTCTGAACTGATTCTAAAAAGCCCTGGTTTTCACTTGCACCAATATAGCTAGTAAAATATTGGTGTCACGTGTTCCAACAGCGTAGCAACCTTGAAGCAGCAGTTTTGGCTGCAAGGTCACCGTTTCCAACCTAAGCTGATAAAATGGCATGTCCTGGAAGACCATCAAATTTCCTAACTGGTCCCCTGTAGTGGGATAAAATGGATTGCAAATATCTGTACATATTCTGGTCTCTTCTGAAAAATAGAAATGAAGCTACATAGAGTTATATACACAGGTGAGCGGCTATTGTTTGCTACATGCTCAGATTGCATGTTTACTGCGTTAAGTGTATGCAGAAGTATATTTTTGAGAGAGCAATATGATCAAACAGTTTTGAAGGAGCTTCATCATATGCTGTTTTGCACAAACCTGAATGGCCAAATTGAATCTTAAACCACAGTAGCAGAAGCATCTCCTAACCTCTCTTGAAACATAATACTTTTGACCAATTGACTTGAACGTTGCTTACCTATGAATTATTATCTTGCATTCTAGTAGCATAGATATTCCTCCAGTCATACAAAATCACAATATTTTCATCTTTCAAACGGTGGGACTCTGCATAAAAAGGAACATAAATATTTAAAATACTTGTATGCAATTTTGTCAGTTTAAAAAACCGTATGGAAAATACCTGTTCATAGAAAATAGTAGAGTGACTTCAGTTAAATCAGAAATACACTTAAACATGAGCCAGCAGCAACCAAAAAATCTAATACAATCCTTGGCTGTAGTGTATAAACAGAGGCATAGAATCAAAATCACATGATTTTGTACCGCTTTATAAATCCTTAGTAATCTACCGAACCGGTTAGAAGAGGCTCCACCAGTGGACCCGGAAAGCAGGCCACACCTACAGAAGAGGTTCCAAAATTTTTTGAAATCCACCACTGGTCCTTGGATAGGATTATTCTACACTATCATGCTCATATTTATAAAACTCAGTGCCTCTGTGAAAGGTAAGGATGACTACTGCGTTTGTGGTGCAATCAGAACATTGCGGGTGTTGAAGTTGTTTCAACGCAAACCAAAGATGCCTTTTAAAAAACAAGTTGACATCCTATTCTTATGCATGCCAGTGCTGTGTGAGAGGTAATTTAAGGTGGTTCTGACAAGTGTCATCGGCATCTTCATATCCGGTCACATGGGCGGCAAGCCCCTCCCATCCGGTCACATGGGCGGCAAGCCACTCCCACAAAGGAAGCCACACCCACAGAGTAGGTTCAAACAATTTTTGAAACCCACCACTGGTGCCAGCAGAGAGGACTCTTGTGTCACCTTTGGCATGCATGCCGTACGTTCGCCATCACAGGTGTAACATCTCCTGCTTGAGCAGGAAGTTGGACTCGAATACCTCCAAGATCCCCTCCAGTTCTATTCTGATTGACTGAAGTATAAAGTTCAAGAGAAAGAAGAGCATATTCTATAGAACTTTCGGGAATGCTGGAAATTTCCCTCTGTTAAAAGGGATGATGTTAAAAGAGGGAGCAATTCCCATGATTATTTGCTGATACAACAGTCCCAATATTTGTGTATGACATTTGGGTCAACCATAACTAACTTAGCAATAGTACTTGCCAGTATCCTTATCCCTTAGTTAAGGGAGTTTAATTCCCTTCTAGCTTTCTTCTGTAAATCTATAGCAAAACATAGGTATTTTGGAACACCAAATATTTCCCATTTCTCTAAGCCCTCTTTCACAAGAGCCAAATTGCCTAAGTTCATATATTCAGCAAGGCTTGTATTGGGAGAAATATTGTAATTTCAGCATTAGACGAGGTAAGTGTGAATTTAGGAGGCCTCTGCTATGGATCGGCATAAGGTAATTACAGCTTCATGAGAACATGTCTTTAAAGTATGGTTAGCAAAGCAGCCCACCATTTAGAGAGGTGATGGTTGAGTCTTAAGAGGAGGTGAAGCTTTTAATAAATCTGAATAAAGATGATCTGATTATCTAAATGGACATTGATGAAAGTAACTGTGAAAATGAAAGTGTAGATTTAATTATGACTATAAAGGCCAATAATGTAATGTCACAAAATCAGAATTTATCATTTGCATTGTTCCTAGTGTATATAAAAGTAGAAATTCATAAGTTGGGGATATTATATTCTATGATGGTCATAAAAAAATAATTTTCTGTATAATGTTATGTGTAAAAAAAAAACTTTATTCTGCTAGATGGCATGAATGGATGGATGGGAACAAATTGAAAGGCTTTTGAAAAAGCAATTGGACCATGAGAAGTTCCAAGAATGAATAGGAATTGTGACCGATCGGTAAGTCACTGCTTAGGAAAAGATCTATTTCAAATATGTTACTTAAAATGAAAGACCAAGGGAATTACTGAAGGATGTAATGGTGATGAGAGGTTGTGAGATTTCTCTGTTTTTGGTAAAGTGTTAAAAGTGGATCATGAGAAAAATGGTCGTAGCAAAAAAGGAAAGTAAAAGGAACACGAATATAAGTTGAACAATTATATATAAAGAACACATTTGATGGTTTATGTTAATCTTCTAACATAAAGTCAATGGAAGGATCAACAGAGTGAAAAGAATTATGTTATTAAGTGCCCCTGCAATGTGTAGAATTATGCTAATATGCTCTCTGTTGAGAATCTCATCAGCTCTGTCCAACTAGAACTTTCCAGTCTTCCCTTCCTCGTGATCCATCCATTCTTCTTTCATAGGTTTATTTTGTCATTCAAGTCTCATTCATTCTCTATATATGACCAGACCTCCTTGATTTATTTCTTCTTACTAGACACTGATATACATTGTTTGTATCACTACTTCAGTGGTGGGTTTCAAAAATTGTTCGAACCTACTCTGTGGGTGTGGCCTCCTTTGTGGGAGTGGCTTGCCGCCCATGTGACCGGATGGGAGTAGCTTGCCGGCCATGTGATCAGATATGAAGATGCCGACGACACTTGTCAGAACCACCTTAAATTACCTCACACGCAGCACTGGCATGCATAAGAATATGATGTAAACTTGTTTTTTTAAAGGCATCTTTGGTTTGCGTTAAAACAACTTCAACACACGCAATGTTCTGATTGCACCACAAACGCAGTAGCCATCCTTACCTTTCACAGAGGCACTGAGTTTTATAAATAGGAGCATGATAGTGTAGAATAATCACATCCAAGGACCAGTGGTGGGTTTCAAAAAAGTTTGGAAGCTCTTCTGTAGGTGTGGCCTGCTTTCCGGGTCCACTGGTGGAACCTCTTCTAAGCGGTTCAGTAGATTTGACGAACCAGTTCTACCGAATAGGTGCGAACTGGTAGGAACCCACCTCTGATCTGCTTCATTCTTGACCCTCTGTTCCTGTTCCTGACACAAGCCTCTTAAGTCAACCATATTGCATTCAACTTACTGTTTTGCTTCCTCAGAATGTGCCACTATTGTTGTTGTTTAATTTTAATGCCCCCCTACTCTCACTTTTGTATACTGCAAAAGGTGAGCAGAGGCGTGCTCTTATACGCAGCCATTTTCGCTCCTTTCAACAATATTTAAGTGCATACAATATCGCATCCTAACTTTCTACCGGTATTTGCATATCTTGTCAACATACAGCTGCAAGAATCCTACAGACTAAGAGATACCTAACATGCATCAAGTATCTATAGAGATATGTTTATTTATTACCATTCCACCTAATTAATTCCTTAATTGGGTTTCTTCCTGCTGTGCACAATAGGGCAATCAATTACCTTGTAGGGGCATAGGATACAGAATTGCTCTGGCTCATTGCTTTGATAAGAAACATTGGAGGAGGGGGAGGGGGAAAGAAATAATTTCTCTTGACTTGCTGGAGAAAAGTGTTGCGGCTTCACTCAACTGCTAAGAAGGTCCAGGAGGAATGGACTTCAGAGGATTCCTTCAACTTCCATTGAAAGAAAACCACCAGCCTCTCTCTAGAATTTGATCAGCTATACATTGAGGGTTTCAAAAATTGTTCGAACCTACTCTGTGGGTGTGGCCTCCTTTGTGGGAGTGGCTTGCCACCCATGTGACCGGATATGAAGATGCCAACGACACTTGTCAGAACCACCTTAAATTACCTCAGACACAGCACTGGCATGCGTAAGAATATGACATAAACTTGTTTTTTAAAAGGCATCTTTGGTTTGCATTAAAACAACTTCAATACACGCAATGTTCTGATTGCACCACAAACGCAGTAGTCATCCTTACCTTTCACAGAGGCACTGAGTTTTATAAATAGGAGCATGATGGTGTAGAATAATCATATCCAAGGACCAGTGGTGGGTTTCAAAAAATTTTGGAGCCTCTTCTGTAGGTGTGGCCTGCTTTCCGGGTCCACTAGTGGAACCTCTTCTAACCGGTTCGGTAGATTTGACGAACCGGTTCTACCAAATAGGTGCGAACTGGTAGGAACCCACCTCTGCATTGAGGTATCATGTAATGCTAGAAATGTCTCAAAATTTATACAACCATACAAAAATTGTCTTTCTCCTTATCTATAATGTCAATTACATAAGGAAATGGTGTTTCACATTCATGTAACTGGGCAAATATACTGAAATCATCTTAATCTCTTAACGATCATATGTTCTGTTATTACAAACAGTTTTATAAAACCGAGTTTATAAAACTGTTGTGACTCAGCAGATGTCTGCTGTGAGTCCTTTCGGGATCAAGATTCATTATGCAGCTGGGGCTGGTTAGAGGCAAGTTTGGAGATAAAAGGACGGATGCTGCCACGCCCTAGTCGCTGGAGTCAACGTTGTTCCTTCGTGTGTTTCTTGTTTGGTACAACATTACTTGATTATTAATTGTGATTTATGCTTGTTACACTTGGATAAGTGCTTTGGTGTTTCATGTAAACCTGATCCGTGAAGACTGTGGAAGAAATGCAGTGCTTGTAAGAGTTTTTTGTTTTGCATTCTTGTCGGAGACTTGTATTTATGTTATTTTTGGGGCTCGAAGCCAGTTTGAACTGAGTACTGATAAAGAAAGACTTCCTTTTAAGTTGCCTGCCTGCATTTGTTGACTTTAAACAGAACTTTTTTATTTTTCTTTAAAAAAAAACACAAATATGTCATCATTTGTCAATCATTAAGACATTGAAGTACAATTTTTTTTTGTTGTGTGTGCCCCTCCCTCCCTCCACCCCCCCATCCCCCCTCCTCCTTCCCCCCCCCCCCCCGACTTCCCAGAACCCGTACACGGTATGGATTTTTAACTAACACAGTCTAAAATCTATTGAGAAAAAAGAAATAAAGAAATTAATGACATTCTAGATTGACCTTAGCTTCTTCTTACTGATCTGACTTTTAACAGTTTAAATCATTTCTGATCTTAAGCATAGGCTAACTGGAATTTCTTAGTCCCGTATTTGTTTTGTATATAGTCAATCCATTTTTTCCAGTCTCGTTTATATCTCTCCCTGCATTTGTTAACAAGCCGTGAAGGGGGGGACAGAACATAAAACTATATATAGCATTTGAATTTTATCTCTCTCTACCCCAGGTTGATATTAAGAGTTCATACTTGAATTAATATTGGTGATATTAGTAGTGTTCTGTAGTTTTTGTGTTATTTCTCTGAGGATACTGAAAAAAAATAATGCACAGGCATCCTTTCTCTTGCCGGTTCCCATGCAGAATCAAATATAAAGAGATGCAGCATAAAGAGAGAGCACTTGAAAGTGACATTTTAGATGGCTTGGGGTATATGGTCCCCAAATCCTCGAAGACCAATTTCTCAAGCATAAAATATCCATTGCTGTCAGAAGGATCTTAGCAACAGGAAAATAATTGGTTTGTAAATTGCCTTAGATTGTTCTCAAGAGAGTTAGGCAATCCAGCATTGGGGTGGGGGGGAGCAGGTTTGAGTTGTGTTAGTGAATTCAAGATTTGAAAACACATCTGCTGCTAAATCAGTTTCCCCGAAACGCTGGCTGTCAATTTTCTCAGCTGCAATGTGGGTTGGATTTCAAGGCAAACAGTGTCATGGGGTGCTTGGACAAAGCTCCGTTGGAGGGAGGCTGGACTTTATGGAATGTTAGTTCTTGATGAGCTGCAACTTTTGTGCTGGTGCTTCTACTGACAAGCATAAGCATTGCTGAATTGAATTGAATTGAATTGAATTTATTGCATTTATATGCCACCCTTTTCCCCGAAGGGGACTCAGGGCGGCTCACAATCCAAGTCAGGGAAGGGGGTACAGATAAGGGATAAAAAAGACAAACAGAACAATACACAATTTAAAAGCACACAACAACCATACCATTCGAGACGGGGGGGGGCAACAGCTCTTTAGGCCCAGGCCTGTCGGAACAGCCAGGTTTTAAGGGCTTTGCGGAAGGCCTGGAGGGTGATGAGGGTTCGAATCTCCACGGGGAGCTCGTTCCAGAGGGCCGGAGCAGCCACAGAGAAGGCTCTCCTCCGGGTGGTCGCCAGTCGGCATTGGCCAGCGGATGGAATTCGGAGGAGGCCTAATCTGTGGGATCTAATCGGTCTAGTGGAGGTAATTGGCAGCAGGCGGTCTCTTCAGAGCAGCCTCTGAAACACAATCAAGTGATAATTTCTAAATGTAAAGATGACTAATAGATGGGATCTCCTCCCCCCAAAAAAAGAACTACTGAAACTTGAGCCCATTAACATGAAAGGTTATGAAAGGATAGCAGCTAAGCAAAGCAAGATCTGAGGCAAAAGCGCGCGAAATCATACATATGAATATATGACCAACCCCTTTCCCCCGGTTACCCTCATCCCACAGTCCAATCTGCAAATCCCTTAGGTATCATGTGAGTTCCATCTTCAAGGAGCATCATCAGATTGGTATGGAGGGCGGTTGGCCTTGACCAACATGCGAAGTAGACGGTGAGAACAAAACTCCCTTTTTACTACAACTCCCTCCTGTACTTTTTTTTTAAAAAAAGAAAGTTTTTTATTAATTTTTGTTGCATACTAAAAATTCTGTTGTGAACAGATTGTTGCCTGGCTTCCCCCTTTAACATTTCCACAAAAAACATAATTCATTTTACATTATATTTCCATTATTTCCAATTTTAGCCATATTACTTTTCTTCTCATATTTTCCAATTTCTAGTTTTTAACATATACAAACAATATCATTTTCCCTTCTCTTTAAAAATAAACAATTTATCATTTCTTTTCAACCACATAAGTCTTCAGATTTCCAATTTTATATAATCAACATAACGTAATTATTTTACACCTTTAAAGTTCTTAATATAATTCCCACACATTTTAGTTCAAACATATTTTACCTTGTTTACATTATTTCATTCTATTGGATCATATCATTCTACTATTCTTCTATTTCTAAATTTTCTTCTCTCTTTTTCTTCTTCTTATATGTCTTATATCTTGATTCTGCAGATACTGGGCAGGGTTTTGTGGGATTAAAATGAACAAGGTCCTGGTTTGGAAATCTGATAAATGACCGAATATGTAGATCTCTAATGTTGATTTTTGGAAATATGAAACAGAGATGATCAAAAGTAAAGCCCAAAATCTTTTAGCAGTGCCTCAGTACAAATGTTAGCTTTAATGAACCATGTTATTCCTTCTTATTATCACTTTGACACACTATTTAACAGAGGTTTAAAGCCAAAGATGATATTTGCATGCTCTGAATGCATCTATTCAAAGTAATGACTATTCTCTGCTTGCTTCCTTCTCAGTCCTCACAATGCCTAATATGATTATACTTATTTATTGTTCCAACTGAATTGAAATTCTATTTTATCCAGAGAAGCATGCATTTAAGGCATGATAGCAATAGCAGTAGACTTATATACCGCTTCATAGGCCTTAGAGGCCTCTCTAAGCGGTTTACAGAGAGTCAGCATATCGTCCCCAACAACAATCTGGGTCCTCATTTTACCCACCTCGGAAGGATGGAAGGCTGAGTCAACCCTGAGCCGGTGAGATTTGAACCGCTGACCTGCTGATCTAGCAGTAGCCTGCAGTGCTGCATTTAACCACTGCGCCACCTTGGCTCTTAGATAGATAGATAGATAGATAGATAGATAGATAGATAGATAGATAGATAGATAGATAGATAGATAGATAGATAGATAGATAGATAGATAGATAAAAAACCTGCAGTGGTTCATTTATTTAAAAAGCCTTGTCATCCTCTCCAGTCAAGCAAATAACAGCCAGTTAACCCAGGACAAGCACTGCTAAAGTCCTATCCCTTCACTGCTATGTCTTATTATTTCTCCCCCACAAAAACCTAAGGAATAGTAGTTTTTTCTTCAAAACTAAAAGTGAGGAATTGTGTAGCACTGAATTCTGCCGACGCCAGAGGATAGTCTAATTCTCAGAATCACAAAATACTCCCAAGGTCGAGAGTTCCAACTTCTCCTTTTCTCTCTCCTTGCCCAGTTCTTATATTTTGGAACCAATAAATTGCAATTCCTTTCCACCTATGTGCAGAAATCATGCATTTCTTCGCCTGGTTTCGCCAGCAGACAGATTTGTTGAAAGACAACGGTGAAGCCTCCTCCACTCCAAAGCCTCTTAGGACGGCAGCTTCCAAGAGAGATGCAAAATGTCCTCAGGCAGTGCTTCTGCCGGGGGGGGGGGGGACGGGGGATGACCCAGGCCAGAGACGTGCAGCCCTCTCCTAACTTCGGCATGGGGGAGGTGGGCTTCTTCCCAGGAGTGGGGCTGATGGACAGGAGACAAAAGCAAACACATGCCTTTTCCCCCTCGGACCCAGGCCTTTTCGACAGCCTGCTCCCACTATCCAGGCATCTCAACCCAATTCCCCAGCCACCAAGCCATTCCTTGTCTGTCTGCTCAGCCCAGCTCCCCGGGGCCTGCTTTTCTGGCAGCTGACAGGTTGGAATGACGACAACAGCCCACCAATGGCTTTTTCCTTGGCCAGATCTGGCTCACATTATCCTGATTGCTAGGGCTTTCTTATAAAAACAGGCAAGGAACGGTCATCTTAGATCCGTTGGGATCTGAGTGCTTTCCTTCCTTTTAACCGCTGTGCTGTATGTCCTGCTGTTCTGTGAAGCACTTGATTTATCAAATGGGACCTCTTGGAGAGGCACATGGTCAGCGCTATCAAGATGTCTGTAGAAACAGCAGCCGCCGTTTTGTGAAAGGGATGATAATGTTTCATTTTCCTTAGGTTGTTTTTTCCCCCAAAATGATGGGTGTTTACCAAGGGCTGTGTGTTCCTGTTTACAAATCATAGGTTGCAGAATCATATTTAAGAATCTCTTGTTTCCTAGGCTTTATTTAGTTTAATGGAACGAATTCCCCGTGGAGATTCGGACCCTCACCTCTCTCCAGGCCTTCCGGAAAGCCGTCAAAACCTGGCTGTGCCGGCAGGCCTGGGGTTGATGAGTTCCCCTCCCCTCTCGACTGGTATGGCTGTGTGATTTTTGTGTATTTTAATTATGTGTACTGTTGTTTATGTTCCCTTTCCCCTCTGAGTTGTTCGCCGCCCTGAGTCCCTCCTGGAGAAGGGCGGCATACAAATAAACCAAATACAATACAATACAATACAATAGCAATAGCAATAGCAGTTAGACTTATATACCGCTTCATAGGGCTTTCAGCCCTCTCTAAGCGGTTTACAGAGTCAGCATATTTCCCCCAACAACAATCCGGGTCCTCATTTTACCCACCTCGGAAGGATGGAAGGCTGAGTCAACCTTGAGCCGGTGAGATTTGAACAGCCGAACTGCAGAACTGCAGTCAGCTGAAGTAGCCTGCAGTGCTGCACTCTAACCACTGTGCCACCTCGGCTCTTTGTACTCCATCTTGCATCCACAGTGTTTCCCATAAAGCTCCCTTTTCTGTACAGCATAGCCACATAACTTGAGGCTTACTCTTACCCTACAAACAGAACAGAGGTGGGTTCCTCCCTATACTGTCTGGTACACCAGAAGAGGTAGTGACAATCTGGCATACTGGATAGGACCGGTAGTAAAAATGGTGGCTTGGCCATGCCCCCGAACCTGTTCTCCCATCAGAAGCTTTTCTGAAAAAAGTTTTTTCCTCTGCCGATTCAGGCAATGGGGGAAAAAGCTTTAAAAAGTAAGAGAGGGAGGGAGGGAGGGAAGGAGGAAGGGAAGGGAAAAAGAAAGAAAGAAGGAAGGAAACTCACTTTTTACCTGGGAGATTCAGCAAAGGAGAAAAACAAATGCTGTCACTTTAAATTGGAACTGAGCATGCCTGGCTGTGGAATTCTGGGAGTTGAAGTCCACAAGTCTTAAAGCTGCAAACTTTGGAGTCCTGCTTTGAATTGAAAAGCTGCTCAGGTTTGAAAAGTGACATTCAGCAGTTATTTGGGGGGGCAGGGTTGCTTCCCACAGAGGGAAGGGAGAAAGAAAGCAGGAAAGGAAGGAAGGAAGGAAGGAAGGAAGGAAGGAAAAGGAAGAAAGAGAAAGAAAGAAAGAAAAAAAGAAAGAAAGAAAGAAAGAAAGAAAAAAGAAAGAAAGAAAGAAAAAAGAAAGAAATAAAGAAAGGCAGCAATTTAGGGCTAGCAGGCTACTCAGACGTCATTTAGTCCAACGCAATTGTGCAGCAGAAAACCTTACATTGTCTGGATTATTTTGGTGCCTCTAAGAGGGAGGAAAATTGCCAGAAAGGAGAAAGAGTTTACTAGGTCAAGACTGCCATGCAGAGGAAGTCAGATATAGTCCTTGACTTGAAAAGTGACATTCAGCAGTTATTTGGGGGGGCAGGGTTGCTTCCCACAGAGGGAAGGGAGAAAGAAAGCAGGAAAGGAAGGAAGGAAGGAAGGAAGGAAGGAAGGAAGGAAGGAAGGAAGGAAGGAAGGAAAGAAGGAAGGACTTACAACTACAATTGAGCCCAAAATTTGGGTTGCTAAGCAAGAGAATGGTTAAGTGAGCTTCACCACATTTTACCCAATCCATGACATCTCCTGGTGAGTGACATCAAGTTGGCCATGCCCACCCAGTCACATGACCACCAAGCCATGCCCACAAAATAGGCCACACTCACAGAATAGGTAGTAAAAAGTTTTGAAACCCACCCCTGAAACAGAGGCATTTGTGGGATTTATTTATTAATTAATTAGACTTATATACTGCTTCATAGTGCTTTCAGCCCTCTTTAAGCGGTTTACATTTTTTTTTTAGCAAATTGAGTCAGCATATCGCCCCCACAGTCTGGGTCCTCATTTCACCCACCTCGGAAGGATGGAAGGCTGAGTCGACCTTCAGCCGGTGAGATTTGAACCGCTGAACTGCAGATCACAGTCGGCTAAAGTGGCCTGCAGTACTGCACCCTCACCACTGCGCCACCTCGGGATCTGATGCAACATCACAGTGCAGTGGCACAATTCTGCTTATAGGGCATTGGGCACCAGTTGAGAAAACTATGGATGCCTCTGCCTATGAAACATAACGAAGGGTCAGAATTTGAACCCTGTTTTTTTTCAGCCAATGGATGACCTGAGCTGACTCATAGACTTTCCTCAAGACCACTAGAAGGGAATATATGTAGGCAAATATACATGCCCCAGGATAGTGTTGCAGGATCCAATCTGAGTTGATCACTGGGACCAGAGCTTACAAGCTTTTGGACTCTTTATTTATGTGCTTGTGTGTGACTTTTAGCTGTTAATTGGGGTGTTGATGGTTGACTATTAGGTCCTTGACTGTTGTTTCCTTGTCCTGTCGCACCCTCATCTCTTTCTTTCTTCTCATCCTAAAGCCACAAAGTAGATCTCTTCCTCATTAAAGAGCTCACAACTGTTTCTTAGAATCTCCAAAGCTTGCAATTATTCAAGCAAATTGATGGGAACTTTACTAAAAATGCATTATTTATTTATTTGTTTGTTTGTTTGTTTGTTTGTTTGTTTGTTTATTTATTTATTTATTTATTTATTTATTTATTTATTTATTTATTTATAAATTTTATAGGCCGCCCAATCCCGAAGGACTCCGGGCAGCTTACAAAAAGAGGAAGAAGAAATAATTAAAAAAGACAGATTTAAAAACACAACACCTGCATTCGTACTGATCGGGGCTGGACCTCAACAATGAGGTCAACAGCCTCAGGCCTGCCGGAATAGCCAGGTTTTAATAGCTTTCCTGAAGGCCATGAGAGTGGGTAAGGTCCTGATCTCTGGGGGTAGCTGATTCCAAAGGGTCGGAGCAGCCACAGAGAAGGCTCTCCTCTGGGGGCCCGCCAGCCGACACTGTGTGGCTGACGGCATCCGAAGGAGGCCCAATCTTACTGGCCCCTGGGAGGTATGTGGCAGTAGGCGGTCTCGCAGGTACGCTGGCCCTAAGCCATGTAGGGCTTTAAAGGTAATGACCAACACCTTGAATTGCATCCGGAGACCAATTGGTAGCCAGTGCAGCTCGCGGAGGACAGGTGTAACGTGGGTGTACCTCAGTACACCCAATATCGCTCGCGGGGCTGCATTAGTTAGGTACTTCCAGGTGGAAGCGGGGGGCCACGCCAGGGCACTGCATTGGCCTGCTGGGTCATCTAGAAACATTGAACATCCTCCTATGCCACAATCCTGGAGGGCTAGAAAGGAGTGTTGGCAAGCTCCTTCTGTAACACAGAGGAAGATGCAGTTGCCTGCTTTAAAGAGTTACTATAACGTTGAAAACACTGAGGGACTGTTAAAGTAATTATGCCTAGCATTGAGGGCCTTTTTAATGGGATGAGGCATAGCAATGTGTGGGTGTGAGTGTAAATAGACACACACACACACAAAACGCTCCTAGAATATGATTTTGACATATATCAAAATCAATTCAGAGCCCAAGATTTTTACCAGATGGCAATGTTTTATTTGTTATTTTTATGCTATTTAATTTATTTACATGCAATAACAATATTGTTTTTTGTCACAAAGCATTAAATGCTGGAAGCTACGTTGTATTGTATTACTTAGAGCACAATTTTTTGTGATGGATATGCCTTTGTCTACCTATTTCTAATGCTCAACCTGAGGGCTGGCCTTAATGTAGCCAAGATGGGGCCATCAAGTCATGAAAAAAAGATCTGAGCGGAAATGAGGAATTCTCAATTTTTTTACAGAAGCAGAACAAATCTGGAAACATAATTTGGCCTTCCCCACACTTATCCAATCCCTGATCCCAAATACAACTTGTTCTCTTGTGGATTCAAAGAAGTTCTGTGTCTCCCCGCCTGAGCCCAGCTCTGCCCTTTCCACTGATATGCCTCAGCAAATAAGGCCTATGATGCAACCCAAGCTGGAAATGAACCAGAATCCCCAAGGAAAATGCTTGTGACTCATTCTTCTGAGGACTCTCGTCTGCATCATTCTCCAATGATTTAGACTCGAATGATGCCATCGAGTCATTATTGCATAGAGGGAGTAATTCCAAATTGGATCAGTGCAGCCTCATTTCTCCTACGATCCCCTCCTGCCTTGGGAGGCTTAGGGAGAATATCTTTCTGAGCTTCCAGCTGCTGATTACTTATCACTGTGATGGTGAAAATGCAGAGGTGGGTTCCTACTGATTCGCACCAGTTCAGTAGAACCGGTTCGTCAAATCTACTGAACCGGTTAGAAGAGGTTCCACCAGTGGACCCGGAAAGCAGGCCACACCTACAGAAGAGGCTCCAAACTTTTTTGAAACCCACCACTGATTTATTCCCTTTGAAATACAACTAGTAAGTAGTAAGCTACTTACCTTCTAAGTAGCTCTTTTATTGTTTTGTGTACTTATTTTACTCTTATTTAAGTAGTAAGTGCACAAAATAATAAATTTCCTTTTTTATATCTTCTTTTTGTAGATCATCCATTGGGGCAAAGAATTCAGTGACATCGTCTTGGCCACTCCCATCCGGTTACATGACTGCCAAGCCACTCCCACCTGGTCACATGGCAGGCAAGCCACTCCCACAAAGGAGGCCACACCCACAGAGTAGGTTCCAAAAATTTTTGAAACCCACCACTGCACCAGTGGACCTGGAAAGCAGGCCACACCTACAGAAGAGGTTCCGAAAATTTTTGAAACCCACCACTGTGAAAATGATATTTGTGACATGGGCTTAAAAGCGCCCACTCCATGGTTTGGTTTGGTTTATTGGATTTATATGCCGCCCTTCTCCCAAGGACTCAGGGCGGCGTACAACATTAAAAAAAACACATATTACAAAAGTTAAAAAAAATTAGATAGAATATCCAAAAAACAAACTCGATTAGGATTAATGTTTTTAAAAAATCGATTAAAATTAACAATAATCAATCATTTATTTTATTTTGTTCAGGCCAGGCTGGCTTGCTGGAAAAGCCAACTTTTTAGGGCGCGTCGGAAGGACCGGAGGTCGGGGATTATATGAAGCTCCGGGGGGCAGCTCATTCCAGAGGGAAGGCGCTATACCAGAATATACTCCTGGTATATTCAGAAAAGGTCTGTGTATATATTGTAATCGGTTGAGTTGGCAACGGTCAGAACTCAACTTACAGGGTCTGCATTTGTAAAGGAAGCCTAGTTTGCAAGGATGTGCAGTGTTTATACATGGTGGCTGATAGCAATTGGGCCAGTTGTTCATGAGCCGAGGTGGCGCAGTGGGTAGAGTGCAGTACTGCAGGCCACTTCAGCTGACTGTTATCTGCAGTTCAGCGGTTCTAATCTCACCGGCTCAAGGTTGACTCAGCCTTCCATCCTTCCGAGGTGGGTGAAATGAGGACCCAGACTGTGGGGGCGATATGCTGACTCTGTAAACCGCTTAGAGAGGGCCGAAAGCCCTATGAAGCGGTATATAAGTCAAACTGCTATTGCTATTGCTATTCACCTCTATACAACAGCTGGGTGAATCTGGTCCTTCTAACCCCCCAAAGCTGGCATAGCTGGCAAAACTCCAAACCTGGCAGCTGTAGGAGTAGCCTCCTTTTCCATCCAGAGCTGTGTTTCTCAAACTTAATAATTTTAAGAGATGTGTGAACCCCACAGTGTGTTGGCTGGAGTAGAGTCTGGGAATCCACGTTCCACACATCTTAAACTTGCCTAGAGCAACCTCCTGCCTCAACGATGTTAGGAGGCTCAAAATAACTCTAGCTATTTTGGACACATTTGATATCCAGACTTGCTTTTCATGTCAGATAAAGCAACATAAGGAGGGCATTTTTCCATTAGTTATGTTGAAATGCCTT
The DNA here is from genome assembly GCF_051295495.1 of Thamnophis sirtalis. Lineage (NCBI taxonomy): Eukaryota > Metazoa > Chordata > Lepidosauria > Squamata > Natricidae > Thamnophis > Thamnophis sirtalis. The sequence continues at coordinate 3,623,613 of NW_028261381.1, read as the reverse complement.
TACATTCACGAAATGTTGTATATCAGCTACAACCGACTGTCAAACATGCGTTGAGGAATACGCTTGGGAAAGCAAACCCCGCTGCCTCGTGAGCGCAGAGCCCACATCCTTATTGTTTTCAGCTTTCACGCTACTCGTCCACAGTCCTGCCGTGGTTCCACTTGCTGCAGGAAGAGAAAATAATGCCAGAAAAATCAAGCCAGCAGCTGTTGTACAGAGATAACCATCATTAAACTATTCCCCGAGCAGCCGTTTCGTTAGGAACTTCAATTTGCTATTTCCTACCCCGCTGGATGTCCCAGGTCTGCCATTTCTACTTTTCAGAACAACCTCGTCCCCTCCAGCCTCCTCCGGCCGTGGAGTTGAATGGCGCTGCTCCCTTTCAGAGGGTAGTTTTAGAGCAGTGTTTCTCAACCTTGGCAACTTGAAGATGTCTGGACTTCAACTCCCAGAATTCCCCAGCCAGCATTCGCTGGCTGGGGAATTCTGGGAGTTGAAGTCCAGACATCTTCAAGTTGCCAAGGTTGAGAAACACTGGTTTAGAGGGTAACCAGAGAAGCCTTGTCTCCAGATGACAGCAGGCTCTGGTTCCTTTGTTTGCTGGTTAGAAATCAAGCGCCAGTCACCTCTGATCTGCGAAGACCTTCCAGAAAACATCCTTTCTTTCCCATTGTGGGAATTTATTCCTCTTCAAATTTTACCTATGGTTTTTGTTTTTGTTTTTTTTGAAAATTTTATTAATTTCATATATACATTCACAATTATGTGATCTCATAACTGTTATTAATAATATGTATTTATAACTATTTTTCCCCCTACAGTTGACAATATACTTGAAATTGCTTTCTTACCGTCCCATAGATCCATCTTATCTTACAACATTCCTACTTCTTCTTCCGTCCCTCCCTCTTTCCTTCCCTCATTTCTTCTCTCCTACTCTCCTTCCTTCCCTCCTTCCTTCCCTCCCTCCTTCCCCCTTCCCTCCTTCCCTCCCCCCTTTCTTCTCACCTTCTCTCCTTCCCTCCTCCTTCCCTGCTTCCTTCCCTCCTTTCTTCTCTCCTCCTCTCCTTCCTTTCCCCCTTCCTTTCCTCCTACCTTCCCCCCTTCCTTCTCTCCTTCCTTCCCTCCTTCCTTCCCTCCTTTCTTCTCTCCTCTCCTTCCTTCCCTCCTTCCTTCCCTCCTTTCTTCTCTCCTTCTATCCTTCCTTCCCTCCTTCCTTCCCTCCTTGCTTCCCTCCTTCCTTCCCCCCTTTCTTCTCTTTCTTCTCTCCTTCCTTCCTTCCTCCTCTCCTTTCCCTTCTCTCCTTCCCCTTCCTCCCCTCCACCTATGGTTTTTAAACAGGTCTCTCTTCATCCAAATCAGCATATGAAAAGTGAGTGGGAAACATTTATTCTTCTCTTCTTTGTGTTTGTGATAAATGTTCTCTTTCTAGGTGAAAGTCCACCGCACTCCAGAAGACAGATTTAATAATAAGTGACTTTCTAAACAATGGAATAGAATAGAATAGAATAGAATAACAGAGTTGGAAGGGACCTTAGAGGTCTTCTAGTCCAAATTAATGAATGATGGCTGATGGTGAGTTGATAGTAGATTATAATGAGAAGAGATCTTCTTATCTTAAGAAGTTAACTCTATAACGGAGCACTAGCTGCTTATTATAATATCACTGGAAAAGAGGGAACTGCATCTTAGAAGAGACAAGGAAATATCATTTTAAATGAACTTACGTCTCCAAGATCAGATGAATTACACTGGAAAGGTTTGTCCCATCGTTGTCCCATTCTGTTATGATATCCATACACTTCTTAATAAAGTTTAGAGAAATGGAGTTAAATATGTTTAACAGGAAACTCTTTACCATTTCAGACAAATAGTTATCCAACATCTTCTTAAAGGCTTCCAGTGTTAGGGCATTCACAACTTCTGGAGGCAACTTCTGTTCCATTGATTCATTGTTCTCACTGTCAGGAAATTTCTCCTCAGTTCTAAGTTGCTTCTTTCCTTGATTAGTTTCCACCCATTGCTTCTTGTTCTACCCTCAGGTGCCTTGGAGAATAGCTGAAAGATGTTTTTTCCACCATCCTCCCACCCAGCAAGTCCCAGCATTTCTGAAAGAGAGCCAGACGGATAGGATCCATTTCCCTTCAGCTCATCTGATTAAAGACTCAAGATTAGCAATAGCAATTCTGGGAATGATCCTCATTGGCACAAAAGGGACATGTACACACAAACCTTTTAGGACAACCTCGGACATTTTTGTGCAAAAATAAGGCAAGAGTTCCTATAAAAGAAGAATCCATTGTGTTTACGGAATCCAATAGTTTTTTGGCTTGTCTGTACAGATGCTTAATTGTTGTGGCCCAGCAGGTGCTGTTGGAGCTGCCACCAGACTCCAACAGCGAGGGGCCCTATGAGTCGGCTCTGGAGGATATGGAGGACCCTGGACAGGTTCCGACTCTGAGCAGGGCGCAGAGAGGCTGGTTGGCCACCAGGAGGCACCTGAAACTTGGACCAGTGGGGAGGAGACAAGGGAGTGTGATCCGGACGTCAGCAGTGGGGAGGAGCCAAGGGAGTTGTTCCTGGATGCCCAGCACCAGAGAGCTAATAGGCATAAGGAACAGTTGCGCAGTTACAGGAGGTAATTGCACTCAGCTGGTGGTCATTAGGCTCCTCTCCAGACTATAGAAGGACTGCTTGTGCACACGCCCCTCTTGCAGAAGTCAACACATTAACTAATGTTGGAGAACAGTATTATGAGCTTGGCAGGCTGGATTGCTGCCAAGGCTTGTCTGTGCTGGATTGCTGCCAAGGACCTGTCTGTCTGTTAATAAATTCCATAAAATATCTTTGGCTCGGCGTGCTTTGGTGTGGGACGAGGGGGGTCAGAACACTTAATTATATGCAAAATGTTTTCCCATCTGTACCCCAAATGCAGCATACTTCATACGGTTGTTGTGAAGGTAAAATGTGTTGGTCCCTTTGTCCACTTATTGAGTAGAGTGTAAAGGCAAAATTAATCCAATGAATACAACAAACATCAACATACATGGGTAAAAGAGCCGAGGTGGCGCAGTGGTTAGGGTGCAGTACTGCAGGCCACTTCAGCTGACTGTTATCTGCAGTTCGGTGGTTCAAATCTCACCGGCTCAAGGTTGACTCAGCCTTCCATCCTTCCGAGGTGGGTGAAATGAGGACCTGGATTGTTGTTGGGGGCAATATGCTGACTCTGTAAACCGCTTAGAGAGGGCTGAAAGCCCTATGAAGTGGTATATAAGTCTAACTGCTATTGCTATTGCTATTGCTAAACGGGTGCCTCCAGAGCACTAGGATACCAGAATTACGAAACTAAATGCTGTGGTCAGTATATGGGGAGTTCCAAGACCATGCCGTGAACAGTGAACAACAAGGCCAGAGTGGTCATGATTTCCCCATCCATCAGAGACTCAATCCAATAACTTCTGCTCAATCCTCATGATTGTGCTATTAAGCTGCCCTTAGAGAAGCTCTGTAGCAGAATACAGCTGGCTCAGTCGGCAAATATTAGCAGCCCAGAGAAGCCTTTAACAAGCTGCAATCCTTCACCGGCCTTTTAAAGCCTGGCCCTTCAAAAGCAGCTGTGGCTGCGTCCAATACAACTTTGAAACCTTGACCTATTGCTTTACTACCTCAGGTGCTTTTGGCCCAAAATTAATCACAGCAGGGGCTCAATCAATCTACTAGATCGATAGATGCCATTTAGGCTGCTTCTTCCTGGGGCTGTCCCTAGGGAAGTTTGAGGACCTCTGACCTTTTCTTTGGGGCCTGCTATGATGGAGGGGATCAGAAATTCAATAAGGATGTTTTAGCTGGTCAATGATTCCTTACAACCTTCCTTTTACCCACTGGGTTAGGACTAGGTCTGCCTCTGAAAAATACACCTGTACACCTGGAGGTTCTGTCTGCCAATTCAGTTTAGTGTTTGTTAACTTTAGTCACTGATAGAAAACATCCACAATTTGTTTCATCTATCAGCAGGTCAGCGGTTCAAATCTCACCGGCTCAGGGTTGACTCAGCCTTCCATCCTTCCGAGGTGGGTAAAATGAGGACCCAGATTGTTGGGGGCAATATGCTGACTCTCTGTAAACCGCTTAGAGAGGCCTGAAAGGCCTATGAAGCGGTATATAAGTCTACTGCTATTGCTATAAACACAGTCATGGCTTCCAGGTGAAATACATGGGGGAATCCCATAGGGGGAAAACTCCACTTAGGGTTAGGGTTAGGCCCCCTTGAATTCAGAGAGTAAAATCAACCTCACCAACTGATTCCTAGCCCATTGGTATGGTTAGGAGGGGGGTTACTATTCCAGCTCACCCCCCACCCCCACTCTACACTTCCTGGTGAAATACACAAGGAAATCCCATAAGGGGGGGGGAAAAACCAACTTAGGGTTAGGCCCCCTTGAATTCGGAGAGTAAAACCGACCTCGCCAATGGAGTCCAGCATTAGATATGATGGAACTGGGTGACTTTGGGCCAATCCCCAGGAGACAATAGCAGTAGCAGTAGACTTATATACCGCTTCATAGGCCTTTCAGGCCTCTCTAAGCGGTTTACAGAGAGTCAGCATATTGTCCCCAACAATCTGGGTCCTCATTTTACCCACCTCGGAAGGATGGAAGGCTGAGTCAACCCTGAGCCGGTGAGATTTGAACCGCTGACCTGCTGATCTAGCAGTAGCCTGCAGTGCTGCATTTAACCACTGCGCCACCTTGGCTCTTAAGTGAGTTCTAGTGCCACCTTAAGGCAAGAAAGCAGGTGTAGGTGACTTTGGATCAGCCCCCCCTCACAGGGTTGTTTTGTGCTAAACATGTATGATTGCCACCTTGACATAAGTAATAAAGGTGGGATTAATTTTTTAAATATTAGTATCAAAACTTGCACACAGAAATAATTGCTGCTTAACTGAGCTGGAGTTTGGGGTTTCTGTCTGGAAGGCCTTTTCACCACCGCTTGGAAAGAGGCAAAAGCAGGCGATATGACCAACATCTCCCTGGAAACCTGGATAGTTAGCTAGGGAATTATTTGCTATCTGGCCAGATAATCATTTGAACTGGGATGAGGCAGCTTCACATCACTAAGGAGGTGTCTTTTCCAGCAGGTCTCCATGGGAAACATTATGAGTGGTCCACCACCATTGCTTTACAGTGGCAGTCACAGTGCCAGCAGACACTCAAATTTCTAGTTTCTATGCAACTGCATCATGTTATGATTGATATGTAGAAGAACTATATAAATAGGCCTGAAAAGTTGGATCGTGGGTCTGGCTCTTATGTGCAATGTGCTCACAGCAGACACATGGTAATAAAACATGCATTTACTCCTAGGAGAATGCATGCACCTGCCTCCTTACAACTCGTTGAAAGGTGGCCTAGAGCAGTGTTTCTCAACCTTGGCAACTTGAAGATGTCTGGGCTTCAAGTCCCAGAATTCCCCAGCCAGCGAATGCTGGCTGGGGAATTCTGGGACTTGAAGTCCAGACATCTTCAAGTTGCCAAGGTTGAGAAACACTGGCCTAGAGAGTGCTTCACATTTGAATTGCCCAGGTCACCCATCTGAAATGGGTTAAGAGCAAGATCAATCAGAACAGAGATGAAAGGGACCCCCAGAGGTCTTCTAGTCCAACCCCTTGCTCAATGCCATAGCGGATGGTGCCGTAGCCTCTTGCGCCCTGAGGTAATTCTAGCGGAGGCTTAGAGGTGGTGTGGGATGGGGCGCTAAGGAATAGCCTATTCTCTAGTAGTAAGGATAGCACCTATGGTAATTTTAATTCTTAAAAGTCCATTCATAGGAGTAAAAATACTCTTAGGAGTAAAATGCCAGGAATGGCTGAGGTAATATCTCTGCATCTTATTTAAAGGACTCCAAAGTACCACAGTTACCTCACTCGGTCCCAGGAAAAGTGCTTTTCCCTCAGGGAAATGAGGCAAACTTCTGGGTGCTGAATTCTTTTTTTTAGCCAAGTTTTTAAGGAGTCGAATAAAATATTTGGTGGAGCCTGAGGTAATTTCAGCTGTGCCTTGTTAAAAATTAGGACCAAATCATCCACAGGTGGGGAAGTGTAAAATAATTAGTTCAGGAGGCACAAAGCTGAGGCAGTTTTTCTAGGCAGTTAAAAAGGGCTAAACCACAGCAGGTGAATTCAGTGTTAAAATCAGCTTAAAAAGGCAAAATTGCTTCAGTCTCTGGAATAAAAGCTCACTCTCTTGGGTAAAGTGAAGTTGTTGGTCCTTGAGGTAACTTTAGCCAAGGTTCAAGTTTCTTCTAACAGATTGGCAGAGTTGGAAGGGACCTTGCAGGTCATCTAGTCCAACCCCCTGCTCAAGCAGGAGACCCTACATCTGCCTCTACCTAGGGTTGAACTCACAACCTCTTGATTGTGAGGTGAAAAAGAAGCAAAGCATGCAGAGGACCAGCTATACTTCAAGTAACTAAAGGTAAAATTACTTTATGTCTATGAGTTGACCTTACTTTCTGGAAATAAAGTTAAAGGAGGGTAATTTTAGCCAAAGCTGAAGTTTTTAGAATAAAATATTGATGGAACTGGGGTAATCACAAGCCATGTTCTCTTAAAAGGACCAAACTACTACTAGCAAGAATTAAAAATAACTTTTAAGGGTAAAAATCCCCCAGGAGGTGACCTTCCTCTCTGGAATTAATGAATTCTTGGGACTTGAGGTATAATTTTAGTCAAGGCTCAAGTTCTTAAACTCCTGGGCCAAATAAAGTATTCTATTCTAAAGAACTGCAATTAACTACAATTACTTCAGCTCCAGGAGTTGATCTTGGTTTGTGGAATAAAGTCAATTCTTGGGAACTGAGGCAATTCTAAGCCAAGACTCAAGTCCTTAAAAAAGCAGAATATTTGGGAGACTAGCATCTTCAATGAACTAAAGGCAAAAGTTAACTAAAATTGCTTCAGGTCCAGGAACTGACCCACCTTTCTTGCAGGAAGGTAAATTCCCAGGGCCTGGGGCAATTTTGGGGATGTCTTCCTCTTCTTGGAGAGGAAGAGGATCTCCAGGGCTGGAGGCCATGTCTTTGGGAACAGGAGAAATATCTGCTCTGAGGTTTATTCTCAAGGGCCCAACATTCCTATTCTTTGTATCTTGGTTTCTTCACTGATAGGATAAAAGCTCCTTTGTGAAATTGTTGAATTACTTTTCTAGTCTTTGAGCACCAGGTGGACATTTGCTGATGTTGAGTTTTTATTTATTTCAGAGACACTCACTGAGTAAAATCAGTCAAAACTGAAGACATCAAAGGTAGGACATTGGTTTCCTTAATTATCCAGTGCTGCATTTAGCCAAGAAGCCTGGCAGGTACTATTGGCAACATGAGGTTTATTATGGCAAAAACCACCTATGAATAATGCGATAAATGTCTCTAAAACTTACATTTCCAACTGACCCCCTGCCCTGACCCCCTGGAGGCCATTCAGTCCCTGAGTTTCCAGCGTCCGGCGTCCAGACTGAATGAGCCTGGTAGTGGGCCTCTGCCTGTCTCATTCAACCCCCCCCCCTGCACACACACACTGGAGACTCACACTGAATGGCCTTCCGGGGGTCCCACTGGGTGACCCTTCCCAGTCCCTGAGCGAGCAGTGAGGGCGAATCAGCCTGGAGGAGCCAAGAGCACTCAGCTGCATTGCCTCCTCCAGTCCCTGAGGACCCCCCAGTACTCCGACTGGAAGGGAATCCTTTCGGACCCCCTTCACTCCCTTAGGAAGAACGCCAGTACCAGCCAGACTTCTTAGCCCTGAAAGTAAACCTGGTGGTGCATTTTAATGCGATGCCGTATGCAATGCAGGACAGGATTTGTGGCTGAGGTTTGAAATGAGTTGTCTCTGGTGCTCTCTCAGCTTGGTCTTCTTGCAGATGTTTCATTGAAGGACAAGTGAAGTGCTAGGAGGGAAAGAGTTTGCTCTCCACTTGCATTTTAGTGGCTTGTTGTTTCAGTGTTGGTGGAAGTAGTCTTGGAGGTTCTTTGGTTGAGCTATTTATTTACTGCATTGATCTGTGAATCTTGGATCAATTTCTTTGCTTTTGGACTTGTTGATTGTCTCTTGTGGAAGGATTATAGACAGTGTTGCGTGATGGCTAATTGGAAAGAGTTGCTAGACTTTTAGAATTTTCCTAATGTCTTGGCATGCTGTGAGTCTCCAGACTGAAACTAGGGTTAAGTCTGTCAATATCTGGTGAAACTAGGGAGATTTCATGAGTTATTTGGATTGCTAGTTGGTCTTATCGCATATATCTTTCTACTTTTCATCCTAGGTTTAATGTCATCCATGGTTCTTAGAACCAGAAAACAGCTCAATGGCCCATTTTAAGGCTAGGCGTGGCTGTTGACTGTTAGTAGATTTTATAGTTTACTAGCCTGGTGTAACTTTGGCCATGGCATGGTTCTCAGAACCAGAAAACAGCTCAATGGCCCATTTTAAGGCTAGGCGTGGCTGTTGGCTGTGAGTAGATTTTAGAGTTTACTAGCCTGGTGTAATTTTGGCCATGGCATGGTTCTTAGAACCAGAAAACAGCTCAATGGCCCATTTTAAGGCTAGGCGTGGCTGTTGGCTGTGAGTAGATTTTAGAGTTTACTAGCCTGGTGTAACTTTGGCCATGGCATGGTTCTTAGAACCAGAAAACAGCTCAATGGCCCATTTTAAGGCTAGGCGTGGCTGTTGGCTGTGAGTAGATTTTAGAGTTTACTAGCCTGGCGTAATTTTGGCCATGGCATCGTTCTTAGAACCAGAAAACAGCTCAACCGCCCATTTTAAGGCTAGGCGTGGCTGTTGGCTGTGAGTAGATTTTATAGTTTACTAGCCTGGTGTAATTTTGGCCATGGCATGGTTCTCAGAACCAGAAAACAGCTCAATGGCCCATTCTAAGCCTAGGCGTGGCTGTTGGCTGTGAGTAGATTTTATAGTTTACTAGCCTGGCGTAACTTTGGCCATGGCATGGTTCTCAGAACCAGAAAACAGCTCAATGGCCCATTCTAAGGCTAGGCGTGGCTGTTGGCTGTGAGTAGATTTTAGACTTTACTAGCCTGGTGTAACTTTGGCCATGGCATGGTTCTCAGAACCAGAAAACAGCTCAACGGCCCATTTTAAGGCTAGGCGTGGCTGTTGGCTGTGAGTAGATTTTAGACTTTACTAGCCTGGTGTAACTTTGGCCATGGCATGGTTCTCCGAACCAGAAAACAGCTCAACGGCCCATTTTAAGGCTAGGCGTGGCTGTTGGCTGTGAGTAGATTTTATAGTTTACTAGCCTGGCGTAACTTTGACCATGGCATGGTTCTCAGAACCAGAAAACAGCTCAATGGCCCATTCTAAGGCTAGGCGTGGCTGTTGGCTGTGAGTAGATTTTAGACTTTACTAGCCTGGCGTAACTTTGGCCATGGCATGGTTCTTGGAACCAGAAAACAGCTCAATGGCCCATTCTAAGGCTAGGCGTGGCTGTTGGCTGTGAGTAGATTTTATAGTTTACTAGCCTGGCGTAATTTTGGCCATGGCATGGTTCTTAGAACCAGAAAACAGCTCAATGGCCCATTCTAAGGCTAGGCGTGGCTGTTGGCTGTGAGTAGATTTTAGACTTTACTAGCCTGGTGTAACTTTGGCCATGGCATGGTTCTCAGAACCAGAAAACAGCTCAACGGCCCATTTTAAGGCTAGGCGTGGCTGTTGGCTGTGAGTAGATTTTAGACTTTACTAGCCTGGTGTAACTTTGGCCATGGCATGGTTCTCAGAACCAGAAAACAGCTCAACGGCCCATTTTAAGGGTAGGCGTGGCTGTTGGCTGTGAGTAGATTTTAGACTTTACTAGCCTGGCGTAACTTTGGCCATGGCATGGTTCTTGGAACCAGAAAACAGCTCAATGGCCCATTCTAAGGCTAGGCGTGGCTGTTGGCTGTGAGTAGATTTTAGACTTTACTAGCCTGGTGTAACTTTGGCCATGGCATGGTTCTCAGAACCAGAAAACAGCTCAACGGCCCATTCTAAGGCTAGGCGTGGCTGTTGGCTGTGAGTAGATTTTATAGTTTACTAGCCTGGCGTAACTTTGGCCATGGCATGGTTCTCAGAACCAGAAAACAGCTCAATGGCCCATTCTAAGGCTAGGCGTGGCTGTTGGCTGTGAGTAGATTTTAGACTTTACTAGCCTGGTGTAACTTTGGCCATGGCATGGTTCTTGGAACCAGAAAACAGCTCAATGGCCCATTCTAAGACTAGGCGTGGCTGTTGGCTGTGAGTAGATTTTAGACTTTACTAGCCTGGTGTAACTTTGGCCATGGCATGGTTCTCAGAACCAGAAAACAGCTCAACGGCCCATTCTAAGGCTAGGCGTGGCTGTTGGCTGTGAGTAGATTTTATAGTTTACTAGCCTGGCGTAACTTTGGCCATGGCATGGTTCTCAGAACCAGAAAACAGCTCAATGGCCCATTCTAAGGCTAGGCGTGGCTGTTGGCTGTGAGTAGATTTTAGACTTTACTAGCCTGGTGTAACTTTGGCCATGGCATGGTTCTTGGAACCAGAAAACAGCTCAATGGCCCATTTTAAGGCTAGGCATGGCTGTTGGCTGTGAGTAGATTTTATAGTTTACTAGCCTGGCGTAATTTTGGCCATGGCATGGTTCTCAGAACCAGAAAACAGCTCAATGGCCCATTCTAAGGCTAGGCGTGGCTGTTGGCTGTGAGTAGATTTTAGACTTTACTAGCCTGTCGTAACTTTGGCCATGGCATGGTTCTTGGAACCAGAAAACAGCTCAATGGCCCATTCTAAGGCTAGGCGTGGCTGTTGGCTGTGAGTAGATTTTATAGTTTACTAGCCTGGCGTAACCTTGGCCATGGCATGGTTCTTGGAACCAGAAAACAGCTCAATGGCCCATTCTAAGGCTAGGCGTGGCTGTTGGCTGTGAGTAGATTTTAGACTTTACTAGCCTGGTGTAACTTTGGCCATGGCATGGTTCTCAGAACCAGAAAACAGCTCAACGGCCCATTTTAAGGCTAGGCGTGGCTGTTGGCTGTGAGTAGATTTTAGACTTTACTAGCCTGGTGTAACTTTGGCCATGGCATGGTTCTCAGAACCAGAAAACAGCTCAACGGCCCATTTTAAGGCTAGGCGTGGCTGTTGGCTGTGAGTAGATTTTATAGTTTACTAGCCTGGCGTAACTTTGGCCATGGCATGGTTCTTAGAACCAGAAAACAGCTCAACGGCCCATTTTAAGGCTAGGCGTGGCTGTTGGCTGTGAGTAGATTTTATAGTTTACTAGCCTGGCGTAACTTTGGCCATGGCATGGTTCTCAGAACCAGAAAACAGCTCAACGGCCCATTTTAAGGCTAGGCATGGCTGTTGGCTGTGAGTAGATTTTATAGTTTACTAGCCTGGCATAAGTTTGGCCATGGCATGGTTCTCAGAACCGGGAAAACAGCTCAATGGCCCATTCTAAGGCTAGGCGTGGCTGTTGGCTGTGAGTAGATTTTATAGTTTACTAGCCTGGCGTAACTTTGGCCATGGCATGGTTCTCAGAACCAGAAAACAGCTCAATGGCCCATTCTAAGGCTAGGCGTGGCTGTTGGCTGTGAGTAGATTTTAGACTTTACTAGCCTGGTGTAACTTTCGCCATGGCATGGTTCTTGGAACCAGAAAACAGCTCAACGGCCCATTTTAAGGCTAGGCGTGGCTGTTGGCTGTGAGTAGATTTTAAAGATTTCTTGCCTGGCGTAACTTTGGCCATGGCATGGTTCTTAGAACCAGAAAACAGCTCAATGGCCCATTCTAAGGCTAGGCGTGGCTGTTGGCTGTGAGTAGATTTTAGACTTTACTAGCCTGGTGTAACTTTGGCCATGGCATGGTTCTTGGAACCAGAAAACAGCTCAATGGCCCATTCTAAGGCTAGGCGTGGCTGTTGGCTGTGAGTAGATTTTATAGTTTACTTGCCTGGCTTAATTTTGGCCATGGCATGGTTCTTAGAACCAGAAAACAGCTCAATGGCCCATTTTAAGGCTAGGCATGGCTGTTGACTCTGAGTATATTTTATAGTTTACTTGCCTGGCTTAATTTTGGCCATGGCATGGTTCTTAGAACCAGAAAACAGCTCAATGGCCCATTTTAAGGCTAGGCATGGCTGTTGGCTGTGAGTAGATTTTAGACTTTACTAGCCTGGTGTAACTTTGGCCATGGCATGGTTCTTAGAACCAGAAAACAGCTCAACGGCCCATTTTAAGGCTAGGCGTGGCTGTTGACTCTGAGTATATTTTAGACTTTACTAGCCTGGTGTAACTTTGGCCATGGCATGGTTCTTAGAACCAGAAAACAGCTCAACGGCCCATTTTAAGGCTAGGCGTGGCTGTTGGCTGTGAGTAGATTTTAAAGATTTCTTGCCTGGCGTAACTTTGGCCATGGCATGGTTCTCAGAACCCGAAAACAGCTCAATGGCCCATTTTTAGGCTAGGCGTGGCTGTTGGCTGTGAGTAGATTTTATAGTTTACTTGCCTGGCGTAATTTTGGCCATGGCATGGTTCTTAGAACCAGAAAACAGCTCAACGGCCCATTTTAAGGCTAGGCGTGACTGTTGGCTGTGAGTAGATTTTAGAGTTTACTAGCCTGGTGTAATTTTGGCCATGGCATGGTTCTCAGAACCAGAAAACAGCTCAACCGCCCATTTTAAGGCTAGGCGTGGCTGTTGGCTGTGAGTAGATTTTATAGTTTACTTGCCTGGCATAATTTTGGCCATGGCATCGTTCTTAGAACCAGAAAACAGATCAATGGCCCATTTTAAGGCTAGGCGTGGCTGTTGACTGTTAGTAGATTTTAGAGATTTCTTGCCTGGCGTAATTTGGGCCATGGCATGGTTCTCAGAACCAGAAAACAGCACAATGGCCCATTTTAAGGCTAGGCGTGGCTGTTGGCTGTGAGTAGATTTTATAGTTTACTTGCCTGGCGTAATTTGGGCCATGGCATCGTTCTTAGAACCAGAAAACAGATCAATGGCCCATTTTAAGGCTAGGCGTGGCTGTTGGCTGTGAGTAGATTTTATAGTTTACTTGCCTGGCATAATTTTGGCCATGGCATCGTTCTTAGAACCAGAAAACAGATCAATGGCCCATTTTAAGGCTAGGCGTGGCTGTTGGCTGTGAGTAGATTTTATAGTTTACTTGCCTGGCATAATTTTGGCCATGGCATGGTTCTCAGAACCAGAAAACAGCACAATGGCCCATTTTAAGGCTAGGCGTGGCTGTTGGCTGTGAGTAGATTTTATAGTTTACTTGCCTGGCGTAATTTGGGCCATGGCATCGTTCTTAGAACCAGAAAACAGATCAATGGCCCATTTTAAGGCTAGGCGTGGCTGTTGACTGTTAGTAGATTTTAGAGATTTCTTGCCTGGCGTAATTTTGGCCATGGCATGGTTCTTAGAACCAGAAAACAGCTCAATGGCCCATTTTAAGGCTAGGCGTGGCTGTTGACTGTTAGTAGATTTTAGAGATTTCTTGCCTGGCGTAACTTTGGCCATGGCATGGTTCTCAGAAGCAGAAAACAGCTCAACGGCCCATTTTAAGGTTAGGCGTGGCTGTTGACTGTTAGTAGATTTTAGAGATTTTTTGCCTGGCGTAATTTTGGCCATGGCATGGTTCTTAGAACCAGAAAACAGCTCAACGGCCCATTTTAAGGCTAGGCGTGGCTGTTGGCTGTGAGTAGATTTTAGACTTTACTAGCCTGGCGTAACTTTGGCCATGGCATGGTTCTCAGAACCAGAAAACAGCTCAACGGCCCATTTTAAGGCTAGACGTGGCTGTTGGCTGTGAGTAGATTTTAGACTTTACTAGCCTGGCGTAACTTTGGCCATGGCATGGTTCTTGGAACCAGAAAACAGCTCAATGGCCCATTCTAAGGCTAGGCGTGGCTGTTGGCTGTGAGTAGATTTTAGAGTTTACTAGCCTGGCGTAACCTTGGCCATGGCATGGTTCTTAGAACCAGAAAACAGCTCAATGGCCCATTCTTAGGCTAGGCGTGGCTGTTGGCTGTGAGTAGATTTTATAGTTTACTAGCCTGGCGTAACCTTGGCCATGGCATGGTTCTTGGAACCAGAAAACAGCTCAATGGCCCATTCTAAGGCTAGGCGTGGCTGTTGGCTGTGAGTAGATTTTAGACTTTACTAGCCTGGCGTAACTTTGGCCATGGCATGGTTCTTGGAACCAGAAAACAGCTCAATGGCCCATTCTAAGGCTAGGCGTGGCTGTTGGCTGTGAGTAGATTTTATAGTTTACTAGCCTGGCGTAACCTTGGCCATGGCATGGTTCTTAGAACCAGAAAACAGCTCAATGGCCCATTTTAAGGCTAGGCGTGGCTGTTGGCTGTGAGTAGATTTTATAGTTTACTAGCCTGGCGTAATTTTGGCCATGGCATGGTTCTTAGAACCAGAAAACAGCTCAATGGCCCATTTTAAGGCTAGGCGTGGCTGTTGGCTGTGAGTAGATTTTAGACTTTACTAGCCTGGTGTAACTTTGGCCATGGCATGGTTCTCAGAACCAGAAAACAGCTCAACGGCCCATTTTAAGGCTAGGCGTGGCTGTTGGCTGTGAGTAGATTTTAGACTTTACTAGCCTGGTGTAACTTTGGCCATGGCATGGTTCTTAGAACCAGAAAACAGCTCAATGGCCCATTTTAAGGCTAGGCATGGCTGTTGGCTGTGAGTAGATTTTAGACTTTACTAGCCTGGTGTAACTTTGGCCATGGCATGGTTCTCAGAACCAGAAAACAGCTCAATGGCCCATTTTAAGGCTAGGCGTGGCTGTTGGCTGTGAGTAGATTTTATAGTTTACTAGCCTGGCGAAACTTTGGCCATGGCATGGTTCTCAGAACCAGAAAACAGCTCAACGGCCCATTTTAAGGCTAGGCATGGCTGTTGGCTGTGAGTAGATTTTATAGTTTACTAGCCTGGCATAACTTTGGCCATGGCATGGTTCTTAGAACCAGAAAACAGCTCAATGGCCCATTCTAAGGCTAGGCGTGGCTGTTGGCTGTGAGTAGATTTTATAGTTTACTAGCCTGGCGTAACTTTGGCCATGGCATGGTTCTTGGAACCAGAAAACAGTTCAATGGCCCATTCTAAGGCTAGGCGTGGCTGTTGGCTGTGAGTAGATTTTAGACTTTACTAGCCTGGTGTAACTTTGGCCATGGCATGGTTCTTAGAACCAGAAAACAGCTCAATGGCCCATTTTAAGGCTAGGCGTGGCTGTTGGCTGTGAGTAGATTTTATAGTTTACTAGCCTGGCGAAACTTTGGCCATGGCATGGTTCTCAGAACCAGAAAACAGCTCAATGGCCCATTCTAAGGCTAGGCGTGGCTGTTGGCTGTGAGTAGATTTTATAGTTTACTAGCCTGGCGTAACCTTGGCCATGGCATGGTTCTTGGAACCAGAAAACAGCTCAATGGCCCATTCTAAGGCTAGGCGTGGCTGTTGGCTGTGAGTAGTTTTTAGAGTTTACTAGCCTGGCGTAACTTTGGCCATGGCATGGGACACAACCCTGACCTGGGTGACCGAGACTCTCCAGAGATGCTGCGTCTCTTGTTCCTTCGAAAGAGACGCGGCTGCAAGTGCGCAGGAGAGGGGGGAAGCCCCTCTCCCATCTGCGCTTCCGCAGCTAAAGACTTCATTCCTTGACGGGACGGGCGGCCTCTCGCATCCTAAGGTAATTCTAGTGGAGACTTAGAAGTTCTGTGAAGTGGGGTGCTAATGAATACACTTATTCTAGGGTAGTAAGGATAGCACCGTTGGTAGTTTTAATTCTTAAATGTTTTTTTTTGGGAGTAAAACTATGCTTAGGAGTAAAAAAAAAGCAAAAAATGTGGGGGACTAGCATCTTCAATGAACTAAAGGCAAAAGTTAACTAAAATTGCCTTGTCTTTGGGAACAGGAGAAAAATCTGCTCTGAGGTTTATTCTCAAGGGCCCAACATTCCTATTCTTTGTATCTTGGTTTCTTCACTGATAGGATAAAAGCTCCTTTGTGAAATTGTTGAATTACTTTTCTAGTCTTTGAGCACCAGGTGGACATTTGCTGATGTTGAGTTTTGATTTATTTCAGAGGGACTCACTGAGTAAAATCAGTCAAAACTGAAGACATCAAAGGTAGGACATTGGTTTAATTAATTATCCAGTGCTGCATTTAGCCAAGAAGCCTGGCAGGTACTATTGGCAACATGAGGTTTGTTATGGCAAAAACCACCTATGAATAATGCGATAAATGTCTCTAAAACTTAGATTTCCAACTGACCCCCTGCCCTGACCCCCTGGAGGCCATTCAGTCCCTGAGTTTCCAGCGTCCGGCGTCCAGACTGAATGAGCCTGGTAGTGGGCCTCTGCCTGTCTCATTCAACCCCCCCCCCTGCACACACACACTGGAGACTCACACTGAATGGCCTTCCGGGGGTCCCACTGGGTGACCCTTCCCAGTCCCTGAGCGAGCAGTGAGGGCGAATCAGCCTGGAGGAGCCAAGAGCGCTCAGCTGCATTGCCTCCTCCAGTCCCTGAGGACCCCCCAGTACTCCGACTGGAAGGGAATCCTTTCGGACCCCCTTCACTCCCTTAGGAAGAACGCCAGTACCAGCCAGACTTCTTAGCCCTGAAAGTAAACCTGGTGGTGCATTTTAATGCGATGCCGTATGCAATGCAGGACAGGATTTGTGGCTGAGGTTTGAAATGAGTTGTCTCTGGTGCTCTCTCAGCTTGGTCTTCTTGCAGATGTTTCATTGAAGGACAAGTGAAGTGCTAGGAGGGAAAGAGTTTGCTCTCCACTTGCATTTTAGTGGCTTGTTGTTTCAGTGTTGGTGGAAGGAGTCTTGGAGGTTCTTTGGTTGAGCTATTTATTTACTGCACGTTGATGTGATGTGAATCTTGGATCAATTTCTTTAATTTTGGACTTGTTGATTGATTGTCTCTTGTGGAAGGATTATAGACAGTGTTGCGTGATGGCTAATTGGAAAGAGTTGCTGGACTTTTAGAATTTTCCTAATCTCTTGGCATGCTGTGAGTCTCCAGACTGAAACTCTGGTTAAGTCTGTTAATATCTGGTGAAACTAGGGAGATTTCATGAGTTATTTGGATTGCTAGTTGGTCTTATCGCATATATCTTTCTACTTTTCATCCTAGGTTTAATGTCATCCATGGTTCTTAGAACCAGAAAACAGCTCAATGGCCCATTCTAAGGCTAGGCGTGGCTGTTGACTGTTAGTAGATTTTATAGTTTACTAGCCTGGTGTAACTTTGGCCATGGCATGGTTCTCAGAACCAGAAAACAGCTCAATGGCCCATTTTAAGGCTAGGCGTGGCTGTTGGCTGTGAGTAGATTTTAGAGTTTACTAGCCTGGTGTAATTTTGGCCATGGCATGGTTCTTAGAACCAGAAAACAGCTCAATGGCCCATTTTAAGGCTAGGCGTGGCTGTTGGCTGTGAGTAGATTTTAGAGTTTACTAGCCTGGTGTAATTTTGGCCATGGCATCGTTCTTAGAACCAGAAAACAGATCAATGGCCCATTTTAAGGCTAGGCGTGACTGTTGGCTGTGAGTAGATTTTAGAGTTTACTAGCCTGGCGTAATTTTGGCCATGGCATGGTTCTTAGAACCAGAAAACAGCTCAACCGCCCATTTTAAGGCTAGGCGTGGCTGTTGGCTGTGAGTAGATTTTATAGTTTACTAGCCTGGTGTAATTTTGGCCATGGCATGGTTCTTAGAACCAGAAAACAGCTCAATGGCCCATTTTAAGGCTAGGCATGGCTGTTGGCTGTGAGTAGATTTTAGACTTTACTAGCCTGGTGTAATTTTGGCCATGGCATCGTTCTTAGAACCAGAAAACAGCTCAATGGCCCATTTTAAGGCTAGGCGTGGCTGTTGGCTGTGAGTAGATTTTAGACTTTACTAGCCTGGTGTAACTTTGGCCATGGCATGGTTCTCAGAACCAGAAAACAGCTCAACGGCCCATTTTAAGGCTAGGCGTGGCTGTTGGCTGTGAGAAGATTTTAGACTTTACTAGCCTGGCGTAACTTTGGCTATGGCATGGTCCTTAGAACCAGAAAACAGATCAATGGCCCATTTTAAAGCTAGGCGTGGCTGTTGACTGTTAGTAGATTTTAGAGATTTCTTGCCTGGCGTAATTTTGGCCATGGCATGGTTCTTAGAACCAGAAAACAGCTCAATGGCCCATTTTAAGGCTAGGCATGGCTTTTGACTGTTAGTAGATTTTAGAGATTTCTTGCCGGGCGTAATTTTGGCCATGGCATGGTTCTTAGAACCAGAAAACAGTTCAATGGCCCACTTTAAGGCTAGGCGTGGCTTTTGACTGTTAGTAGATTTTAGAGATTTCTTGCCTGGCGTAATTTTGGCCATGGCATGGTTCTTAGAACCAGAAAACAGCTCAATGGCCCATTCTAAGGCTAGGCACGGCTGTTGGCTGTGAGTAGATGTTAGAGATTTCTTGCCTGGTGTAACTTTGGCCATGGCATGGTTCTTAGAACCAGAAAACAGATCAATGGCCCATTTTAAGGCTAGGCGTGGCTGTTGACTGTTAGTAGATTTTAGAGATTTCTTGCCTGGCGTAATTTTGGCCATGGCATGGTTCTTAGAACCAGAAAACAGCTCAATGGCCCATTTTAAGGCTAGGCATGGCTGTTGACTGTTAGTAGATTTTAGAGATTTCTTGCCTGGCGTAATTTTGGCCATGGCATGGTTCTTAGAACCAGAAAACAGATCAATGGCCCATTTTAAGGCTAGGCGTGGCTGTTGGCTGTGAGTAGATTTTAGAGATTTCTTGCCTGGTGTAACTTTGGCCATGGCATGGTTCTTAGAACCAGAAAACAGCTCAATGGCCCATTTTAAGGCTAGGCATGGCTTTTGACTGTTAGTAGATTTTAGAGATTTCTTGCCTGGCGTAATTTTGGCCATGGCATGGTTCTTAGAACCAGAAAACAGTTCAATGGCCCACTTTAAGGCTAGGCGTGGCTTTTGACTGTTAGTAGATTTTAGAGATTTCTTGTCTGGCGTAATTTTGGCCATGGCATGGTTCTTAGAACCAGAAAACAGCTCAATGGCCCATTCTAAGGCTAGGCACGGCTGTTGGCTGTGAGTAGATTTTAGAGATTTCTTGCCTGGTGTAACTTTGGCCATGGCATGGTTCTTAGAACCAGAAAACAGATCAATGGCCCATTTTAAGGCTAGGCGTGGCTGTTGACTGTTAGTAGATTTTAGAGATTTCTTGCCTGGCGTAATTTTGGCCATGGCATGTTTCTTAGAACCAGAAAACAGCTCAATGGCCCATTTTAAGGCTAGGCATGGCTGTTGACTGTTAGTAGATTTTAGAGATTTCTTGCCTGGCGTAATTTTGGCCATGGCATGGTTCTTAGAACCAGAAAACAGATCAATGGCCCATTTTAAGGCTAGGCGTGGCTGTTGGCTGTGAGTAGATTTTAGAGATTTCTTGCCTGGCGTAATTTTGGCCATGGCATGGTTCTTAGAACCAGAAAACAGCTCAATGGCCCATTTTAAGGCTAGGCATGGCTTTTGACTGTTAGTAGATTTTAGAGATTTCTTGCCTGGCGTAATTTTGGCCATGGCATGGTTCTTAGAACCAGAAAACAGTTCAATGGCCCACTTTAAGGCTAGGCGTGGCTTTTGACTGTTAGTAGATTTTAGAGATTTCTTGCCTGGCGTAATTTTGGCCATGGCATGGTTCTTAGAACCAGAAAACAGCTCAATGGCCCATTCTAAGGCTAGGCATGGCTGTTGACTGTTAGTAGATTTTAGAGATTTCTTGCCTGGTGTAACTTTGGCCATGGCATGGTTCTTAGAACCAGAAAACAGATCAATGGCCCATTTTAAAGCTAGGCGTGGCTGTTGACTGTTAGTAGATTTTAGAGATTTCTTGCCTGGCGTAATTTTGGCCATGGCATGGTTCTTAGAACCAGAAAACAGCTCAATGGCCCATTTTAAGGCTAGGCATGGCTTTTGACTGTTAGTAGATTTTAGAGATTTCTTGCCTGGCGTAATTTTGGCCATGGAATGGTTCTTAGAACCAGAAAACAGTTCAATGGCCCACTTTAAGGCTAGGCGTGGCTTTTGACTGTTAGTAGATTTTAGAGATTTCTTGCCTGGCGTAATTTTGGCCATGGCATGGTTCTTAGAACCAGAAAACAGCTCAATGGCCCATTCTAAGGCTAGGCATGGCTGTTGGCTGTGAATAGATTTTAGAGATTTCTTGCCTGGTGTAACTTTGGCCATGGCATGGTTCTTAGAACCAGAAAACAGATCAATGGCCCATTTTAAGGCTAGGCGTGGCTGTTGACTGTTAGTAGATTTTAGAGATTTCTTGCCTGGCGTAATTTTGGCCATGGCATGTTTCTTAGAACCAGAAAACAGCTCAATGGCCCATTTTAAGGCTAGGCATGGCTGTTGACTGTTAGTAGATTTTAGAGATTTCTTGCCTGGCGTAATTTTGGCCATGGCATGGTTCTTAGAACCAGAAAACAGATCAATGGCCCATTTTAAGGCTAGGCGTGGCTGTTGGCTGTGAGTAGATTTTAGAGATTTCTTGCCTGGCGTAATTTTGGCCATGGCATGGTTCTTAGAACCAGAAAACAGTTCAATGGCCCATTTTAAGGCTAGGCATGGCTTTTGACTGTTAGTAGATTTTAGAGATTTCTTGCCTGGCGTAATTTTGGCCATGGCATGGTTCTTAGAACCAGAAAACAGTTCAATGGCCCACTTTAAGGCTAGGCGTGGCTTTTGACTGTTAGTAGATTTTAGAGATTTCTTGCCTGGCGTAATTTTGGCCATGGCATGTTTCTTAGAACCAGAAAACAGCTCAATGGCCCATTTTAAGGCTAGGCATGGCTGTTGACTGTTAGTAGATTTTAGAGATTTCTTGCCTGGTGTAACTTTGGCCATGGCATGGTTCTTAGAACCAGAAAACAGATCAATGGCCCATTTTAAAGCTAGGCGTGGCTGTTGACTGTTAGTAGATTTTAGAGATTTCTTGCCTGGCGTAATTTTGGCCATGGCATGGTTCTTAGAACCAGAAAACAGCTCAATGGCCCATTTTAAGGCTAGGCATGGCTTTTGACTGTTAGTAGATTTTAGAGATTTCTTGCCTGGCGTAATTTTGGCCATGGCATGGTTCTTAGAACCAGAAAACAGTTCAATGGCCCACTTTAAGGCTAGGCGTGGCTTTTGACTGTTAGTAGATTTTAGAGATTTCTTGCCTGGCGTAATTTTGGCCATGGCATGGTTCTTAGAACCAGAAAACAGCTCAATGGCCCATTCTAAGGCTAGGCACGGCTGTTGGCTGTGAGTAGATTTTAGAGATTTCTTGCCTGGTGTAACTTTGGCCATGGCATGGTTCTTAGAACCAGAAAACAGATCAATGGCCCATTTTAAGGCTAGGCGTGGCTGTTGACTGTTAGTAGATTTTAGAGATTTCTTGCCTGGCGTAATTTTGGCCATGGCATGGTTCTTAGAACCAGAAAACAGCTCAATGGCCCATTTTAAGGCTAGGCATGGCTGTTGACTGTTAGTAGATTTTAGAGATTTCTTGCCTGGCGTAATTTTGGCCATGGCATGGTTCTTAGAACCAGAAAACAGCTCAATGGCCCATTCTAAGGCTAGGCACGGCTGTTGGCTGTGAGTAGATTTTAGAGATTTCTTGCCTGGTGTAACTTTGGCCATGGCATGGTTCTTAGAACCAGAAAACAGATCAATGGCCCATTTTAAGGCTAGGCGTGGCTGTTGACTGTTAGTAGATTTTAGAGATTTCTTGCCTGGCGTAATTTTGGCCATGGCATGTTTCTTAGAACCAGAAAACAGCTCAATGGCCCATTTTAAGGCTAGGCATGGCTGTTGACTGTTAGTAGATTTTAGAGATTTCTTGCCTGGCGTAATTTTGGCCATGGCATGGTTCTTAGAACCAGAAAACAGATCAATGGCCCCATTTTAAGGCTAGGCGTGGCTGTTGGCTGTGAGTAGATTTTAGAGATTTCTTGCCTGGTGTAACTTTGGCCATGGCATGGTTCTTAGAACCAGAAAACAGATCAATGGCCCATTTTAAAGCTAGGCGTGGCTGTTGACTGTTAGTAGATTTTAGAGATTTCTTGCCTGGCGTAATTTTGGCCATGGCATGGTTCTTAGAACCAGAAAACAGCTCAATGGCCCATTTTAAGGCTAGGCATGGCTTTTGACTGTTAGTAGATTTTAGAGATTTCTTGCCTGGCGTAATTTTGGCCATGGCATGGTTCTTAGAACCAGAAAACAGTTCAATGGCCCACTTTAAGGCTAGGCGTGGCTTTTGACTGTTAGTAGATTTTAGAGATTTCTTGCCTGGCGTAATTTTGGCCATGGCATGGTTCTTAGAACCAGAAAACAGCTCAATGGCCCATTCTAAGGCTAGGCACGGCTGTTGGCTGTGAGTAGATTTTAGAAATTTCTTGCCTGGTGTAACTTTGGCCATGGCATGGTTCTTAGAACCAGAAAACAGATCAATGGCCCATTTTAAGGCTAGGCGTGGCTGTTGACTGTTAGTAGATTTTAGAGATTTCTTGCCTGGCGTAATTTTGGCCATGGCATGGTTCTTAGAACCAGAAAACAGCTCAATGGCCCATTTTAAGGCTAGGCATGGCTGTTGACTGTTAGTAGGTTTTAGAGATTTCTTGCCTGGTGTAATTTTGGCCATGGCATGGTTCTTAGAACCAGAAAACAGATCAACGGCCCATTTTAAGGCTAGGCGTGGCTGTTGACTGTGAGTAGATTTTAGAGATTTCTTGCCTGGCGTAATTTTGGCCATGGCATGGTTCTTAGAACCAGAAAACAGTTCTACGGCCCACTTTAAGGCTAGGCGTGGCTGTTGGCTGATAATTAAGGGGTGTATGGGGTGTTCAGGGAGGGGTAGCACCTCTGGTGTAGGGGCATGTCGTGTCCTTTTAGGGCAGCTCTTCCACCTTTGGTCCCCACCTGTCACTCAGCTCTCACCTGTGGCTCCTAGTAGCTGTAGCATGCGCAGCGGCCACACCCCGGGCAACAGCTTCGACAGGCTGGCTAAACCAGGTTGAGAGTAGCTGCTGGGTCATTGACCTTCGGTGAAATAGGGACTTGTCTCTCCTGAAGACAGATTCTGGCAGACTCAGCGGATGAAACCTACCAGACTTGGATGAGGGTCATGAATAAGGTGACCAGACGTCCCGCTTTTGGCGGGACACACCCACTTTCCAATGCATTTTCCCGCGTCCCGCCCGCCTTTTTAAAAGGCACACTTTTTTTGGCGCTCGCAGCTCCCGCCCATCAGCTGCTAGCTTGCTGGGCTGGCTCATCGTTCTGTTCTCTATCCTACCAGATGAGCCAGCCCAGCAAGCTAGCAGCTGATGGGCGGGAGCTGCGAGCGCCAAAAAAAGCGTGCTTTTAGCCTTTTACCTACTACCTACAAATTTAAGCCAGCCAAGCCTGCCGCTCACTGATTGGATTGGCCTGGACTCCAGCCAATCAGTGAGCTGGCTGGGATGGGAAATTTTCAGCACGCTTGCGCGAGTTTCCATTTCCTTTCTACAAAAGACGAAAGAGGTTGCAGCTGCGCTGACTGGTGAGTAATCTAATTCTAATCGAATTTTCCGCTCGCCGCGGCAGGAGGAGAGGGTGGGGGCAGCTGCAGCCGCCCGCGGCCGGTTCAGGGGCTCCCGCCGCCCGGCAGAAGCCCCTGAACTGCGTGCGGGCGGCTGCCCCTCCTCCTCCCTGTCCTCCTGCGGCCGCGAGGAGTAGTCCGTTCGTGCAGAAATTGCCTGCCCCGGCTGAGTGAATTGGGATCGCCTGCGGCTGTGAGGAGTCCTCGCGGCCGCAGGCGATCCCAATTGAATTCACTCAGCCGGGGCGGGCAATTTCTGCACGAACAGAGTAGTCCTCGTGGCCGCAGGCGATCCCAATTCACTCAACCGGGGCGGGCAATTCGTGCAGAAATTGCCCGCCCTGGCTGAGTGAATTGGGATCGCCTGCGGCCGCGAGGAATACTCCGTTTGTGCAGGAGTCCTCGCGGCCGCAGGCGATCCCAATTGAATTCACTCTGTGCGGGCGGCTTGGCTGCCCCCTCCTCCTCCCTCTCCTCCTGCGGCCGCGAGGAGTAGTCCGTTCGTGCAGAAATTGCCCGCCCCGGCTGAGTGAATTGGGATCGCCTGCGGCCGCGAGAAGTCCATTTGTGCAGGGGTCCTCGCGGGCGCAGGCGATCCCAATTAAATTCACTCTGTGCGGGCGGCAGGCGCTGCGCCCACGAGGAGCTGCCTCTTCGTGAATGGGATCGCCGCCTCCAAGAGCATGGGTGCAGCGGCTGCCGCGCCGCACGACGTCGTGCGGGGGTCCCGTCGCCCGGAAAGTTATGGAAAGTTATCTGCGGGCGGCATCCGTTCGTGATTGGGATTGATCGCCGGGGCAGCCTCTCGCTTCCGGAACTTCCTCTCTCACTTCCGGGGCTCCCGCCGCCCGGCAGAAGCCCCTGAACCGCCGCGGAATCCGTTCGTGAATCAAAATGGATCCGCGCGGCAGGAGGAGAGGTTGGGGCGCTGCCAGCTGCCCGCAGACAATTTCCTCTTGCTTTCGGGGGTCCTACCGCCTGGCAAAAGCCCCTGAATCACGTGGAAGTTATCTGCTGGCGGCGTCCGTTCGTGATTGGGATCCATCGCCGCCTCCGAGAGGGTATACAGAACACTATTTACCTAAATGTGCATATATACAGTTTAGTATTTTAGCATTTATTTTTGAAAAAAATCAAACTCCTAAATCATGGTGTATAGTTTATTGCTCCTATCTTGGACATATTTTTTCTGATCAAACATTTGTGTTTACTGGGGTGGTGCATAAAGCTGAAAAGAGTTATTGTTTGTAATTTTTCTACATTATTTTGCTGTTAAAGAAGAGTTTTCTTCTTGGGGATAGATATTGATGGAGATTTCTTGTGCCATTAGGAATTGTTGCAAAGAAAAGATAAAGAATCTTATGGTGTGATATTGGTGAATTTTTTTAAAAAATAGTCTGTGTTGTCTTTCTGTCCCAAATAGTTAAATATAATTTCATTATGAACATCTGCAGGATTTATGGGATTCCCATAATATGGGAGATTCATGCCTTTGTAGGTCATATTTGCCCATTTGTGGTTTTCTGTCTCATCTGTGAAATTCACAACCTTTTATTTGTTATGTTCTGAATTTTTCTCTTTTTAGAAAGTGATAAGAAATCTACCTGCAATTTAATCTTGACCAGGCATCCTGACTTTTAAGAAGTCACTGACATGCCAGTTTTAAAATTGTTTTTTTTCTTGATAGTTAAGGTCAAAAATTTAAACTTGCTGTCACAACTTTGAGCAGGGTGTGAGATTGTTGATGTCCATTTTACTGTCTTTCAATAACTGTATAATGTTCCAATCAAGCCTCAAATTAAGATGTTACCAACTAGTATGTGAACTACTGGAAAGATTGTGTACCTATAGAGTTAAGTTCATTTCATGCATCAGAAGGCTGTATAGTGTAGAGAGAAAAATATGTTCAAAACATTACAGTTGTATGTGTTAGCCGCCTGAATCTATATTACTGTCTTTGTTTTAAAAATTTTCTCTCAGGATCCCAAAATGGTATTTGTTTGTATGGGTTATATTTATCAATATGTATTGCATTAAATATTGAAATCTAAGTATTCACTGCTACTGTGGATTCTCACAATTGTTTGATGGGATTTCAACATAGGCTGGCAAATTTGAATTTTGAGTACCCTTGATTGGGTCTGACCCTCTGGACTCCAAGGAGAGATTTTAAGAAACACTGATTTCTTTTGCCAGGTAATATGTAATAGGTTGCCACTGCAAGTGTATTTGAAAAAGATAGCTTACTCTATGGTGTTGTTTTTATTTTATTTTTATACTGGAATTCTTCATGAAAAAATCCAAAAGGATTTACAAAAGAATAATAAAATATCTCTTCAAGAAAACAATAAAACTAACAGTGTCAGTGAAGATAATATAGAAAAGCAAGGCATAATTCATTTTTAAAAAGCAGTCTAAGAGGGAGGTTGTCCTGAAGCACATGTTACTCTAGAATTGCCTTGGGTGAACAGGCTTGATTTCAGCTGTTCAAACAAACCAATGTGTAGAAAACAGCTACACATTTCCTAATTTATTATTAAATAATTTGTATTCTATCAGGGGCTTTCAGCAGTTTACAGCAACAAAAATGCCGAATAAAATTATATTATTATAAAATCATTGTAACAATTCCACAAAAACAATAAAAAGAAAATCCAGTGATAAAACCATATTAAATCCCAATGGCTCTAGAAGACAGAATAATTTGTACAGCCTTCCTGAATGGACAGCAGGTTAGGGCTCCCTGCTCTGGAGGAGGTTTCCAAAGGATGGGCACCAGCTGAGACCTTCCTCCTGAGAAAGCCCTACCTTTGTCATGAATGGGATTACTAGCAGGGCCTCCCCAGAAGATATTTAAAGCTCTGGTAAGATAGCTTTGAGGGGGGTGGTCTTTAAATATTTGGACTTTAAGCTGATTTTGGAAAATCTGTAAATTTTAAAGCACAAAACTGCTATTGGCTTGTTTCCAGATGAGTCATTTACTGTAAGGAGTATAGGCTCAATGTATTTTAAAATAATATTTTATTTATTGTGCATATGATTTTTTAAAATAGTGTTATTCTGTGTTGATTCTTTTTTTAAATTGTCTTAGACTATTTAAAAAAAGATTCTATCCAAAATAAATTGAAACAAGCCATTTTAAAAATTTCTATGCACAATACTTTGAAATGGACTCAGGAGTCATGATTGACACTGAGTGAATTTGCACTTTTAATAATCAGGAAGATACAATGGCATTGAAAAAAGTGACTGATGACCATTTTTCACACTTAGCGACCATTTTCACACTTAGCGACCATTGTGGCATCCTCATGGTTACGCGATCAAAATGTTGATGTTTGGCAACAGATTCGTATTTCTGATGGTCGCTAAGTGAGGAGTCTCGAGGAGGGGGAAAACATTTAGTGACCAAAGTTACAATGGCATTGAAAAAAGTGACTGATGACCATTTTTCACACTTAGCGACCGTTGCGACCATTTTTCACACTTAGCGACCGTTGCAGCATCCTCATGGTCGCGTGATCAAAATTTTGTTTGGCAACAGATTCGTATTTATGCTGGTTTCAGTGTCCTGGGGTGACCTTTTGACAAAAAAAAATTTTTTTAATCAAGCCCCCCCCCCCCCCCCCCGGTCAAGGGTGTCCCTCTTTTCCAATCTGAAAATCTGGTCACCTTAATCTATGCAGACATAAGGAATCTACATTGAAAAGCTATTACACTGATGGTTTGGGAGAGCTGCCAGTGCTTTCACAAGGAGTGCTTTATCTGGTTTAGTAAACAATGAAACCAGAGTTTAATAATGTTAGCCTGCTGTAGTTATGTAGCCTATTCTTCGTATGGTTCAGGTTTATGATGCCATCCCTTTTAGCAGATTCACAGCGTTAAGGGTAAAAACTCCTCCGAATCCCATCTGCCGGCCAGTGTCGACTGGCAACTACCCGGAGGAGGGCCTTCTCTGTGGCTGCTCCGACCCTCTGGAACGAACTCCCCATGGAGATTCGAACCCTCACCACCCTCCAGGCCTTCCGCAAAGCCCTTAAAACCTGGCTGTTCCGACAGGCCTGGGGCTAAAGAGCCGTTGCCCCCCGTCTCGAATGGTATGGTTGTTGTGTGTTTTTAAATTATGCATTGTTATGCTTTGTTTTTAAATCTTTTGTCTGTATCCCCCTCCCCGGTTCGGGTTGTGAGCCACCCTGAGTCCCCTTCGAGGGAAAAGGGCGGCATAGAAATTTAATAAACTGAAACTGAAACTGAAAAACAGTTGTATTTTAAGCATGTCATGGCTTTGGACAATTGCCGTTCCATTTGGGGTTGTTTCTTAACTTTCTGGTGCCCCTTTTCAATACCTTGCTTTGTCTAATTTCCGGCAAAGAAACCAATCAAAGTTAAAACTGTGGTGGTGCTTAGGATAAACTAAGAGCCAAGGTGGTGCAGTGGTTAAATGCAGCACTGCAGGCTACTTCAGCTGACTGCAGTTCTGCAGTTCGGCTGTTCAAATCTCACCGGCTCAGGGTTGACTCAGCCTTCCATCCTTCCGAGGTGGGTAAAATGTGGACCCGGATTATTGTTGTTGGGGGCAATATGCTGACTCTGTAAACCGCTTAGAGAGGGCTGAAAGCCCTATGAAGCGGTATATAAGTCTAACCGCTATTGCTATTGCTAATCTCACCGGCTCAAGGTTGACTCAGCCTTCCATCCTTCCGAGGTGGGTGAAATGAGGACCCAGATTGTTGGGGGCGATATGCTGACTCTGTAAACCGCTTAGAGAGGGCTGAAAGCCCTACGAAGTGGTATATAAGTCTAAGTGCTATTGCTATTGCTATAACGTTAATTTTCTTCAACCCCAGACAAGACCTCTTTGGGAACATCGGATGGAAATTATAACAGTGTCTGAGAGACCACCATTGGAATATTGCTGCCATTCTCAAGAACTCCCCCAAAATTAAGCCAGTCTTGCTCATGAATTATATAGGATGCAAACAGATGTTGTGTCACTGGCTGAATCAGCTACTTAGCGCTTGATTCCCGTTGCCTCCAAAGGTCTCTGAGAAGAAACAGGTGACCAGGCCCTGCTGCTCTTTTGGACTGAAGCTAAAGCATTATTTGGACTCCTCCTCCAAGTCCATCTTCAGAGTCTTCCATTCCCTTCCATATGCGAGCCCCCATTGTCTGTCTGGTGCCTCTGCATTTTTCATGAGCTGTCACATTACTAGACATCGCCCCTCATCAAAATCACAGCAAGGCACATGTCTAGAGGTTGCGGCCATCCTAGAATCACTGTACATCACTCCTTTCGTGTTTAGCATGTCATTATTGGCATTCATTTCAGTGTACCTATTTTCGTTACTACTGACATAAATATCAGTTTCTGGTGTCTAATAAAAGGCACGCTATTCTGTCTATTAAATACTGCAAGCCCAGTGGAATATGAAGTAGCCTTTCTCAACAGGAAGTACAGGAAAGGAGAAATGGTACAATGATTCCAAAATACAAGCAATTAATCCATAGGGACCAAAGATTGTATAACTGAGTATAATATTGCATAACATCAACGTTTCCAAAATGGGATTTTTGTAAGCTGGCTACTTCTGCTTACATATCGCTTGGTTAAAACCTTGTTTCTACTCTTGAGAAACAGAAAAGCCGAAGATAAAAAAGTTTGTTTACATTTATTGCTGGAAATTCTTCTTAAGAACACATGTTGCAACTTCATGCATGGAGTTTGCTGTTAGATTTCTTTTGACATACAAGGCACAAGAGCTTCAAATGCTTCTTTCCAATGTGAACATTATGCGCTGTTTATGCCTTTATTACAGAACTTTTTATTGCCTCATTTTCCTCCAGATGCTTTTAAAAGATGGTCCAGCTTGTTAGATGCTTGATCCATTCCCAAAGGACAGGTGTGTGTTTTTTTTAACTGTACATATATGATAAATAATTGATACCTGCCATATGTTACAATCTTATCCTCCTCTCTTCCAGTTCTCTTGCATTCACCCCAATTGCTATCTCTATTTTTTTCCCCTTTATAGATTTATTCTGCACTCACTTCTGGTTCTTTTGTCCTGATGGGACCAGCAACTAATTGCCCTTAAATCCAGGGTTCAGTGAGGCTGCAGCAGAATTTATTTGAATAAAAATGGGATTAAAACCTTAGGCTGAAGATGACTTCCCTGTTTCTCTAAACTGCAGGATAGTGCAATACTTGTTTTAATAAACAAGCTTTTACCTAGCATTCCCTCTTTGGATTTTTGTTTTCTCCACTGAGAATGCTGCATATTTGACAAATTCTCCACAGGTGGAACCCCGCAACTATATTAAATATAAATATTTTAATTGTATTTAACACTAAAGAGCAGTAAGAATATTAGCAAGTTATTTGCTTATAACTAAGACAATGAAAAAGCAAATTTCAACCTATTAAATGTACTTTTACTAAATTTGTAATAAGGGGAAAAATGCAAACACACAAAAAATATGAAAATTTAAGTTGTGGTAACGTAGCATGACAGCTAGGGAGGATAATTCCATAGTGCCCCCTTATCCTGGAGCCTTAAGTATGAGTTTATTGTGTGTCATTGTTAATCCAGGCCAATCATAGTTTCAGCTGTAAATTAAATGCAGAGGGAAACCCAGATTGTCCTGATTCTGTGCATTAATGTCATAACAGATCCAAAGTGATAGCCAATTTGGTAGTTAAGGTGTTGGACTGACATTGAATAAGACCTAATCTGCCTTCTAATCTGTTCTAATTCGGCCCCATAGAAATTCTCTTTAGGATAGCCCCTCTCTTGTAGCCCAGCCTACATCACAGGTTTATTGGGGGTGGTGGGATCAGGAATGCGGTGTATCACTTTCCCCAGCCATGCTGTAAGAGAGCTGAATAATGCTTATGGCTGCCTTCCTGCAATGCATAGGACAGGATTCTCCCCACTTCCTGCTGGAACAGCCCAACCAGCAGATGATTGGCCAGCACTGCATGAGAAAATGTTTGACAAAGAAGGTTTTTCTTAGATTAATTCCCAGCAGGAGCAAAGCAAGAAAAAGGCTGAAGGGGGGGTGGGGGGGCTCAGGAGGAGACTAGTATTAAAAGTCAAGGGATCTCTATTACTTCACAAAGCAGCTTTGAAGAGGTGCCTCATCCAAATCTTCCTTGAAGCAAAGTATTTCTTTGAAGCTTGGCATAGCTGTATTGTAATGCCGGCAAATTGCAGGAAAGCCCTCTGCAGAACTGAGCTACAAAGGGAAAAAATGAATCACTGGTGCAAAGGAAATGCTAGAAACAAGGAGCTGGTGCACATACCGATGAGCAACACATTAGCATTGGTCCCTGAAAACAGACTCTTTTAATTTTCTACGTAGAAATTCAATTTTATTTCACACTGTAGGAGCAACATAATGGGGGAGAGGAGAGAATTTAGTACGAGTAAAGATCACGCAGTCATACTTCAACAATTATTATCCAGCTGTTTATGAGATCTATTTGGTTAGACATCAAAGTAAGGGTTTCATTTTTTTTAAAGAATTTTTATCCGTTATTATTTTATTTTTTTATCCTTTTATTATTTTACTCCTTTATTATTTCTCCAAATAATTCAAGAGAGCAAACATACATAATATTCCTTGCCCCTTCTATTTTCCCCATAACAGCACCCTGTCAGGTGAGCTGGATTGAGAGAAACTGGCTGACCAGGGTCACCCAGCAGCTTTCAAGTCAAAGCAATAGCAATAGCAATAGCAGTTAGACTTATATACTGCTTCATAGGGCTTTCAGCCCTCTCTAAGCGGTTTACAGAGTCAGCATATCACCCCCACAGTCTGGGTCCTCATTTCACCCACCTCGGAAGGATGGAAGGCTGAGTCAACCTTGAGCCGGTGAGATTAGAACCGCTGAACTGCAGATAACAGTCAGCTGAAGTAGCCTGCAGTGCTGCATTTAACCACTGCGCCACCTCGGGGGGACTAGGGGGGGACTAGAATTCACAGCCTCCTGATTTCAAGTCCGATATCTTAACTATTGGACCAAATTGGTTCTTGTGAGTAAGTAAATAGTAATAAGTAAAGTTGAAGTGATATATGTATCACAATATATTCCCAAACAAATGGCTGCTCTTGAAATATAAAAACTGAATATCCCAGAAAAGAAAGCAAAAGCAAAAACCAGTCAGCTGAATAAAATGCTTTGAGTGTCTATGCACTATTTAATAGCACGATAACTGCAAAGTAAGGAAGGCTCATTCCTCTTGTTCAGTTAAGGGTTATTCCCACATTAGTCAAGTAGCAATAGCAATAGCAGTTAGACTTATCTACCGCTTCATAGGGCTTTCAGCCCTCTCTAAGCAGTTTACAGAGTCAGCATATCACCCCCACAGTCTGGGTCCTCATTTCACCCACCTCGGAAGGATGGAAGGCTGAGTCAACTTTTGAGCCGGTGAGATTAGAACCGCTGAACTGCAGATAACAGTCAGCTGAAGTAGCCTGCAGTGCTGCATTTAACCACTACGCCACCTCGGCTCCTAGCACAAGTTCTCCCAATGCCCTTCCTTCCGTCTCATGACCAGGGTGGAGGTTGGATGACTTCTTGCGCTGCGTCAACATTTTAGGAGACCAAATGTCTGGGGAGATTCTCAGTCATCCAAGCCATCATTGTCTCAAAGGTTCCATCCGCCGGCCAGTGTCGACTGGCAACTACCCGGAGGAGAGCCTTCTCTGTGGCTGCTCCGACCCTCTGGAACGAACTCCCCGTGGAGATTCGAACCCTCACCACCCTCCAGGCCTTCCGCAAAGCCCTTAAAGCCTGGCTGTTCCGACAGGCCTGGGGCTAAAGAGCTGTTGCCCCCGTCTCGAATTGGTATGACTGTTGTGTGTTTTAAATTATGTATTGTTTTGTGTCGTTTTTAATTTTTGTTTGGTATCCCCCTTCCCTGGTTTGAGTTGTGAGCCGCCCTGAGTCCCCCTCGGGGAAAAGGGCGGCATATAAATAAAATAAACATTCAATAAAATAAACATTCAAAGGTGTTTTATTTTCTTCAAAAGGCAACTGGACTGTTTTTGCCTCTAGGAAAAAAACCTCCTTCCACCCACCCCCCCAAAAAGGGAGGGGGCTTCTTCAAGGAAAAAACAGTCCATTTGCCTTTTGAAAAAGGACCTTGGAGACACGAAAGAGACTAGTTTTCTGCTATTTTTCTACCGATGAGGTTGAGTGTGTGTGCATTGGTCTATCACTTGTAGCAGCAGAACCCCTGACCTGCCCTTAATTAGTCAGTTTCTGTTCCCTGAGCAGGCTGCGAGATTTAATGGCTCATTTCTTCCGAACAATTATATCATTTATCATCATTATTTCCAAAAGTATTTTTAATTTGTAGGACTTCAGCATCTGGGGCATGTTCAATGTAGAAATGACATTAGTTCAAAACTTCCTTCCACTATATGTTCACTTCCAGCGTGGAACGACAAAACCGCGCTCGACTAAAGCGCGCCCGATTAAACCGCGTCGCTGACATCATCAACAGGGCGACAACAGCGAGCGCGGAGAAAGAAGGGCGCTTTAAATAGCGCTTTGAAAGCAAGCCGATTCAAGTTAAGGTAAG
Organism: Thamnophis sirtalis; assembly: GCF_051295495.1. Classification (NCBI taxonomy): domain Eukaryota; kingdom Metazoa; phylum Chordata; class Lepidosauria; order Squamata; family Natricidae; genus Thamnophis; species Thamnophis sirtalis. The sequence goes on along the minus strand of NW_028261381.1, from coordinate 3,590,343 downwards.
GGTTAGGGTTAGGGTTAGGGTTAGGGTTAGGGTTAGGGTTAGGGTTAGGGTTAGGGTTAGGGTTAGGGTTAGGGTTAGGGTTAGGGTTAGGGTTAGGGTTAGGGTTAGGGTTAGGGTTAGGTTAAGGGTTAGGGTTAGGGTTAGGGTTAGGGTTAGGGTTAGGGTTAGGGTTAGGGTTAGGGTTAGGTTTAGGGTTAGGTTAAGGGGGGTTAGGTTTAGGTTTAGGGGTTAATTTTAGGTTTAGCATTTACAGCGTGCTTTTTTCTCCGCGCTGTTGTCGCGCTGTGATGACGTCAGCTACGCGGTTTCGTCAAGCGCCCTTTAGTTGAACGCGGTTTTGTGGTGGAACCCACTTCCAGATGTGCTGGACTACATGAGCCATTATCTCCAGCATACCTGACCAGTGTTTATTGGGCAATGAGAACATTGAGAAGGCACCAGTGTGAAAAGACCGTTCATAGTCTTTGCAAGTAAACAAAAAAAGGGGTTTTAATTTGCTCCTTTAAAATAATAATTGAAGGATCCAACTACTGCCTAAATAAATGACAGAGAAACATGGAATTCCCGCTGGGCTGAACTTATCAGAACCATGTGCTAAGTGCCGTAGACAAACAGGAATTTCAGAAAGGGATTAGCTGTGGGAATCATTGTAAAAGTTGTAAAGTGGCACAAGAACTTAATGCAGTGTTTCTCAACCTTGTCAACTTGAAGATGTCTGGACTTCAACTCCCAGCATTCGCTGCGTTTGTGGCGCAATCAGAACATTGCGTGTGTTGAAGTTGTTTTAACGCAAACCAAAGATGCCTTTTTAAAAACAAGTTTACATCCTATTCTTATGCATGCCAGTGCTGTGTGTGAGGTAATTTAAGGTGGTTCCGACAAGTGTCGTCGGCATCTTCATATCCGGTCACATGGGCAGCAAGCCACTCCCATCCGGTCACATGGGCGGCCAGCCACTCCCACAAAGGAGGCCACACCCACAGAGTAGGTTCGAACAATTTTTGAAACCCACCACTGCTGAGAGTTCCCTAAAAATCACACTTTACATTTGGTAGAAGAGATGACTCAACTTCTGGAAGTTGTCAAAGGAAAATCTGAGTATGAAAAACAGCTGAATCCAGACTTACCTGTATTAAGAACTGATCCATTGAAATCAGGAGATTGATTACTCATTGCTAATGTAAGTTTCATTCGTTTCGGTGTGAGTTCTCTAACCATGATAAAGTAATTGGACTTGGATCCAATTTTAGTTGTGGTTATGCCATAGATTTCAGTAATGTCTTAAAAACAACACTTGCCATTTCATGTTCATTTTTCCCCCAGTCTTACTGTTGTGACTCAGCAGACGTATCCTGTGAGTCTTTTCGGGATGCAAGATTAACAATGCAGCTGGGGCTCGTTAGTGGCATCTTCTGGTGATAAAAGGACGGATGGTGCCACGCCCTGGTGGCAGGAGTCAACGTTCATTCATTCATCGGTCGTGGTTTATTTGTGAGAGACACTTGGAGAAGTGATTTGCTTTCTGTAACCCTGATTCAAGGAGACACTTGGAGAAGTGCATTGCTTTGTAATAGTTTTGTTTTGCATTCTGTTATCTTGTCAGAGACTTCATTTATCTTTATTTTTGGGCTCGCAGACAGTCAGAGCCGAGGACTGATAAAGTGAGTTCCTTTTAAGTTTGTCTGCCTGTCGTCTGTTAACGAGCGGAGAAGGGGGGACAGAACACTTTACTAGCACGGAATTTGTTTTCAGCCATAGAGTGAGCTTCTGGTCTGTAAAATATTGAAAAAAAATCACTCTTTTCCTTCCTAAACCAGATATATATAAAAAAATTCCCATGTCATAAACAATTCTTAGAAATACTTCTACTACAGATACCAGCAGATATTAACTGGTATAAATCATCCTCTCCCTGTTTGGGCTAAAGAAAGATTTATGAAGATGCTGTTGCAACGTGTGGTGGAGAGCAGGACGGGCCCGAATGTAGCACTCTTACAGAGAGATCTTAATTCAGTGTTTCTCAACCTTGGGGACTTTAAGTCCTGTGGACTTCAACTCCCAGAATTCTGGCTATGCTGGCTGGGGAATTCTGGGAGTTGAAGTCCACAGGACTTAAAGTCCCCAAGGTTGAGAAACACTGTCTTAATTTAAAAGCCAGCCAAAGAAGATGAAGAAATGCAGTTATAGCTTAGGGGAAAAAAAATGGAAGAGTCCACAGAGAAGAAGCGTATGTTTTTGTGTGTTTTGAAGGTCTTCATCTCAGGCATCCAGGAAATAATAAAAGGCTCAGACAACTTTCCCTTGAACTGACCTTTTGTGCACCAAGCCTCTCTATCAGTCATCCTTGGTTAGTGGAGTGTCAATAATTGAATAATGGTGTGACAAGCAAGGGAGGGATTGCCAAATAAACATACTTTTCTATCTGTGCATTGCAGTATATCTGCTCGGGAAGGAATAGGCTGAGAGAATGCATTCAGTCAGCAAGCAAAGACTTGAGTCTGTTCCTCAAAGAACATTTGTTCAACTCAGAGGGTCTGCTTTTCAACATGATAGACAGCTGCTTCTTAGCACAGTTTCTTAGCCCCATTCAAAGAAGTCGAGCATGTTCACCAGAGGTGGGTTCCTACCAGTTCGCACCAGTTCGGTAGAACCGGTTCTTCAAATCTACCGAACCGGTTAGAAGAGGTTCCACCAGTGGACCCGGAAAGCAGGCCACACCTACAGAAGAGCTTCCGAAATTTTTTGAAACCCACCACTGATGTTCATAAGTGTGTGTGCACATCAGTGGTGGGTTTCAAAAAAAAATTTGGAACCTACTCTGTGGGTGTGGCCTCCTTTATGGGAGTGGCTTGCCGGCCATGTGACCGGGTGGGAGTGGCTTGCCACCCATATGACCGGATATGAAGATGCCGACGACACTTGTCAGAACCACCTTAAATTACCTCACAAACAGCACTGGCATGCATAAGAATAGGATGTAAACTTGTTTTTTAAAAGGCATCTTTGGTTTGCGTTAAAACAACTTCGACACACGCAATGTTCTGATTGCACCACAAACGCAGGAGTCATCCTTACCTTTCACAGAGGCACTGAGTTTTATAAATATGAGCTTGATAGTGTAGAATAATCATATCCAAGGACCAGTGGTGGGTTTCAAAAATCTTTGGAACCTCTTCTGTATGTGTGGCCTGCTTTCCGGGTCCACTGGTGGAACCTCTTCTAACCGGTTCGGTAGATTTGACGAACAGGTTCTACCAAACTGGTGCGAACTGGTAGGAACCCACCTCTGATTAGGACAATCAGATTATTAGGGGTATTAACTGGGATACATTAATGTGTATGAATATGCACATTTATAAACAAATAACAACCCAATAGGGACACAGTGGCTCAGTGGATAAGACACTGAGCTTGTCTATCAGAAGGTTGGCAGTTCAGCAGTTCGAATCCCTAGTGCCGCGTAACAGAGTGAGCTCCCATTACTTGTCCCAGCTTCTGCCAACCTAGCAGTTCGAAAGCATGTAAAAATGCAAGTAGAAAAATATGGATCACCTTTGGTGGGAAGGTAACAGCGTTCCACGTGCCTTCGGCGTTTAGTCATGCCGGCCACATGACCATGGAGACGTCTTCGGACAGCGCTGACTCTTCGGCTTGAAATGGAGATGAGCACTGCCCCCTAGAGTTGGGAACAACTAGCACATATGTGTGAGGGAAACTTTTACCGTTAACAACCCAATAAGCCAACATCCACTTTTCATGATTAGTCATGAAGTGAAGAATAGACTAGATCTTCCCTTGCATTTCCATCTGTTATTCCACTTGGAAATATTCCCAAATTGGATAAATAAACGAAAAACCAAGCGCGATCAAGAGTATGAATATCTGATATTGCTTCCTGCACTGACGCTTTTCTCTCTCTGCTTCAAGATAGCGTCACCATATTTTAGCTGCAAAAATCCACACAGACAGTAGATGGAAGCAAATAGTTAGGATTCTCTGTATCTCTTTATTGCCATTTAGTGGCCATATACATTTTTATTTTTATTTCTTTTGCAGCTAATGTTGTGCCTCCAAAATGTAGGAAAACAGGCTGGGGAAAAAATATCAGCCTTGCCTCTCCTATGGTTCTCTGGAAGATTGAAATGCTGATATTAACATTCGTCTCTTTGTTTTTGAGCTGTAAGATATAATCTGAGGTAGAATTTTAACTATTTCTCTCTCCTAGAGTTCTACTTGGAGAACAACAGTGATTTATTCTGCTTTAAAAATCGCAGGGCTATCAGCTCCCCTGTTGAAAGAACTGTTATGGTTGTCTTTATTTACAAGTGGATTGACAGCCTTTAACATCATTAGGCAATATTGTACTCCCTAATATATCAATCCAGGTGCAGAATTATGTAACTGGAGAATTTTAATTTATTGGTTTATTTGATTTATAGGGCTGTTTCCCAACTATTCTCGGCATTTACATTTAAGTAGTAAAACAAAATTATAAAAGACCACAATAATATGTTATCCGTGTTGTGCATAACCCATTACACAAAGCAAGGTGATGATGATGATGATGATGATGATGATGATGAAGAAGAAGAAGAAGAAGAAGAAGAAGAGGTTCCACCACAAAACCGCGATAGACTAAAGCGCGCTCGACAAAAGCGCGTACCTGACGTCATCACAGCGCGACGAAAACATCACGCTGTGAGCGGTAAACTTAAAATTAAAGCAAAAACCTTACCCTAACCCCCCCAAACCTAACCCTAAACCTAACCCTAAACCTAACCCTTAACCTAACGCTAAACCTAACGCTAACCCTTAACCTAACCCTAAACCTAACCCTAACGCTTAACGTAACCCTAAACCTAACCCTAACCCTTAACCTAACCCTAACCGTAAACCTAAACCTAACCCTTACCTTTACGTGAATCGGCTTGCTTTAAAATCGCTTTTTAAAATCTCCGCGGTCGTATTTGTCGCGCTGCTGATGACGTCAGGTACGCGCTTTAATCGGGCGCGCTTTAGTGGACCGCGGTTTTGTCGTGCCACGGAAGAAGAAGAAGAAGAAGAAGAAGAAGAAGAAGAAGAAGAAGAAGAAGAAGAAGAAGAAGAAGAAGAAGAAGAAGAATGCTGAACCCTTCATTTCCAGCAGTAGCATTTCCAGAGTCAAGATATATATTTTCCCAGAGATCTTTACAAATTCTTTGAAATCTTGATCCAGAAGTCTTTGGGTGAATCTCTGTTTCAAACTGTGAGAAAGAATGTTTACCAGCAGGGCGATCAGTTACACTAGCTGGGATGTCAAGTTAGAAGTCATAGATAGCCCTTTCTTAGGCATTGAAATCAATTGGATGACCTTGGACCAATTACTGCCTCTCAGCCCGAACCAGCTTCAGACTTTGCAACAAAGCCACCTGATAATCAACCCCCTGCCTTCCTTACATTATGTATTTGTAGGTTTTTGATGGAAGAACTAGACCAGTGCAGTCCAACACACGCAGACCCTCACAACTCAGCAAGACAAATGACATACTACCTCTCTTACAAACCATTAGCAGGGCAATGATCATATCGTCTTCTGCGCCTTTAAAAATACGAATGGTGGCACTCCACCTGAGTAAAAGTGGGTAAAGTCCATTAGAAGACTGAGCAGTCATTTTTATGAAAATGTGAAGTTCTTGACCTTTATAAAACTGTCACATTTTTTACAACATTATGGATTGGGCTGGACCCTGGTTCCCAAAAGATTAGAGGGCAGAGAGTGTGTCAGGACAATTTTCCATTATTTTTATGAGCCATCTTTCTGAGAACATTATTGTTTTATTTAAATATGCAGTTCCTGCTTCTTTGGCGTTAATGGAGAAGATCATGTAAATGGAAGGTGCTTTCAACTCCCTAATGCAGCCACATTTCCCCTACAGACCTTTCACACAAGGATGGAGATAACTGGCATCTCCATCAATCTCCTTGCATTATTTTTGGGAACCCATGCAGAGGATTTTAATTTCCAAATGTCTGACCAGCAGAATGGAAACTGAAGTGATTTGCAAAGATCTCCATCAATCCAGGGATCATTCTCCATGTTAGTGAACTTTGTAACAGATTAAAAAAAAATCACGTTGTGTTCAGACAAATGGAATCCTGCCATAAGCATGCATAACAAGAAGGAAATGTTATTTCCAGGGTCCCTGACAATATGTGAAACTGCTCAACTCTGGACTCCTTAGGGGATTGTTTTCAGCAAGCTTGTTTTATTTTATTCTTCAGTTGAACATCACCAAAAATGAAGCTTATTTTCCAATGTAGATAAAATATGAATTTCAGTAGCATCTCTTTATTCGCCATACCCAGGGCCGGATTTCCCTATAGGCTAACTAGGCTTCAGCCTAGGGCCTCAAGATCAAGAGGGGCCTACATTCAAATTGTTAGCAAAATTAAAATTACACTATTCTAAAAACAGTGAACGCTAAAACACTGAACCGAAAATAAGGACAAATTCTATGCATATGACTAATAAACAAACATAAACATGTATTGGTTAAGATCATTCCAGCGCCGCGGCAGTTGGGGAGCCCACCCACGTTCCCGGCACCGGCGGTCGGGCGAGAGGCGCGGCCGCTCCCGGTAGCCGCCCCGTCGACGCGGAGCCCACCAGCGGCCAGGCAGGTGAGGGCGAGGGGGCCAAGCCGGGCAGCTGAGCGCAGCAGGGGAGGCGGCTGGCCTCGCTGCCTTTGCCGCAGAGCAGAGCCGCCCTCCGTCGGGAGGCCAGCTATATATATTGATATATATTGATATATATCACAGTAATGATGTATTTTATTGTCTCTCATGTAATTTACAAACTTAAAAATGGGAGGTGAAAGGGCCTTATAAGTGGAATAGCCTAGGGCCTCTTTTCATCTAAATCCGGCCATGGCCATACCTATCTTCTTTTATATCATTTTTCCTCTGTTTATTCCAGTGGTAGTCAACCTGGTCCCTACCGCCCACTAGTGGGCGTTCCAGCTTTCATGGTGGGCGGTGGGGGGGTTGCTGTAACTCTGCTTTGTAAATTTTATAAAGTAAAGTTACTTCCCTACTTTATAAATCACCATTACTGTGGAACCGGTGGGCGGTTAGAAAATTTTACTACTAACAGAGATACAAAAGTGGGCGGTAGGTATAAAAAGGTTGACTACCCCTGGGTTATTCCCTATTCTGTTATTCCTACTTGCAAGTAATCACTCCCTGCTGGCAGACTCCTTTTACTAAGGGTTCATCAGAAAAGATCTCAATAGGCTGCCGTCAATCAAAGGGAATTTCCTGAGCTTGTCTAAAGCAGTGTTCCTCAGCCTTGTCAACTTTAAGAGGTGTACTTCGACGGTCAGCCTGCTGGCTGAGTGGGGGGATTGTGGGAGATAAAGTCCACACATCTTAAGGTTGCTAAGATCGAGAAGCATACTCTAGGCCAGGCCTGTCAAATTGGCAGCCCCAACGAGCCAGATGTGTCACATGCAGGCCACGCCCACTCTGGCTCCACAAAGGCAAAAAAAAACATCCCGATAGGTCCCAATACGTCACATGACGCAATCAAATTTGACACCCATGCTCTAAACTATCCAGGCAGAGAATGCTTTTAATTATTGTTCTCAGGATATTTTCCTTTAGCTTAATTCTAGGAACGACATAGTAAAAGATGTGCTTTCAGTCTTCTTGTCTGGAAATGTTGAACCAAACAATAGCAATAGCAGTTAGACTTATATACCGCTTCATAGGGCTTTCAGCCCTCTCTAAGCGGTTTACAGAGTCAGCATATGTGAAGTACCCGTGGTTCGTCCATGAGGCCAATGTTGAGAAAAGACACAGACACGAGCTTTCTCGGGATGGAGCGACTCAGATTGGGGTCTGGGAGCCCCTTTTATTGAGATAGGACAAAGGCAGGAGGAGCAATCAGCATGTGATTTAAGACAGCCTGTCAAACTACAATTGCTAATCTACTGCTCAGGGAAGATCTGTCTATATATGGTCAAATCCTGGGCGTCGTTGGGTAAGGCACATCTAGAGCGAACTATCAGGGTGTTATGTTATGAACTGTCAGGATGTTATGGAGTTTGTTTTTCCTGTGTGGTTCAGCGTGGCTGCGCATACCCTGTTATGCACTGGGCCATGGGTGACCGCCACGCCTACACAAGGAGTTATATGAGTTATATGCATATTGCCCCCACAATCTGGGTCCTCATTTTACCCACCTCGGAAGGATGGAAGGCTGAGTCAACCCTGAGCCGGTGAGATTTGAACCGCCGAGCTGCAGAACTAGCAGTCAGCTGAAGTGGCCTGCAGTACTGCACCCTAACCACTGCGCCACCTCGGCTCTTAAACAAAACCTTGTACATACCCTGAAACAAAAAGGGAAACCTGTGTAACCATTCAGACGTGCATGTTAGGAAAGTTTTTGTGAGAAGCAATAAACAAAACTCTAGATGAGAAATCAGAAAAATGCAGAACAAGGGAAGATAAAGAATCCCACACACCAAATTCCAAATACAATTACAGTAACTAAATCAGTTAACATAGTGAGGGACTAAAATCTCAAGTTTCAGTATATAGATACAGTTCATTGCAAATAAATCTTTTTCTTGAGTGCTGTAAGCCAGACATTCTTCTTGTTATCCTTTTTTTTTCACAACATTCCCTCATGTTTTTATATAGTGCAAAAAAAAAGTGAAGGGAGTCAATATCTTTGGGAAGACTGCCTTTTTTGCTGATGTCTACATGACTAGAAAATATGCTTGTGGCTGAACCAGTGGTGGGTTTCAAAAATTGTTCGAACCTACTCTGTGGGTGTGGCCTCCTTTGTGGGAGTGGCTTGCCACCCATGTGACTGGATGGGAGTGGCTTGCCGCCCATGTGACCGGATATGAAGATGCCGACGACACTTGTCAGAACCACCTTAAATTACCTCACACACAGCACTGGCATGCATAAGAATATGATGCAAACTTGTTTTCTAAAAGGCATCTTTGGTTTGCCTTAAAACAACTTCAACACACGCAATGTTCTGATTGCACCACAAACGCAGTAGTCATCCTTACCTTTCACAGAGGCACTGAGTTTTATAAATATGAGCTTGATAGTGTAGAATAATCATATCCAAGGACCAGTGGTGGGTTTCAAAAATTTTTGGACCCTCTTCTGTAGGTGTGGCTTGCTTTCCAGGTCCACTGGTGGAACCTCTTCTAACCGGTTCGGTAGATTTGACGAACTGGTTCTACCGAATAGGTGCGAACTGGTAGGAACCCACCTCTGGGCTGAACCCATCTTTTGGGGAATCCTACAGTTGAATAATCAAGTTTCTGCCCAGTTTTCACCTATTAATACATAAGAAGAGTTATAATAGAGAAATGTTTGGGGGGAATCAAAATTCTGGTATATTGGAACCTCTCAATGGGATCAGTTTACCAGATGCCATGGAGCATTATTATGCAATAGAGTAGCAAAATATAGGGTTTTTTCCCACTTGCTCTGTCACTTGCCTCTTTTCTATCTCCCTTTTTTTAAACAAAGAGAGGGGACTTACGTTGTACCTTATACTGTAGCCAATCTCATATCATGCCAATTCATGGGCTGAAAACATGATGATATATGTCCCTGGAGTGTTCAGAGAAATACAAAATCACTTGTTTTCATTTTTGGTCAACTGAACCATAGTCCAAAGCCTTCAATTGTTGTTGTTTTTTGTCCCTCACATATTTCATTTCCTTTTTGCCAAGAAGGCAACATGATTTGCTGCTGTTCATTGGATGTCAGCTTGGATCAGGGCCAAGCTCTCTCTCATCTTGCCCAGATGCAGCAAGACTATATAATTGACCTCTGGTTCAGGTTTTCCTTCTGTCCCAGTGCTGCTGATGGCCATTTCCTGCCTTATCTAGTCTCCTGACAAGATCCTTGACAGAGTGTTGTATAAATCTCTGTGCCAGTCAAGTCATCCTGAAACAAAGAAGTATATTTCAGGCTTTAACATCAGAGACAAGCCTGTGACACCCTATAAAACACTTTGTAGATTAGAGTCTCCTCAACTTCCCTTCCATGGATGGGATACACAAAGAGTCTTGAGTGGTTCTTCAATATCAATCAGAGCAATCCCCAGCCTTCCCCGCAATTGCTCTGATTGATATGGTACATTAGGACTACAGCTTCTAAAATGATTGGTCAGCATGGCTTTTGGCATAAGTAGCTGTATAGGGCAAAACACTAGGTTCGAAAAGCCTTTATTGCAAGTTTAGGAAGAAAGTGATAAGGCAGGGCACTGATCAGAGGTGAGTTGTTGTGGGTTTGGCCCAGATCGGGCAAACCAGTAGTAGCGGCAGCAGGAGGCTCCACCCATGCGCCCGGATGCTTTCGCGCATGCACAGAAGCGTCCTGCGCACACAGGAGCGTGCCCAAACTGGTAATAGAAAAATTGGCAATCCACCTCAGGCACTGATCCAAGCAGCCTATTTCCACTTCTCTTCCCTATAATAATGGAATAGGTATGTTCCAAAATTACAAAAGCCACATGAATCACAAAAAAACCTGTGTGACTTGTATATAGCAATAGCAGTTAGACTTATATACCGCTTCATAGGGCTTTCAGCCCTCTCTAAGCGGTTTACAGGGTCAGCATATCGCCCCCAACAACAACCCAGGTCCTCATTTTACCCACCTCGGAAGGATGGAAGGCTGAGTCAACCCTGAGCCGGTGAGATTTGAACAGCCGAACTGCAGAACTGCACTCAGCTGAAGTGGCCTGCAGTGCTGCACTCTACCCACTGCACCACCTCGGGGTTCCTCACAGTGGTCTATATCAACCCCCTAGAGTTGATAGGATTACGCAAGGAGTCGATGTTGTTGTTCATCATACAATTAGTTAAAGCTTTATTAATTAAATCATTTTCATAAAACGTACATTTGAAAGTGAATGAATACTTTGCAATTTCATGAAGTCATCAACGAGCTGAAGGATTTTGGGACCCTTGACGTGTATCAACAAATACATACGGATGTACCTATCCATCTCCAAATAAAAATGACACCGTTTTCACTTTTTCCCCACATACACTGACAGGGTGTAAGAGAGTTGAAGACCAGCATGGCTCAGACTACCAACCAGGAATCTCTTCTCGCTTATTTAATAGCATTTTAGGTGTTAGGGATGCGAGACCAGAACTGTAAAATGCTTTAAAGCATGAAAAAGTATTACAGAGATATGCACAGTTTTGTGCTTTTTTAATCTTCGCACAACACTGTGGGATATGTGGCCTTTTTGCTCTCATCCAGAGAGAGCAAAAGTTATTGCTTAGCTAATGAATCGAATGCTGATTGTTTGATAAAGGACTAGCAAGCTAGTCTTGGTGTAGTTAAAGATGATATGGCTTTTGGTTTAGCTCACACACTTAATTTTACTATCATATTTAAACTTATGAAGTGGAAATTCTACAGACCATTGTAGCTTAATTGGCCTAATGAACAGGAGCCGCAGTCGTGTACCCTGAAATAAATCCAGCTGGATAATCCATATAATCACCTCCAAATGATGGCATTACGATTGGAACAAAGTGGGATTATCTCCTGTTAATTGCCTCAAATATGATTAATTACCAGTTTCTTTTTAAAATCAAATTTGTATTAATTAAAAAGCAAAATAACAAAAGATTAAACATACCGATGAGTCATAAATATTCACTCTGAAATTCTTTGTAGTCCCAAGGGAGCAGCTCGGTATATGCAATAGGCTATTAACAGTCTGTCTGAGAACAATTTGGTAACAGGCTGTCCTGGACTTGCCTTTGATACAATAAGTCCCATTCATTGCTGTAAGACTGGCGGTATTCTTTGCAGGGTAATACCCCTAAAGATAGGGGTGTGATGAGAACCCTTAATTCTGGACAATGAGAGACAGGTCCGGAGTTTAGAGCATGAGGTATAGAGCACTGGAGCAGCCTGCCTAATGCTTGGATGACTGTCGGGGGTGAGGTTTAGGACATCTGGTTTTGCAAGCCTTCCCCATCTCTGTTAAAAGAGGGGGCTGCTAATAGGAAATGGCCAGGTGCATAATGCACGTTGCATGGGTGTAGGAAGCCTACACACAACAATGCATTGTTGTGTGGGGAGCCTGAGGACCATGAAAGCGAAAGGCTTTTCGTGAAAGTCCCTGTATCAAATGGTTCAGGTTCTTGAGGCTCAGAAAGATAGATAGATAGATAGATAGATAGATAGATAGATAGATAGATAGATAGATAGATAGATAGATAGATAGATAGAGACTTTATTTGTATGCCACCCTTTTCCCTGGGCGGCTCACAGTTCAGGGGGAAGGGAGGACAAACCAGGTTAAACACATAAGACAATACATCATTAAAAGCACAACATTCATACAATTCGGGTGGGGTTAAGGTCTTTAGCCCCAGGCCTGTCGGGACAGCCAGGTTTTAAGGGCTATGCGGAAGGTCTGGAGGGTGGTGAGGGTACGGATCTCCACGGGGAGTTCGTTCCATAGGGTCGGAGCTACCACCGAGAAGGCTCTCCTCCGCGTAGTTGCCAGTCGACATTGACCGGCTGATGGAACTCGGAGGAGGCCTAATCTATGGGATCTTATTGGTCGAGTGGAGGTAATTGGCAGCAGGCGGTCTCTCAAGTACCCAGATCCAATACCATGAAGGGCTTTGTAGGTGACAAGTAGCACCTTGAAGCGTACCCGGAGATCGACAGGTAGCCAGTGCAGCTCGTGGAGGATAGGTGTTGTGTGGGTGAAGCGAGGTGCACCCACGATCGCTCGCGCGGCCGCATTCTGGACTAGCTGAAGTCGCCGAATACTCTTCAAGGGCAGCCCCATGTAGAGCACATTGCAGTACTCCAGATGCTGATTAGGAGAGTAAAAATGAGGGTGTGTCACAGTGGTGGGTTGCTAATCCCGTTCCAACCGGTTCGGTGGGAACGGGGCCGGCGGAGTCCTCGTGCACGTGCACAGTTCACGCATGCGTCAACGCCTGTGCGATGCTCCAGCTGCTCACGGAGAATCATGCAGGCGCTGTATGTGCCATCCAGCTGCTCGCAGAGAATCGCACAGGCTCTGTATGTGCCATGCGCCTGCGTGGAAGCGCAGAAGCCTTCAAAGACTGGTAAGGAGCACGGGCGGGCAGGTGGGCCCTTCGCCGTTCCAGGAAGTTACTTACTTCCGGGTTCGCCGACCAACCGGTTCGCGGGGACCGCCGCGAACCGGTTGAAACCCAGCCCTGGTGTGTCATTTGATCTCAGTTGTGATAGGAAAAGCTGATTTGCTATCTTCACGTGATTCCTCTTTTCAGCTCTCAGTCAGGGCTTCAGATCCTAAAGGAATGAGTGGTCAGAAAACAAGGTAAGTTGATTAATCAGACAATGATAGTATCTAGCACCCTTGACAGCTATTGATTTTCTTTTTCAACTGCTGTTGGTTTTTCCAAGTATCAGGCCTTCCACCATGACTCTTGCCTCTGCGGGATCCAAAATATCTCAGGTTTAGCTTCATTATTAACACATCCTATAACCAGTTCGGTTTTACTTCATCTAATTCTGAATCATTTTGTTCTTCTTGAAGTTCAAAATGTGGAGTTCTCCACGTGTCAAAGGCACTTTGTTTTTCTTTTTGCAGCCTTTCGGGTGCTCCAAATTTCACAGCCATGTGTTACAATTGGTAAAATCATAACCTTGACAATATTTTATGATCAATGTGAGGAATTTGCACTTTAATGTTTTAGATTTGGCAGTTTTCTCTCATTCATCCCTGTGAATTTTGGACCTTTGGAAGATACCATCTGCAATTGTATCCGCCCTGAGTCTCTCGGGAATAGGGCGGCATACAAATTAAATAAAACCTCAATTATTAATGTAGGACACCAGTATGACTACCTATCATCAATTTTTAGAATTTTCCGGATTTTATTCCCGTGCAAATTAGTAGAATTTTGCTTGAATATCTAGGAATTGTCCTGTTTGAAAAGTCCATACTAATTCACAGAGGAATTAATTCTAGTCACCTGAAAGCTATTAACAAATATTTGATTGGTTAAATCATTTTGATTGAGCAGGTAGAAGTGCCTGAATCAGTTCATTTGGATTCAGCATGGTCAGATCTGCATGTATCTGGATGGAAGACCTCCAGGGAATAGCAGGGCTACCTAGACTGGGAAGATGAAAAATAGTGAAAAAGACAGTGACAAGCCACTTCTATTTTGTTGACCGGTGATGGAGGTGCCTATGAAGTCACCAAGAGTTAAGCTCAACTCAGAGAAGTTTTTTTTTAACCTTGTTAATTTTTGCTTTATTGAAATTTGAAAATCCAAACATGATAGAAATCTAATGAACCTTATCCAAAATAGTCTAAACATCTACGCACTTTTTGAAAATTTTGAAATTCATCTTTATGTATACCATAGAATACTGTTGTGACTCAGCAGTCTTTTGTGAGTCTTTTCGGGATGCAAGATTAATTATGCAGCTGGGGCTCGTTAGGGGCATATTCTGGGGATAAAAGGATGGATGGTGCCACGCCCTAGTTGCAGGAGTCAACGTTCCTTGGTTCGTTCAACATTGATTGATCATCAGTCGTGGTTTATGTAAGATACACTTGGAGAAGTGCTTTGATTTCTGTAACCCTGATTCATAGAGACTTTGGAAGAAGTGTTTTCACTTCCAGCATTTTGATTCTTGATTAAGTAATCCATGATTTTTTTTTTAGCTAATCATTTTGATGGTCTGAAAATACCACTTTAGACAACAGTTCCTACGTTCCCCAGCCTACAAAGGTGGAGGGGAGATAAGCTCCTTCATCGAAGGGTTCCTCAATAAAGATAATTTAAATATTTAAATTAAATTAAATTTAAATTTAAATAGGGCTCCCCTAATTAGACTCAATCTACAAACATATCCTGCAGGAATCCTTAGTTCTTTTACTCAAGTTTTTGTTTTTGCTAAGAAAGTTTTTTGAATCTTCCCATCCAAGAGCCTTGAAATGTAGAACTGAAAAATCCTGTGCCAGTCCTGAAATTAAAAAAAAATAATCCTGTGTAATCCTGCAGTCTTGCATGTAAGGAAGATTTTAATGAAAATACTCTTATAAAAGATAAGTCTATATAGAGAAATCAATAAGGGTTTATTGGGGAGAAAAGGAGAATATCGGAATAATAAGGGAAGAAAATAGTTACCAAGAGAATTCCAAACAGAATCAATACTGCCAGCATGGGTAAATTAGTTATTTCTCACATATTACCAATGAGCTCTTGGTTTTTATAGCAATAGCAATAGCAGTTAGACTTATATACCGCTTCATAGGGCTTTCAGCCCTCTCTAAGTGGTTTACAGAGTCAGCATATCGCCCCCCACAGTCTGAGTCCTCATTTTACCCACCTCGGAAGGATGGAACGCTGAGTCAACCTTGAGCCGGTGAGATTTGAACCGCCGAACTGCAGATAGCAGTCAGCTGAAGTGGCCTGCAGTACTGCACCCTAACCACTGCGCCACCTCGGCTCTTAGCCCCTGCTTATTGCAGAGAAGATGGTTCGAAGCAGGGGCGAAATGCTACTGGTTCGGACCAGTTTGCCTGAACTGGTAGTAAAAAAAAAAAGCTACTGGTTTGCGCAAATTGGTATTTCCGATGATCAGCTGTGACGCATGATTTATATTAGCTAATCTAAATCATGTGGCACAGCAGATTCCCCCTCCTTGCTGTTCTACTTGCTTTTCAGGTGTGCTCGGTACCAGGCTCCACCCACCTGTCCGGACATCATCACATCTATTTTTGATGCTCTGCGCATGCATAGAAAGTCCTGCACATGCAGAGGTAGCACATGTGCTCATATTTGCGAACTGGTAGTGAAGGTAAGTAGATTTCACCCCTGGGTTGAAGGAAATCATACAAGCCAGCTATTGAGGTGTTGTGAGACAGGCTCTTCTTATTCCTTATCCTCTTGATATTTTCTCTGCGTTGATTTCCCTCAGATATAAAGAAAATGGGGGAGAAATGAAAGTCAGTTCCTTGGGGCCATCCAACTGTTGCTTTACCCAGCCAAGGCCTATCTATCTGTCTCTATCTTTCTGTCTATTATTATAAATCTTTTTTATGTAATACTAGTTGTATTCAAGAAACCCTAAGGTTATCTACAAGGTAAATCCACCATGATTCTTAGTGGAATGATAAAACACAGCACCATGTTGTATATATGGAATGAGATGCCTACTAAGTGGCAGAATTTTACACATAATGCCCAGCTACTGTGATTTAAAAAATAATAGTTTTAAGTTAGGATGTATAAACTTAGCTAGGTTTAGCTTATTCAAGAAGCATGGTTAATACATGAACATAGCTATGGACTCTTGGCATTAGTATTAGTGGAAATGCTACTATTAGGACCAGGGCCAGCTTTTGGTACCCAAGCAATGGTGGGTTTCAAAAATTGTTCGAACCTACTCTGTGGGTGTGGCCTCCTTTGTGGGAGTGGCTTGCCACTCATGTGACTGGATGGGAGTGGCTTGCCGCCCATGTGACTGGATATGAAGATGCCGACGACACTTGTCAGAACCACCTTAAATTACCTCACACACAGCACTGGCATGCATAAGAATAGGATGTAAACTTGTTTCTTAAAAGGCATCTTTGGTTTGCCTTAAAACAGCTTCAACACACGCAATGTTCTGATTGCACCACAAACGCAGCAGTCATCCTTACCTTTCACAGAGGCACTGAGGTTTATAAATATGAGCATGATAGTGCAGAATAATCATATCCAAGGACCAGTGGTGGGTTTCAAGTATTTTTGGAACCTCTTCTGTAGGTGTGGCCTGCTTTCCGGGTCCACTGGTGGAACCTCTTCTAACCGGTTCGGTAGGTTTGACGAACCGGTTCTACCGCATAGGTGCGAACTGGTAGGAACCCACCTCTGTACCCAAGCCAAGCCACATTCTGGTTCCCCCTGTGGTTTGGCTCATCTTCCCATTTCGTTAGGAACTCCAAAAGGTCTCTTATTGTTTCTTAATTATATGTAACCCTCAGGCAGACATGTTGGCTTACAGAATGCATTGTTACCGGTTTTTGCTTTTTTTATTGTGGTTTCAGAGGTCTTTTCAAATTCTCCAAAGGGCCCCCTATAATTTGGTGTCCCTAGACCAGTGTCTACTAGGCCTTAGCCCAGAGCCAGGCCTGATTAAGACATGATAAGCCAAGCAGACAGAGGGATTTTTTTTTTTTAGGTATTTTATTAAAATTTATAGGCCGCCCTTTTCCCTGAGGGGACTCAGGGCGGCTTACAACCATTAGGGAGGGGGAACAATACACAATAAACGATATGAAAACAAGATAAGTAGTAAAAACACAACATGCATTCTACATTCAACACTCGGGTGGGGCAAATTAAGGACTTATCCCCAGGCCTGCTGGGAGAGCCAGGTCTTGAGGGCTGCGCGGAAGGCCTGGACGGTGGTGAGGGTGCGTATCTCGACGGGGAGATCGTTCCACAGGGTCGGAGCTGCAACAGAAAAGGCTCTCCTCCGTGTAGTCGCCAGTCGACATTGACTGGCGGATGGAATTCGGAGGAGGCCCAGTCTGTGCGATCTAATCGGTCGGAGGGAGGTAATCGGCAGAAGGCGGTCTCTCAAGTACCCAGATCCACTACCATGGAGTGCTTTAAAGATGGTCATCAGTACCCTGAAGCGCACCCGGAGATCGACAGGTAGCCAGTGCAGCTCGCGGAGGATGGGTGTAACGTGGGCGAACCGCGGTGCGCCCACTATCACTCGCGCGGCTGCATTCTGGACTAACTGCAGTCGCCGGATGCACTTCAGGGGCAACCCCATGTAGAGCACATTGCAGTATTCCAGCCTAGAGATCACAAGGGCTCGAGTGACTGTTGTGAGAGCCTCCCGATTCAGGTAGGGTCGTAACTGGCGGACCAGGCGGACCTGGGCAAATGCCCCCCTGGTCACAGCCGACAGATGATGATCGAGAGTCAGCTGTGGATCCAGGAGGACTCCTAAGTTACGAACCCTATCTGAGGGGTATAAAATTTGACCCCCCAGCCTGATAAGGGAGATCTACTCCATTATAGAGGAAATATCTCCTTCAAATTGCAATTGATTCAACATGCTTTCATGGACACTGAAACATTAACCTTTCAGGATAAGGGGAGCCATGTCAAACTTCTTTCTAGACAGATTCTACCTAGGCTGGTCATTGGTTCCTTCTGGGTAGAAGGAAAAGAGTATAAAATTATTTTTGCCTCAGCAAGAATTTTCTTGAATTCCGAGGTGATTCTTCCAGAACTCTTCAGCATTCTATGCTTCTAGATTAGAATTTTAGACATCTTTTTGGTCTGTCCTCTGTTCCAAATTTCTTTCTGGAATCACTCCAGACTGCTGTCCACGGACCAGACATGACAGCTGCAGATAGAATTTGAAAAGGCTGCTAGCTTTCTTGCCACTTTTGTTTTAAAGCTTTGTCATCAGCACAGAATTCCCTTTGTTTTTCAGCGCAGATTAGAGCATGCTGATTAAAATCCAATTAGTAGCCATCTAATGTTATAGGAGAACAAATTAATCTGCCAATTCTGACCCAATTTAAATGAGGCTTAATTGGGTTATTCAAATACAGGCGTAGAGGACATTCCCACAAGCTTTGCAAAATACCCAGGATGCTTAAAGAACTACATTTGCAACATCTTCTCCAGTATAAAAGTATATCTGTAGCCTTCAGCAGGAGAAAATTTCAGAGTCTCAGCCTTAGTAATGGATTTAAATGTTCAGATTTCCCATATGGGACTAGGAAATTAACAATTTTCTGAGCTGTGAGAATTGAAACAGAGAATCCATTAAGCTGGACCAGGATATTTCCTTTAATAATCAACACCTTCTTGGAAAGGATTGGGTGTTGTGGGAGAGGAGGGGAAGGGAGGAGGGAGGGAGAGGGGGGAAGGGAGATGGAGATGGAGAGGAAGGTGGTACCTCATTTCCAAACCAGCCCAGGACATATTCATGCTCACTTGGTCACACGATTACTCCTGGCTTTGAGTGCAAAGCAAATTGTTAAAGTGGGACTTTGTTCATCCATTGAGGACATAGGAAAATGCAAATTGTTGTAATTCTTTTCTTTTTTTCATCAGAAGGGGATAAAATTTCAAGCAAGAGTATTAAGAGTATTCGAGGTATGAGCCTTGAAAACTAGTTTTCAGTCAGAGGAGAAACTTTGCAACTTTGCAATTTTAATAAGATTTGTATGCCACCCACTCCCTAGGGACTCTGGGCGGCTCACAACAAAAGCAAAAACATAAAATATTAAAAGTATAATTATTTAAAATAAAATCATCCATTCAATCACGTGGGGCTGGATTTTAATCAACAGCCCCAGGCCTGCCGGAACAGCCAGGTCTTGGTCCTGGCTTTACGGAAGGCCGGGAGAGTGGGAAGGGTCCGGATCTCTGCGGGTAGCTCGTTCCATAAAGCCGGTGCAGCTACAGAGAAGGCCCTCCCTCGGGGCCATCCTGGGTTGTGATAGCATTTCAGACAGTAATTCACTTTTTAAAAAAATGCAAAATTGGTAGGAATAACCAAATTCTGATATAGAGAAAAAGTTTTTTAAAAAAAGGATTTCAGATGGAATTGGAAAAGAAATCACAACTGCATTTGTCTCTTGAAGAGAAGGTTATTGGTGTCTCTGCTGAGGAGAATATAAATTTGCCGTTTCAAAGTGGGTCGGTAACAAAAACTGGCACTTAGAGAATGTTAAACATTTTTTAAAAAATATTGGAGTAATAATTTCTCTTTTACGCCGTAACCGTTAATCTATATTAACATGGTTTAGATGTAGGCCTTGCTCAATTGTTTTATGGAATTCTTCCATCTGGCTTTAAAAAGTGAATTTTCTCATACAGATGCTTACTCTTTAGACAAGTAAATCTAAGTAAAGAGAAAACAGCAGGTTAAAATGCAGAAAGTTTGGTTTCAGTAAAAGGAAACGCTTTGCAGAAGAGTTCCACTAATTATTTAAGGCAGTGTTTCTCAACCTTGGCAACTTGAAGATGTCCGGACTTCAACTCCCAGAATTCCCCAGCCAGCGAATGCTGGCTGGGGAATTCTGGGAGTTGAAGTCCGGACATCTTCAAGTTGCCAAGGTTAAGAAACACTGATTTAAGGCCTCTGTTAATGTAACAACCATAATTGTGCCAAGATAACAGTGTGGAAGGGGGTTCCACTGCCTTGGTGATGGCTCTGTGATACTATAGAACCTCTATTAATTCCCAGGTATAAAAATTATCCCACCTTATGTATAAAGGAGGTGACTTGAATGCTAAAATAAACCTGGTTAGTCACCCTCCTCCCCATGATGGGGCTTTATATAAACAAATGAAAAAACCCAGTTTACCTTGCAGTTAAGCAATAGATCTTGATCCAGGAGATTCTGGTGCAAGTTCCACATTTGACCATAAAGGTGGATGGAGCTGAGGTGGCGCAGTGGGTAGAGTGCAGTACTGCAGGCCACTTCAGCTGACTGTGATCTGCAGTTCAGCGGTTCAAATCTCACCGGCTCAGGGTTGACTCAGCCTTCCATCCTTCCGAGGTGGGTGAAATGAGGACCCGGATTGTTGTTGGGGGCAATTTGCTGACTCTGTAAACCGCTTAGAGAGGGCTGAAAGCCCTATGAAGCGGTATATAAGTCTAACTGCTATTGTTTGAGCCAGTTGTTGTTCCTTAGCCCACTCAAGATTCTTTTTGTGAGGATGAAATGTGGGAAGATCCTCAATAGCTGCCAAAAATACACAATCAGCATCTTGGTTAAATGGGACCCCTACATTCAAGGAGCATTCAAAAGACCACTTAGGCTAGTCTGATGCCATCTATATATATTGGGACTGTGATTCCCAGAACTCTTAGCCAACATGGAATTTAGAAACCAGCAGGGTAGGAGAGGCTACAGGCCAGTGGTGGGTTCTGGATCCCATTGCAAGCAGTATGCTGCAACGGGGCTGGGCACCACCATGTGGGTGTGCGCAGGACACACACAGCGTGTGCATGCATACCCACCACCCACAACGCTCCAGCTGCTCGGCGGAGCATCACACAGGCGCCATACACTCTGTGAGCGTGAGCAAATGCCCAAATCAGCTCAAATAGCGCTAAGGAGAGCGGCCGGGCTGATGGGCCCTACGGAGCACCATAC
Organism: Thamnophis sirtalis; assembly: GCF_051295495.1. Taxonomy (NCBI): domain Eukaryota; kingdom Metazoa; phylum Chordata; class Lepidosauria; order Squamata; family Natricidae; genus Thamnophis; species Thamnophis sirtalis. The sequence continues at coordinate 3,569,153 of NW_028261381.1, read as the reverse complement.
CGGAAGGGTACCTGGTGCTCCCAGGAGGCACCGGTACTCCCATACCAGTCGTACCCCACCACTGCTACAGGCCAATAGTAGAAGTGGTAAGCCTGCCATTTTAAAAGTGAAAATGAAGCTGTAGCAAGTTAGTAGATTCTGGCTGTGACCCGACAAATGCGCGAACCGCAAAAGCGCTCTGACAAAACCGCGGCCTCTAAAACCGCGATGTCAAAAGTGCACTGACAACAGCACAATTTAAGTTAAGGTAAGGTTTAGGGTTAGGTTTAGGTTTAGGTTTAGGGTTAGGGTTAGGGTTAGGGTTAGGGTTAGGGTTAGGGTTAGGGTTAGGGTTAGGGTTAGGGTTAGGATTAGGGTTAGGGTTAGGGTTAGGGTTAGGGTTAGGGTTAGGGTTAGGGTTAGGGTTAGCTTTAGGGTTAGCTTTAGGGTTAGCTTTAGGGTTAGGTTTAGGGTTAGGTTTAGGGTTAGGTTTAGGGTTAGGTTTAGGTTTAGGGTTAGGGTTAGGGTTAGGGTTAGGGTTAGGGCTAGGGCTAGGGTTAGGGTTAGGGTTAGGGTTAGGGTTAGGGTTAGGGTTAGGGTTAGGGTTAGGGTTAGGGTTACAGTGCGCTTCTGTCGGCGCGCTGTTGTCGGCGCACTTCAGCGCTCATTCATCGGCGTGGTTTTGTCGGCGCAGTTTTGTCACCGCGGTTTAGTCAGGCGCGCTTTTGTCGTTCGCGCATTTGTGGTGGAACCGATTCTGGCAACATCCTCCCTAATAGGAAATGGAGGCTTCTGGAACTTGATGTCCTAATTTAATGGGCATTCTGATGCTGTTGCAAACAGGGATTCTTTGGTCCCTTAATCTTTCCTTCTACTTTCATTCATGGATCAGGTTAGAACAATTTTTCTTGTTTGTTTCACCGTTGATTCCTTTCTTTCATTTTTACGGACAGCCATGCATGTCTGAGTGGCTAGCGGAGGACTGAAAACTTGGAAAAAAACACAATGAAAATTAATAACATTCATCTTGCAGGAGACGATTTACACTGAACAATGATTCTAGTGAGGCATGAATGAATATGACTCAGGAAGAGAAAAGGGGAGGCCTAATCTGAAATGAGTATTCAGGATAGCCTCAGTGCTTTCCAGGGAATGAAAAACTGACTATATGAGGGAACCATAAGGGCTTTTTATTTCCCTGACCATCTACTAGAAAGGAATCTATTCATCTGACCTTTATAACTGACTATTATCCATACTGAAATCATGGACAAAGCAGGCTATAAATCAGTATAAATAAATATCCACCATACATGACAGCCTCTAGTGCTGTTTGAAGCCCTGTCACCGAAAAAGAACGCTGCAATATTCCTCCAGACGCCTTCCTCCTTGTCTGTCTTCTTCACTAGTCCAACAGATCCAGAAAACCTGTTAAATAAGTTTAGTAGACTTTATATCCTTGCCTTTTACAATCACAATTTGATATAAAAGGTAAATGCTCATTACCGAACTGGTTGTTCAGACTGGTTCACCCACAAAACCGCGCTCGACTAAACAGAGCCCGACTAAACCATTTGAGCTGCTGATGGACTCGGATAGCGAGGAACCCTATGAGTCTGCTATGGAAGATGTAGAGGACCCTGGGCAGAGGGTTCCACCACAAAACCACGCTCGACTAAACCGCGCCGCTGACGTCACCAACAGGGCGACAACAGTGCAGAGACAGAAGCACGCTGTAAACCCTAAACCTAAAATTAACCCCTAAACCTAAACCTAACCCCCCTAAACCTAACCCTAAACCTAACCCTTAACCTAACCCTAAAACTAACCCTAATCCTAACCCTTAACCTAACTCTAAACCTAACCCTAACCCTTAACCTAACCCTAAACCTAACCCTTACCTTAAGTTGAATCGGCTTGCTTTCAAAGCGCTATTTAAAGCGCCCTTCTTTCTCCGCGCTCGCTGTTGTCGCCCTGTTGATGACGTCAGCGACGCTGTTTAGTCGAGCGCGGTTTTGATGGGTCACGGTTCAGACTATATGGACTATAACTTGATGGATTTGGGCATATAAATTGTTGTATAAAAGCAAATAAGAATCTTTAAAAGCATTGAAAAAGATAAATATTAGATTTCAGATAATGAAAGGACTCCTTTCTACCCTGCGATCTCTGTCAAAATCTGCAAGATGATGGGCTCCGTGTTGCGATATTTGTTTGTTTAATCAATCAAATTTGTATCAATCAATCAAACTTGTCTCACAAAAAGTTACTCTGGCACCACAGAACAATCAAATAAAACTACAATATAAAACAATAAGGGAGTCACCTTATAATGCCAACTGAAGCCCCACTCCATTATGAATGTGTGTTAATGTTGCACGTACATACAAAAGGACAAAATTATTCAGTTTTCTTGAGCTCTGAATGTGTCAATTGCCACACTAATTGTCAACTTTATTACAGAAAGAACTACAACATATTCTACTATTCCAGGTTCTTAAACTTTCATGGATCACATTTTTCTGTTTTGATCTTTATTAGGAAAAAGTATTAGTTGATCTGTAATATAAAACTGGAGAAAGCAGAATAAACTGCTTTTTAAGCCAAAATAATTGCTTTATTAATAAATCTGGATGAAAGGGACTGCTGGGCTGAAGATGGTAACATAATTAAAGATACTCACTTACTCATGCATTTGGCATTTTCTTGGAAAAGAAAATGATTCTTTAGTTTTGGCTTACAGAAATCCCAATTTGCTTTATTATCACAAAGTGCTTTGACAAAAGCTGATAAAACCTAAAGAGTTTTAGATCATGGTTATCCAAATCAAGATAATTGCTCTTTTTTAATTTTATTTCCCCCCAAAATGTTATCTTCCAAGACTGTAGTGTCTTTTGGTCAATTGTTTCTTTAATAATTCAACAGAACTAAATGTCCAGTCTAACTAAGACTTGCATTGTGTGAAATAGTATGAAACCAAGGGGAGGTAGAATGCAACTGAGAGTTATATGAACAATAATAAATAAATTCAAAATAGCAACAAGAATGGGGAAAAGTAGCAGAATACTGACAGCTGGGCCACGTCATCCAGGAATAGGCTGCGAGAGTAGGCTGCTGTACCCAAAGGGAGCCAAATAAGACCATGGACAGCTCCAAGTCAGAAAATAACTTCCAAAGGCATTCAAGTGTGGTTTTATAATATCCCAGATCTCGGCATATCTTAAAGATCATTCAAATGAAAGATATAAACGAGACTGGAAAAAAATGGATTGACTATATACAAAACAAATACGGGGACTAAGAAATTCCAGATAGCCTATGCTTAAGATCAGGAATGATTTAAACTGTTCAAAGTTAGTGTAGCAGGAAGAAGCTAAGATCAATGTAGAGATGTTATTAACCTCTTTTTTATTTCTTTTTTCTCAATATATTTTAGATTGTGTTTGTTAAAAATCTATACTGTGTACGGGCTCTGGGGAGTTGGGGGGAGGGAGGTGGGGTGTTGGGGGGGAGGGTGGGGGGAGGGAGGGATATATACTATGTGTTAGATTTCAATGTAATGCGACTTCACATGTATACTGTTTCTCTTTAATTTCTCTGTAAAAATAGGACAAGTTGAGTACATTGACATATAGTGGAAATACACCAAGGGGAGGAGGAGTGGGATAGAAGGAAGATGGGTAGAGAGGGCGGGAGAGAGGATGGGAGGGAGGGTGAGAAGGAAGGGAGGGAGTGGATCGGGAGAGAGGAGTGGTAGAGGGGGAGGGGAAGTAGGGTAGAGGGGAATGATGGAGGGAAGATAGAAAGTTGGAGGGGGTGGAAGAAAGAGGTGTATGGAGAGTGGAAGAGGTATATTGAGTTTCTATTGTTTGGGGTATTGTTGACAAGAGGAATTGCTGTGATTATTGTTTAATGTTGTATGGCCCCGGCTATGCACAGTATATATGTGAGTGTATGAAAATGAAAAAATGGAAAATAAAAACATTTTTAAGAAAAAAAAATATCCCAGATCAGCGGGCATTATTTAATTCCTAAAATACCTTGGGGAGGGAGGGAGTTGGTATACACAAACATCAAACTGGTTATATTATTGATAGGAAGAGGTAGAAGACCTCTGTCATAACCACAAAGATGCAACTAGTGCAAGTTGAACAGATTAAAAACTCCCTCTGTCAAGCCAAGCTAAAGTGGAGAAAGAAAACCAACTAATGTCCATGATGTGAGCATATATATCCACCAATCTCAAGGAGAACATCATTATCGTGGAATGAAATCAAATAAGTTATTAACGAAAGAGGCTGCCAAAGGCCAAGAAACAAAAGGAAATATACTAGATTTTCAGAACAAACACTGAAATTGCCAAAAGGAGAGGAGAATCCAAAGCCAAGAGACAAATAGTTCAGGAAGTAACTTAATAAAGGATTCCAGAGAACTGTTAAAAGAGACAAGAAGCAGTATTATAACATCTGTAAAGGTTTTGAGGATGGTGATAGATATGGGGGGGGAAAGGAAATATCTCTCAATTCAAAAAGCGTTTTCAACCTTGAATTGTTATGCCAAATAATGCCAGTGAACCAATGGTGGGTTTCAAAAAATTTTGGAACCTACTCTGTGGGTGTGGCCTCCTTTGTGGGAGTGGCTTGCTGGCCATGTGACCTGGTGGGAGTGGCTTGCTGGCCATGTGTTTTCTCTCTCTCTTTCTTTTTCCTTCCTTTTGTCTCTCTGTCCCTTTTTTCTTTTTTTCTTTCATCTCTCTCTCACTCTCTCTTTTTTCTTTCTTTCTTTTCTCTTTCTTTCTTTTTTTCTTCCTTTCTTTCTCTTTCTCTCTCTCTCTGTGTCAGTCTGTCTGTCTGTCTGTCTGTCTGTGTGGCAGTGGTGGGTTTCAAAAATTTTTGGAACCTCTTCTGTAGGTGTGGCCTGCTTTCTGGGACCACTGGTGGAACCTCTTCTAACCGGTTCGGTAGATTTGACGAACCGGTTCTACCGAATAGGTGCGAACTGGTAGGAACCCACCTCTGCAGTGAATGCATGGTCTACCAATACCATATCTAGCCCCATATGCAAAGGGAAATGTTCAAGTTGGTTTTAGACAAAGCAAGGAACATTATTGCTGTAGTATGCTTGATAATCGAGACAGCTAAAGAATACCAAAACAAAATCAATACATGCTTCATTAATCATGAAAAAGCCTTTGATTGTTTCAAACACAACAAAGTGTGCAACATGCTTAAGCAACAGAAATATAAAACATCTTCTTCTCTTCACATGAAACCTATACATAAGACAGGAAACAACATGACACAGGGGACGTGGTTTACTCCAGGCCCCTGATTTATTCAATCTATATGTTGAATATATATAGAGGTAAGTTTAGTTGGAAAAAAGATGAGCATCATTTTAAAAGGGGAAGAAAAGTCAGTAACCTACACTATGCTGAGGACATTATTCGGATAACTGAATATGCAAATTATCTGGAAGCTTTAAATTAAGAAGCACAGTGGGAAAATGAGGTTAAGATTAAATATAAAGAAGACCAAAAAATCAAGAACAGATACAGCAACCAGCCTTAGCATTGACAATGAAGATATTGAAATGGGTTTTAGCATCAGTTATCAACAATAGAGGAACTGGCAGTCATGAAATAACTATAGCATTTAATAGAATGTCAATGAAGATATTGGAAAAGAAAATAACTTTCTCTCATCCTTAGTTTTGTAGCAATTATTCAGTTAGGTGCATTTTTCCTCATCCACAGCCTCTTGCTCATCATCATTAACACTAGCATCTTTTTCATACCTCGTTAACTTAATTCTGTACACTTCTGTGACACTTTGTAGCGTAAATTTTCATTTTGTTCCAAGTAGCTTCCATATACTTTCCCCCTTAAATTTACTTTCCATTCATTCTGTTGAGAGGGTTGGGTTGTTGTTGTTGTTGTTGTTTTGTAATACCATTCAAACTTCCTCATTGACAGATTCTGAATTTCAGTTTGAAACATCTTGCACTCAGTTAGCAATAGCAGTTAGACCCACAGTCCAGGTCCTCATTTCACCCACCTCGGAAGGATGGAAGGCTGAGTCAACCTTGAGCCGGTGAGATTTGAACCGCTGAACTGCAGATAACAGTCAGCTGAAGTGGCCTGCAGTACTGCACCCTAACCACTGCGCCACCTCGGCTCATAATTCCTTCCATAATTCTGCCTTCCATAATTCCAAGGTTGGTAAAATGAGGACCCAGATTGTTGGGGGCAATATGCTGGTTTTGTAAACCACTTAGAGTGTGCTGCAAAAGTCTAAGTACTATTGCTATTTCTATTTCACATCCACCACATTGTCCTTCCCTTTTTGCTCACAAGTATGCACGTGCCCACTGGTGCCTTCCATTGCTGGGCCTCACTATAGTCACAATCCCACTTTCCAGGTTCCCTGCACTTGTGTGCACCCGACACCCTCCTTCCTACATTCATACTGCTTGTGCTGCACTACAGGACCCCATCCCCTAATTCACATGAGGTCTGTGCATGGTCTCCAAGAACCTCCCACTCCATCTCCACAGAAGCCCTTACCTGGGACTTCTGCTGCTTCCCACTTATTTATTTATTTATTTATTTATTTATTTATTTATTTATAGGGTTGGTATGCTGCCCACTCTCGAGAGACTCAGGGCGGCTTACAGATAAAAAGGAAGGGGGGAACATACAAAAACTTTTTTTTAAAAAAAAGCACAACCTGTATGTCTCAGGGTTACGATGACAACTGGGATTGCCGGATTGTCATTGCTACATGATGAGGTCATGTAAATGGCATCCATTTATATGAAGTTGGGGGGGGGGGCAGATACTGCTTTTATAATCTATCAAGGATCATTAGAACGTGTTGTGGCCCAGCAGGAACCATTGGAGCTGCCACCAGACTCCGACAGCGAGGGGTCCTATGAGTCGGCTCTGGAGGATATGGAGGACCCTGGACAGGGTTCCGACTCCGAGCAGGGTGCAGAGAGGCTGGTTGGCCAACAGGAGGCGCCTGAGCCTTGGACCAGTAGGGAGGAGACAAAGGAGTGAGTGTGATCCGGACGTCAGCAGTGGGAAGGAGCTAAGGGAGTTGTTCCTGAATGCCCGGCACCAGAGAACTATTAGGTGTAAAGAACAGTTGCGCAGTTACAGGAGGTAATTGCACTCAGCTGGTGGTTATTAGGCTCCTCTCAAGACTATAAAAGGAATGCTTGTGCACACGCCCCTTTTGCAGGAGTCAACGCATTAACTAATGTTGGAGAACTGTAGTGTTAGCTTGGCAGGCTGGATTGCTGCCAAGGCTTGTCTGTGCTGGATTGCTGCCAAGGACCTGTCTATCTGTTAATAAATTCCCTAAAGTATCTTTGGCTCGGCGTGCTTTGGTGTGGGACGAGGGGTTTCAGAACAGAACGTGGATTTATCTTTTAGATAATTTCTGATTTACTGGCGACATCCAATCCATCAAACTCAGAGCATTGTCCTTGATTGGGCAAAGCAACAATCCATCTGCTCAAAGAGGCTGGCATTCATTTATCTTTCACTCCATCCCACCACCCCGTTCCATAAGACTGCAGAGAAATGCTGAGAATGAGAACCAGGAGGAGGAGGAGGAATACAAAGAAAGATGCAAATGCAAAGCTTGATCCCTCTCCAACCGTTTCCTCTGCAATGAATACGCATGGAACCATGCAAATATCTTTTGCAAAGATAATATTAACTAATATAGCTCAATTGATTGTATTGGTTTTATTTGAGCTCCATGCATTCGATTATTGCCATTCCTTCTCTTTCTTCTCTCTCTCTCTCTCCACTGGACTCCTTTTAATATCTAGATTTGGCATCAATGGTTTTAAAAAAGAATTTCTCAGTAAAACATTCCCCATATGCAAGACTATGATGGTTTTGTTTTAAAGCACATTTCAGGACTTAAAGCACTATCCTTTCTCTTTTCCAAACACTGGCTTAGAAGATGTCTTAAATGAAAGGGCTAAGATCTCCTCAGCAGGACAGACTAAGGGTGTTAGGAAGTTTAGTCTGTCTTGTTGCAGCCTATTGGTATTTTCTTGCAATGGGGAGGGCTCTTGAAAGGGCCCCCCCCAGGAGGGTTTAAATTATCTCCCCCTCTCAGCTTACAATTGGCTAAATGGCTCATCTTTTTCTGGAGGAAGACAGAATAATAAATGTGTGTATTCTTCCTGGATCAAAATGATTCTATAACTAGTACTGATATTTTAAAATATTAAGTAATATTATAATAATCTAATCTATTTAGTAATCTAATCTGTTTATAGTTCAGAACAATATAGTAAATGCAGTATAAAAAAATCATTGTAAACATTTTACTAAGAAGAAAAGAGAAAAAAATCTTCTGGATTTGATTGATGGCGGGGGGGATGAAAAGATTATTTTAACACTGTAACAACATTTCTTTGGATAGACTCTTTAAGATTTTAGATCCTTGGGCTGTAAGAAAGGCAGGAATTATCAGCGATTAGTCTAAAAAAATGTAATCATGAGATTTATTCTTATCAACAGAATGTCGTTTTCCAATCTCTTGCTTTTAATGCAAGGCTTATTTAATTTTTTCCAATTTAGATTTAACATAAAATTGGGATAGGGAAATTATAAATAGGGTATTAATATAGTTTCGCCCCCGAATTAAAAAGGAAAATTAAAAGCAGCATATTTCTTAGGGCAGTGTTTCTCAACCTTGGCCACTTGAAGATGTCTGGACTTCAACTCCCAGAATTCCCCAGCCAGCATTCGCTGGCTGGGGAATTCTGGGAGTTGAAGTCCAGACATCTTCAAGTGGCCAAGGTTGAGAAACACTGTCTTAGGGAGTAATAATCCTATGCCTTTTGCCTTCCGGCAGAAGCTGCCGTTTTGCAAATGTTAACAGAGAGGAATGGAGGTATTTAAAGAACAAGTAGGGTTCGCTGAAAGGTCTTGAATAAGTAAAGCCCCTTTCCCCAACCTCAGACCTTCTAAAAATAAAGCAGAATATATGGGTACTTCATGAAGTAGAAAGAATTGATGCTTGGTGTTAAAGGGGCAGAACAGGTTCCCTGTCAAAATTTAGCTGTTGCCTGAGAATAAGTCACTTGCCACAAACTATGACACTGAGGTTGTGAATGCACCATTACAGCTCTTGTAGAGGGAAGGAGGGAGGTAGATAGACAGAGGGGATAGGGGGGAGGTAAACACAGAGAGAGAGAGAGAGAGAGAGAGAGAGAGAGAGAGAGAGAGAGAGAGAGAGAGAGAGAGAGAGAGAGAGAGAGAGAGAGAGAGAGAGAGAGAGAGAGAGAGGCTGACTAAACCTTGAGCCAATCAGGATCGAACTCCTGGCAGTGAGCAGAGTTAGCATACAATACTACGCGCTCTACATGGGGCTGCCCCTGAAGAGTGTTCGGAGACTACAATTGGTCCAGAATGCAGCCGCGAGAGCGATATCGGGTGTACCTAGATACACCCATGTTACACCTATCCTCCGTGAGCTGCACTGGCTTCCCATCGGTCTCCGGACACGCTTCAAGGTACTGGTTATTACCTATAAAGCCCTACATGGCCTAGGACCTGGATATCTCCGTGACCGCCTCCTGCAACATACCTCCCAGCGTCCAATAAGATCGCACAGGGCGGGCCTTCTCCGGGTACCATCGGCCACACAATGCCGTCTGGTGGCTCCTCGGGGAGGGCCTTCTCTGTTGCTGCCCCGGCCCTTTGGAACGATCTACCCCCTGAGATCCGGACCCTCCCTACTCTCTCGGCCTTCCAAAAGTCTATTAAAACCTGGCTGTTCCGGCAGGCCTGGGGCTATTGATCTTGACTGAACTTCAGCCCCATTATAACTGAGTACATGTTGTGTTTTCTGTTTTTAAGTTGTACTGTTCTGTGTTTGAATCTTTTTAAATATTTTTTAAATTGCTTTTATGTAAGCCACCCGGAGTCCTCCGGGATTGGGCGGCATACAAACCTATTAAAATTACAAAATTACAAATTACAAATTACATTCTAACCACTGCACCATTACAGCTCTTGTAGAGGTAGGTAGGTAGGTAGGTAGGTAGGTAGGTAGGTAGGTATGTAGGTAGGTAGGTAGGTAGGTAGGTAGGTAGACAGACAGAGAGACAGAGAGACAGAGAGACAGAGAGACAGAGAGATTTAAAAGCAGTCACATTTTTCCATAGGTTCATTCATAAAATGTATTTCTAATGAGTTACCACAAGTCAAGCTGAATAATGTGACACTGCAACCCCTCCCCCCTCCCCTGTCAACCTAGTGGGGCCTTCTACAAAGTCTTTCCAATAAACCAATGAAGTTGAATCTCTAAATTTTAAAATAATTTCTTTATTGTTTTCAGATGAAACCTTACCTTCCAGCATAATCTAGAATACATGCATTACAGGCTCATGAATATATGTACATGTATAATATATACGTACGAGCCTGTGGCCTAATGGCTAAGATCTCTGCCTAGTGTGCCTAGTATGCCATATAGCCCAGGTTCGAATCCCAGTAAGGGTATGGCTAGCTGATGAGAGCTAAATAGCTTGAAATAGATCTATACTAGTCTCCCTTTATTTATTTATCAGCACAAATAAAAACACACACACACGCACACACACACACACACACACACATATATATATGTGTGTGTGTGTGTGTATGTGTATGTGTATGTGTATGTATGTATGTGTGTATGTATGTATATGTATGTATGTGTATGTATGTATGTATGTATATATACATACATACATACATATACATATACATATACATATACATATACATATACATATACATATACATATACATATACATATACATATACATATACATATACATATACATATACATATACATATACATATACATATACATATACATACATACATACATACATACATACATATATATATATATATATATATATATATATATATGTAGGTCTCTAGTTATTCGGGTTTTCTCCCGCGTAAAATTGGAGAAGTCTTGGCGACGTTTCGACGAAGTCTCATTCGTCATCTTCAGGCTTGGTGCTTCCAGGAGCAATGGAAGTATATATCTATATGTATGTATATATATGAAACATCATTATTCCAATAAGTAATAATAAGTCTAATTTATTATTAGTATCATTAATGTGCAGTGTATCCACTTTCTGGCGTATTGCAGTATTGTTCTTAGTTAAATATATTCTGGCTTTACAAAATTTGCCAAGAGAATAGTTGCAGAGTTTTCTGAATGCTGGCACCAGTTATTTAAAATAACAGAATGGAGGGAAAGTGTTTTAGCAATTATAAAAATGGGGCTATAGCCAATAAAATTAAAATGGGTTCACAAATTGGCTTATCTTCTCAGGCAATTAGATCTAAATTACATAGTCAAAAAATATTTCAGTAAAAGTAAACAATATATTGCAAATATAACTTCAATTAGCAAATTATATAGGCAGCTGCTCCCTATCAGCTTTACTCTACATGGAAATCTGAGGCTGAAGGTCACAGCTAATGTAACACTTAATTTAAATTGGTCTACTCTGTAGTAAATTCTAAATCAAGGCCAAACAGTACTGGGGTAAATTATCCTTCTAAATCTTTAAGGTAGCATTGAGGATCCCATCAAATAACCCTTCACGTGGCTTCTCTTAACAGTAACGTTGCATAATCCTCCACTACAAGTGACTACATAACACTGGTGCTTTGATTATCTCCAATTAGTGAGAGTAATCGTGTTGCAGAAGCTGACTTCTTACCATGATCAGCAGATGCAAACCAGAATAGCAATAGCAATAGCAGTTAGACATATACACCGCTTCATAGGGCTTTCAGCCCTCTCTAAGCGGTTTACAGAGTCAGCATTTTGCCCCCAACAACAATCCGGCTCCTCATTTCACCCACCTCGGAAGGATGGAAGGCTGAGTCAACCTTGAGCCGGTGAGATTTGAACCGCCGAACTGCAGAACTGCAGTCAGCTGAAGTAGCCTGCAGTGCTGCACTCTAACCACTGCGCCACCTGGGCGTAGTGGGCGTAGCTTCCATGGGCTGCGTTTTTTGCATCCAGCATCTCTTGTTCTAATGGGCAAGGCAGGTCTGCGCATGCAGCTGATCAGTCCTGTTGGTTCTGGCAGGTGCCAAGACTGAGAGCAAGCCCTTTTTCCTCTCGCCAAGGGAAAGTTGTCAGCAGAGTGAAAAAAGACCTATTAATGTTACCTGACAGGGGACACAGGCCCTTATGCACTACAGCCCATTGCAGGCAGAATTTCAGTTAATAGAAACACAGTCTGAATTAACATACTACAATTGGGGCTAGGAGGAGAAAACGTGCAAGAGCCTACATGGTGAGTTCTTTTTTATCATCATCCAAAGTGCTTCAATTCTTTATTTATCTGTTGTGGCCCAGAAGAAGCAGTTGGAGCTGCCACCAGACTCCGACAGTGAGGGGCCCTATGAGTTGGCTCTGGAGGATGTGGAGGACCCTGGACAGGGTTCCGACTCCGAGCAGGGCAGAGAGGCTGGTTGGCCACCAGGAGGCGCCTGAGCCTTGGACCAGTGGGGAGGAGACAAGGGAGAGTGATCCAGAAACCAACAGTGAGTTGTTCCGGGATGCCCGGCACCGAAGAGCTAATAGGCATCAGGAACAGTTGCGCAAGTATAGGAGATAATTGCACTCAGCTGGTGGTCATTAGGCTCCTCTCCAGACTATAAAAGGACTGCTTGTGCAGACGCCCCTCTTGCAGAAGTCAACGCATGAACTAATCTTGGAGAATAGAATTGTTGGATTGCTGCCACGGCTTATCTGTGCTGGCTTGCTGCCAAGGACCTGTCTGTCTGTTAATAAATTCCAGAAAGTATCTTTGACTCGGAGTGTGTTGGTGTGGGAAGAGGGGGGGGTCAGAACATTTATCTACCCCTCTTTTCAGCTCCAAGGTCTCCCAGAAAAGTTGTAGGGGAGCACAATAAAAACAATGAAGTGAAAAAAGGAGGAGAAGGAGGGCTATTTTGAGAGATTCTTTAACCACTGTAGTTAGAGCAGTGTTTCTCAACCTTGGCAACTTGAAGATGTCCGGACTTCAACTCCCAGAATTCCCCAGCCAGCATTCGCTGGCTGGGGAATTCTGGGAGTTGAAGTCCGGACATCTTCAAGTTGCCAAGGTTGAGAAACACTGTAGTTAGAGGAAATGGTATGGGTTGGCAGAAGGACTTGGGGCATCTCATTTACAGCCTTCTATTTCATCTCTCATGATTAGAATTCTAGCTAGTATTGCTTTATCTAATTCCTATCAGTGGTGGGATTCAGCCAGTTCGCACCTATTCAGGAGAACCGATTGGTAACTTTCTAAGTAGTTCAGAGAATCGGTTGTTAGAAGAAATCTCCTTTTGTTTTTTCCCACTTTACAGGGCTAATCCTGTAAGGAAGGCAGGGAGGAAACATTCTGGTGTTGTTTCTAGCCTCATCTTTATTGACCTGCTTACAGAAACTTCTTCTCCAGTTAACCATTATTACCATTGTAACAACTAAGGTGAAGCGTCCATCGACCTGAGTGACATTGACTTGGCCATGCCCACATGATCACATGACCACCGAGCCCCACCTACCCAGCTGGTCATTAGGGCAGAGAACTGGTTGGTACATTATTTGAATCTCACCACTGATTCCTATCCATGGTTTGGTAGCACTTTACATACCCTTCATTCACACTTACATATGTGCAAACCAGAGTTGGGTTCCTACCAGTTCGCACCTATTCGGTAGAACCGGTTCGTCAAATCTACCGAACCGGTTAGAAGAGGTGCCACCAGTGGACCCGGAAAGCAGGCCACACCTACAGAAGAGGTTCCAAAAGTTTTTGAAACCCACCACTGCCACACACACACACACAGACACACACACAGACTGACACAGAGAGAGAGAGAAAGAGAAAGAAAGGAAGAAAGAAAGAAAGAAAGAAAGAAAGAAAGAAAGAAAGAAAGAAGAAAGAAAAAGAGTGAGAGATGAAAGAAAAAAGAAGAAAGGGACAGAGAGACAAAAGGAAGGAAGGAAGGAGAGAGTGAGAGAGAGAAAGAAAACACATGGCCGGCAAGCCACTCCCACCAGATCACATGGCCGGCAAGCCACTCCCACAAAGGAGGCCACTCCCACAGAGTAGGTTCCAAATTTTTTTGAAACTCACCACTGGTGCAAACACTTAGATTTAAATATACAGTGTCCATTTACAATTCTTCTTCTTTTGCGAGCATCATTTTTGCAATGGATTTTGATTCAGTCCTTAAGGAGAATGTCCTTCCTTATTCATTTCTCAACTTGGCATACAGGCCATCTGCAGTCAAATATTTGACTCTTGGCATCTGTTCATTATTCCACTTTCAGGGACAGTATAAGCAAATGCATAGTGCATAGCAATTAGTATTCCCGTTAAAAGTTTTAGATGATAATTACAATGATCGGAAGTGTGTGCTAGAGTCCTTTGGTATTTGTGATGATACTACTATCATATTCAATTTTGTTTATGTCAAGCACCCCTATACTGTGATGATAATTCTAAATTCAACAAATATCAGAAAAAGAAGATATGTATATATTAATCCATTATAGAAATAAAAGCCACTTGCCTCTCTTCTCCATGTCAAGTGGGAAATGTTTCATAAATGTTTCTGAGCCAAGGTGGCGCAGTGGTTAAATGCAGCACTGCAGGCTACTGCTAGATCAGCAGGTCAGCGGTTCAAATCTCACCGGCTCAGGGTTGACTCAGCCTTCCATCCTTCCGAGGTGGGTAAAATGAGGACCCGGATTGTTGGGGGCAATATGCTGACTCTCTGTAAACCGCTTAGAGAGGGCTGAAAGGCCTATGAAGCGGTATATAAGTCTACTGCTATTGCTATTGCTATAAAGTCATGGAGAGCTAAATTTAATTTTCTTCCAGGCTACAATTTTGATCCTCAACTTTGGCATGTAGAGGACTGCAAAAAAACAAAACTGATAGTGGTAGAGGTTTTTCTGAAAGACACTTCGTTTATCATTAGTGATTTTATCAGTTGAAAGGGAAATATTAAGAGAAAATATTCCCATTAACTCAATGCCTAATCAAACAAGTTTTGCTGGTGTTTGATGAGAACCTGGAATGAGATTTATTAGCCTGCAAAATGTGTTCATTTTTAAGAAGGTAAGCCACTATTTGGATGTGGGGAAAAGAGGTGTTGTTTTAGGGTATTATACTGATATTGGCTGAAGACTTTTATGTGTAGGGCAGAAGTGGGTTCCTACCAGTTCGCACCTATTCGGTAGAACCGGTTCGTCAAATCTACCGAACCGGTTAGAAGAGGTTCCACCAGTGGACCCGGAAAGCAGGCCACACCTACAGAAGAGGTTCCAAAAATTTTGAAACCCACCACTGGTCCTTGGATATGATTATTCTACACTATCATGCTCCTATTCATAAAACTCAGGGCCTCTGTGAAAGGCAAGGATGACTACTGCGTTTGTGGTGCAATCAGAACATTGTGTGTGTTGAAGTTGTTTTAATGCAAACCAAATATGCCTTTTAAAAAACACATTTACATCCTATTCTTATGCATGACAGTGCTGTGTGTGAGGTAATTTAAGGTGGTTCTGACAAGTGTCGTCGGCATCTTCATATCCGCTCACATGGGCGGCAAGCCACTCCCATCCGGTCACATGGGCGGCAAGCCACTCCCACAAAGGAGGCCACACCCACAGAGTAGGTTCGAACAATTTTTGAAACCCACCACTGGTGTAGGGGGAAGAGGTTTAACCTTTTCTTCTACTCAGTTCCTTGATTTTCAGAGTTTTTTCCCCCTTTTTCCCTACCACATATATAAATGAGATTTTTAAAAAAAGAAGAAAAAACAATGCCATGAATAGAACTTATTCTTCCTTTTTTAACCTTACCATTTATACCTGGAAATTTCAGTTAGGAATGGGGAAGGGTACCTTCAAAAAGAGAAACAAAAGAACAGCCAAATGGTATGTTTTAATGAATATTTCATGTAATTTAGCCAAGAATCCTAGATTATCCTGCATAATCTCAGTGGCATGTAAGGGATCAATAGCCCATGAACAAGCTTCTGCAGCACATTCGTTTTGAAATTAAAAGTCAATCAAGAATTCATTTTATTGCAGAGAAGTCACTGCAGAAATTTGCCATAGATTCTCTTTCTGGCTAAACTCTGCTAGAATTTCATGAGTCAGATGAAATGCTGTCAGTCAATCTTATCGAGTGACAGTGATTCCTTCAAGAGTTTTCCTCACTTTGCCTGGAAATATCCAGACCCAGACCCAGCATGAACTCTATTTAGATAGAAGAGGTAGACCTTATAGCCTAACAGCTATAATCTATCTACAGTGTAAACAGGTCTATCCCCTTTCCAATATAAATAATATAAATTTATACCACTTATACATATGAAATATATATTAATAGTATGTGTGTGTATGTTCTGTAGATGCATAACCGAACCAGCTTACACAACCCTGATAGCACTATGTTGCTTCACTTACCTCTATCCATATATAATTTCATATATGTTCTAATACATGGAAATCTCTCTACACAATTCCTCTTTGCCACTCAGAGGGGAAGACAATCAGCCTTCCATTTCTTATAAACTTTCTAAAGCAGAACCAGGTTATCAGTCTACCAGGAACTGCAATCTATTTGGGTTTGTTTTTTTTTACGCACAGCTATGGATGCGGTGACTCAGTGGCTAAGACGCTGAGTTTGTCGATCAGAAAGGTCGGCAGTTCAGCGGTTCGAATCCCTAGTGCCGCGTAACAGAGTGAGCTCCCCGCTTCTGCCAACCTAGCAGTTCGAAAGCATGTAAAAATGCAAGAAGGAAAATAGGAACCACCTTTGGTGGGAAAGTAACAGCGTTCTGTGCGCCTTTGGCATTGAGTCATGCTGGCCACATGACCATGGAGAACGCCTTCCGACAGCGCTGGCTCTTTGGCTTAGAAACAGATGAGCACCGCCCCCTAGAGTCAGGAACGGCTAGCACATATGTGCAAGGGGAACCTTTACCTTTATCTTTTATGGAAGTTGTAGAGCCAAAACTGTCCTATGATGGTAGTAGGGGGTGAAGTTTGGCTGTCAATTCTTCTGAGATTTTTTTTGTTGGGGTCAGAGGTGGGAGGCTTAAAAGACCAACATAACAGAGATCAATGAAGGCAGTAGAGGGAGTTGGGGAATGGAAATAATTGTCTGGTTCAATTGCCCTGTGTTATTTTGTTCTGCCCCATATTGGGATCAATATACATTAATTACCTAGGAAAAACTGTGCTCAGTTTTGCATATGTATTCCCCCTATATCTGCACACGCTTTATCTAAGGTGTCTTTTTTTTCTCTCAGGCAATTATCTCTAATGGGGAGAGTGCATGCTTCAGAGCGGTTTGGCTCACGTCTTTGAAAATTGCTTTCAAGGAAGTGTGAATATCAATACGTAGCTACATTTTGGGAATGCAGTGGTTCAGGAAGTGGAAATTAGCTGTTTGCATTAGTGTCTCAAATTAATTCCTCCACCAGTTGTAATTTGAGCCAGGGCGAAAACTTGGTAGGTGTCTTCCTTGATGAGAAACATGATAGAAGAAAGGAAGAAAAAGCAAAAAGTTTCAAGAAAAATGAGCTCCTCTCTTTAATTCAGCTCCCTTACTCTGATATTTGATCCCACCCCCCCTTTTAGAGTCCTGGAAGATATTGTGATGACTTGTATTAAAAACCGAGTTTTAAAAGCTGAGCGCTTCCATCCCTCCATGGCTAAAGCAAAGGGGAAACCCATTTTCCAAGTTCAGCCGAAAGGAAAAGAATCCTGGGGACAGTGAAGGAGCTCGGAAAGTAACTACTGGTAGTACGAGCTGTCCATTCCCTCTCCAAAATTGAAGATAGGTAGAAGATGGTCGAAGAGAGAAATAGAAATATTTGGAGAAACAACTAAAGTTTTAGGTTGCGTTATGGCAGCAAACTCTACCATCTTCCAAGTTCTGTTTTTCCTTTTGTCAATAAACTTTATCGCTTTTGTTAAGAGTTATTGTGTTAATATATTCTCTGATATTGTGGCTTCATATAGAGAATTTCAGGCAAGTTGCATCCAATCTCTTACTGGCTATCGTCCTTAAAACACAGTCGCAGCCTTTAGCTACACACTTGTAAGGGGCTGACTGAGTTGTAAAAGAAAGTAATGAAAATTATTTCCATCTACTATTGCCTTTCTCTGTAAATGCAAGATCAATAACCAGTGGTGGGTGTTCTGCAAACAACATAGCTTTTCCCTTGGAAAAGGTTCTGAGGAATGACAATGCTATAGGCAGCATTTTTAATAGTGTCTCTGTGGATAGTTGCACCTTGGTGAATTGACTGACCTCAGAAACTAAGCTGTCCCTAATTAGTACTTATACAGTGACCATTCCCAGGCCACTGAGAATTCCCTTGACCATTCCCTTGGCCACAGAGCCAAGGTGGTGCAGTGGTTAAATGCACCACTGCAGGCTACTTCAGCTGACTGCAGTTCTGCAGTTCAGCGGTTCAAATCTCACCGGCTCAGGGTTGACTCAACCTTCCATCCTTCCGAGGTGGGTAAAATGAGGACCCGGATTATTGTTGGGGGCAATATGCTGACTCTGTAAACCGCTTAGAGAGGGCTGAAAGCCCTATGAAGTGGTATATAAGTGTAAGTGCTATTGCTAATATTCAAATGTCCAAATATTCAGCTTGGAATATTAGTGAAATTAGGAAGTTTTTTAAAAAAATTCTGAAAGAAAACAATGGCAAACCATGTCCAGAGCTATGGAGCCAAGTCCTGACACTAAGAATACGTTATCAGGGAAACATCTTGACTCCTGAGTGTTCCATTGTTGGAGGTTTTCAAAAAGAGATTGGACAATCATGTGTCTGAAATGGTGTAGGGCCGGGATGGCAAACCTAACCACTGCGCCGAGGTGGCACAGTGGTTAGAGTGCAGTACTGCAGCCACTTCAGCTGACTGTTAGCTGCAGTTTGGCGGTTCAAATCTCACCGGCTCAAGGTTGACTCAGCCTTCCATCCTTCCGAGGTGGGTGAAATGAGGACCCAGACTGTGGGGGCGATATGCTGACTCTGTAAACCACTTAGAGAGGGCTGAAAGCCCTATGAAGCGGTATATAAGTCTAACTGCTATTGCTATTGCTATTTGTCAGGAATTTGAGGTGTTGCACTGTCAGCTGACCAGTGGTGGGTTTCAAAAATTGTTCGAATCTACTCTGTGGGTGTGGCCTCCTTTGTGGGAGTGGCTTTCCACCCATGTGACTGGATGGGAGTGGCTTGCTGCCCATGTGACCGGATATGAAGAGGCCGACGACACTTGTCAGAACCACCTTAAATGACCTCACACACAGCACTGGCAGGCATAAGAATATGATGTAAACTTGTTTTTTCAAAGGCATCTTTGGTTTGCGTTAAAACAACTTCAACACATGCAATGTTCTGATTGCACCACAAACGCAGTAGTCATCCTTACCTTTCACAGAGGCACTGAGTTTTATAAATAGGAGCATGATAGTGTAGAATAATCCTATCCAAGGACCAGTGGTGGGTTTCAAACAATTTTGGAACCTCTTCTGTAGGTGTGGCCTGCTTTCCGGGTCCACTAGTGGAACCTCTTCTAACCGGTCCGGTAGATTTGACGAACTGGTTCTACCGAATAGGTGAGAACTGGTAGGAACCCACCTCTGTAGCTGACCAGCACACATGCGCGCACTGGCCAGCTGACTTCAGCCTTTTTTGAGGCCATTTTTCACCCATTTTCCAGAGGCGTTATAGGAGCCTTGAGAGGGTGAAGACAGCCTCTCCCGCCCCTACCCCCCCCGGAGGCCCTCAGGAGGCTTCAGGGCTTCCCTAAAGCCTCCGGAGCACAAAAATCTCCGGAACGGACTTCTGATTTGCTCATAGGGCCATTTTTAGTCCTCTGGAGCCTTCATGGACCTTCAGAAGGCTTCCCTGAAGGCTCCGGAAGATGAAAAATGACTGCTCTGGAGGCTGGGGAGGGTGAAAAAAGCATGCAAAAAATGGGGGCGCTGGTTATGTGCGCATGCGTGCTTGGGTCACACATTACAATATGACCCCCCCCTGCGCACCCCCCCTTTTGACACATGAGCCAAAAAATGTTCGCCATCACTGGTCTCCTGCTTGAGCAGGAGATTGGACTAGAAAACCTCCAAGGTCCCTTCCAACTCTGTTATTTTCTGTTTCTAACACTGCCAAGAAAGTTGTATAAATACTATACAATCTCTAGGACTCTCGTTCAATTTGTGAGAAGGCATCTTCATTTTCAAGTTTAAGAATCAAACTGTTTGAAATCTCCATAATGGACTCTTGTGGTATCAGTTGATTTAAAGTTCTCATAACTAATTTGGGACATTCTATATTTGATTTCCCCGTTAATGATCTCTATTATCATCTAACCATGGTAAATATATCAAGCAATGTAAAGTCTGCCATCCTTTCTGATATATCCACAAAATGATGCTTGGGTGACTGTACAATGCTCTAAGGATTTAGTGGGGAAGTGGACATTATAACTGAGGAGATTGGGTGACTACAACTTTCCACTGGTTGAATCATAAGCTCTGATGGCGTGACCTTCAAAAGTGTTGTGATGGAAAAAGGTATTTAATACAAACGTTGGAACTCCGTAGTAGATGTTTCCAGCTCCATTTCCTCTCCTGTAGCACTAATCTTTCTGGTTTTGCTGATGCGCTCAAGATCAGTCTTTAAAACCAAAGCTTTATTTTAATAAATGTGGTTACCTCTGAACGTATTTGTCTTCTGTGTATTCACTAAAGCAGTGGTTCCCAAACTTGGCAACTTTAAGACTTGTGGACTTCAACTCCCAGAATTCTCCAGCCAGCTCTGCAGAGCTGGCTGGAGAATTCTGGGAGTTGAAGTCCACAAGTCTTAAAGTTGCCAAGTTTGGGAACCACTGCACTAAAGCAGCAATGGCTGACTTTCTTTTGGCACTATGGCAACTTCACTGTAGTTTGCCGGCTGAGTTTCAGAACCTTCTCAGGAGATATTTGAATTGCTTTCATTTTTTGGGGAATACTTGAACATTGTTAATGTGGAAATTAATAAGGGAAATGAGGTATTAATAATAGTCATTAGAATTTTCATACAGCTGAAGGAAGAGCCATTTTATTCCGCCTGCTGCCAATTACCTCCCAAAGACCCGTCAGATATCACAGGGTCGGCCTCCTCCGGGTTTCGTCCACCAGCCAATGCCATCTGGCTACGACCCGGGGGAGGGCCTTCTCTGTAGCAGCTCCGGCCCTTTGGAATGAACTCCCCGCGGAGATCCGGACCCTCACCTCTCTCCAGGCCTTCCGGAAAGCCGTCAAAACCTGGCTGTGCCGGCAGGCCTGGGGTTGATGAGTTCCCCTCCCCTCTCGACTGGTATGGCTGTGTGATTTTCGAGTATTTTAATTATGTGTACTGTTGTTTATGTTCCCTTTCCCCTCTGAGTTGTTCGCCGCCCTGAGTCCCCCCTGGAGAAGGGCGGCATACAAATAAACCAAATACTAATACTAATACTATTCTTTCTGAAAATGCCCAAGATCCAGTCTGTGCCGATTAAGATCCAGACAGTGTTCTCCGGTCATAAAAGAAAACATATTTGAACCTTTTTCTAAAATTCTCCAAGGGAACTGGCCAAGATCCTTGTAATTTTTAATATTGGAGCCTCTTTGGCACCATCTGAGCATTTGAAATATATGTTCAGCAATTAAACTTTATTGCTTTCTTTTACTCTGAACTAAAAAGTTCCAGAATGAACAAAGCTTGTAAGATAGGTGGAAAAGAAAAAAAAGAGCAAACTCTTGTGCTTTAAATGAAGAATATTAACTGGAATGATAAGCAACCTGGGCTTCTTCACAAAAAAAGATGGTTCGATGAACTGGATTAGAAATTGCCCCAGATTTTTTACTACACGTTGCTACTGGAATTTTTCACCTCAGAAAGGAGAATATTCTCTCTCTCTCTCTCTCTCTCTCTCTCTCACACACACACACACACTCTCTCTCTCTCTCTCTCTCTCTCTCTCTCTCTCTCACACACACACACACACACACACACACACACACACACACACACACAAACACACACACACCATTTTGTTTTAAGGTGCTGTTTGGTTAGCTGAATTATTTCAGTTTAATTTGCCCAGGGAAGTTATGGTTCATGATTAAGGCTGGAACATTTTTTTGATAAAACTTGTTCAGACAAAAAATATAATATCTTCAAAGAAGGCTAGATATATACCACGTGATACATTGTCCCATCTGGGGTTTCATGCAAATATACCAAGTATAAATAAAGAATCTATATAAACTAGGGCTACATGGGGTTCAAGAGTCAAAAAGCAAAATATGACCAGGAGGCACCTGGGCGTGCACAAAACACTCGCTGGCAACAATTTAAAGCAGTTGCATCTTTTTTCCTGAGCTGACGTGGCTGTACTTCACAGCTTCCACATGGCTCTTTTGGAGTAATGTGCTCCTGCCAGTTGCTATGGGTGCACCCAGGCTCTACAAAGAGCTGAGGTGGTGCAGTGGTTAGGGTGCAGCACTGCAGGCTACCTCAGCTGACTGCAGTTCTGCAGTTCGGCTATTCAAATCTCACCGGCTCAGGGTTGACTCAGCCTTCCATCCTT
Organism: Thamnophis sirtalis; assembly: GCF_051295495.1. NCBI lineage: Eukaryota > Metazoa > Chordata > Lepidosauria > Squamata > Natricidae > Thamnophis > Thamnophis sirtalis. The sequence continues at coordinate 3,546,472 of NW_028261381.1, read as the reverse complement.
CCGAGGTGGGTAAAATGAGGACCCGGATTGTGGGGGCGATATGCTGACTCTGCAAACTGCTTAAATAGGGCTGAAAGCCCTATGAAGCGGTATATAAGTCTAACTGCTATTGCTATTGCTTTGGAGCATCAGATAAGAAGAGTGGTAAGGTGAGTGTTTAACTTGCAGAATATTCCAATAGATAGCAATAGCAGTTAGACTTATATACCGCTTCATAGGGCTTTCAGCCCTCTCTAAGCGGTTTACAGAGTCAGCATATCGCCCCCAACAATCCGGGTCCTCATTTCACCCACCTCGGAAGGATGGAAGGCTGAGTCAACCTTGAGCCGGTGAGATTAGAACCGCTGAACTGCAGATAACAGTCAGCTGAAGTGGCCTGCAGTGCTGCACCCTAACCACTGCGCCACCTCGGCTCTTGAATCAAGGCAATAGATATCATTGCCTTGATTCAACAAGGGAGAATGGGCTAGGAGGTGGATAGCAGAGTTGCCTCCATGTGGATTTACATCCCCGCTTTATAAATGCCCTTTAATAGCCACCTTGGAACTGGGGGGAGGTGTATCTTCATTCAGCCACCAGTGAAGAATCCTCATCCAAGGTTAATCAGTCTTCTGGACGAGTTGCCACCGGAGACTAGAGTAGCATCATTGCCTTGATGGATGAATCTTCATTTGCTATTCTGGTTCTGATCAGCAGTTTTCTCCTCTCTGTTGTAAGTCCTGCTTGGGGGTTAGGGAGGTAGTTTCTTCAGGGGAGAAAGGACCCCCCAGTTCCTCTTGGCGAATGTTTCCGCAAACATCTACATCAGAATGCCTTTCCATCACTTTACAACAACCGTTTCTCCACGCGTTTTATGGCATTTCATTAAAGCCGCCAGAAGGTGATACTGCCCCCTTTCCAAAAGTGAAATAAATTCAACTTTTATCTCTTCTTGAAATGGTGGAGCAGTTGTCAGGCTATTTGATGGATTTTCTCAATTACAGGACTTGTGGAGCATTTTATACTTACATCTGCACGGAAGGGTGATGTAGAATGTGGGGGACATTTGCTCCCCTTCTTTTACCCCTTATCTATGTCTTTATGAAGGCTGACAGATATTGAGGGGAAGCGGGTTCGGTAATATACACCGCAGCTTTTCTGGATAACAGTATCTGCTTTTTGAGATTATTGTTAACAAATCATACAAAAAAGGCAAAAAAAAAAAGATGCCTTGGGGTTTTTATTAATAAACTGTGATGTTTTTCAGAAGTGCAACTATATTTCAGTGATGGCCATTCAAATTAATCTTTGCTCAATTAAAACAAAAACCTCGCAGCTGAAATTTTCAAATAGGAGAAGTCTGGAATTCTGAGTCTACAGGAGCTGAATACTACAATAATCAACTATTAAGGATCTTGACATATATTATTTGTTTGTTAATGAAAATGTATATTGCTGCCCAACTCACTCTTTTTATAAGCTATGATGGGAGATTATAAGGATAAAGCCCCAAGAGCCGAGGTGGCGCAGTGGTTAGGGTGCAGTACTGCAGGCCACTTCAGCTGACTGTTATCTGCAGTTCAGCGGTTCAAATCTCACCGGCTCAAGGTTGACTCAGCCTTCCATCCTTCCAAGGTGGGTGAAATAAGGGGGCAATTTGCTGACTCAATTTGCTAAAAATCTGTAAACCGCTTAGAGAGGGCTGAAAGCCCTATGAAGCGGTATATGAGTCAAATAAATAAATAAATACAAAGCAATAATTCACCCACTCCCATTCCCCCTGGTAACAATACTCAGACAAGTCACTTGATCGTTCCCATATCTCTCTGGAGTCCCAGAGCCTGTTGGCAGAACCATGTCTTCAGAGCCTAACAAAAGAGTGTCAAAGTGGTGGTGGGGGGGTTCAATCTTATTTCTGCAGGGATGATGTTCCACAGGGAAGGAGCTACCATGGAGAAGGTGCTTTTTCTTAGTCCCACTAGATCAGGGGTCCTCAAATGTTTTGAACAGTTTCAGCCAATTGACAGTCTCTCACGCTGTTGGGGGGGGCGGACCAACTGGGTGGGCATGGCTAGATGGTCACGTGACTTGGGTGGGCGTGGCTAGGTGGTCATGTGACTGGGTGGCGTGGCCAATTTAGCGGTGCATTTAGCCTTTGTACTTGCTGTACTTGCTCTACCCAAGGAATCTATTTACTTAAGACCACCTCCCCCCCCCCCAAAAAAAGGAAAAAGAGCACAAACTTCCTTGCCACTTGTCTAACTTCATTACAATAGCAGCTTCAGGCTCCTTAAAATAAGCCATTAAAAAAATAATAAAACAAGCAGGATTCCCTTCAAAGTAACTCCTGATCTTATGTTTCAGATGACCACACAATAAACCAGACCGAGAACTGCACCAGTTAAGACTGCAACTAAAACTCCCAAGATGGGCATTGAGAGACATTGGAAGCAGGCAGAAGAAGGCGAGAATCAACACACACACACACACACACACAGCCTCCAATGGTGAATTAAGGAGGGATAATGGTCCCTCAGACTGTTGGGAAGCGGGGGCGGACTATAGTTTGAAAAAGACATGAACAAATTTCTATGAACACTGTACATATCTTCATTCAAGAGCCGAGGTGGCGCAGTGGTTAGGGTGCAGTACTGCAGGCCACTTCAGCTGACTGTGATCTGCAGTTCAGCGGTTCAAATCTCACCGGCTCAAGGTCGACTCAGCCTTCCATCCTTCCGAGGTGGGTGAAATGAGGACCCAGACTGTGGAGGCAATATGCTGACTCTGTAAACCGCTTAGAGAGGGCTGAAAGCCCTATGAAGCGGTATATAAGTCTAATAATAAATAAATAAATAAATTTGTAGCGCAAAAACAAAATGAAACAATACAATATTTAAAATGAAGAACAATTTTAACCAACATAAACATGCTACTAATTCAATGGGAAGTGTGGGCCTGCTTCAGGCTCCTTAAAACAAGCCATTAAAAGAAGAATAAAACAAACAGGATTACCTTCAAAATAACTCCTGATCATATATTTCAGATGTGGGTTGCAGGCGGTACGCCCTGGTACGGGAGTGGTATAGCAATAGCAACAGCAGTTAGACTTATCTACCGCTTCATAGGGCTTTCAGCCCTCTCTAAGCGGTTTACAGAGTCAGCATATTGCCCCCAACAACAACAATCCGGGTCCTCGTTTCACCCACCTCGGAAGGATGGAAGGCTGAGTCAACCCTGAGCCGGTGAGATTTGAACCGCTGAACTGCAGATAGCAGTCAGCTGAAGTGGCCTGCAGTGCTGCACCCTAACCACTGCGCCACCTCGGCTCTGGTATGCCCCCCCCCAAGTTCCTTACCTGTCCTTTAAGCCTTTGGCGCTTCCATGCACGCGCATGGCGTGTATGGCGCCTGGGTGACGCTCTGCCGAGCAGCTGAAGCATCGCGGATGCGTGCAGAGTCATCGTAGGCAGGTACAACGCATGCGCGTGCTATGCGTGTCCATGTGGGTGACACCGGGCCCATTCCAACCATACCGATTGGAACGGGATCCGGAACCCACCACTGGCCTGCTTATATGAGATTACAATAAATATATGCATGACACAGACTCAAATGTGCCTGTGCATATGTGTATATGGTATTGCCAGAAGTCAAAACCCAGGAAGAGCAGGGCTATGGCATATATGCAGTAGTTTCTATTGTACTGTACAGTGAAGTGTATTTTACAATTAACAACTACTGATTAAATGTAATTGCCTATGACAACAAAGTACTCAAGTTATAAAAGTAATTGATTAGTGAATTGATTCCCCTATCAGCATATATGACTAATCCTCCTGTATCGTCCATAAAAAAAAAAACACTCTCACATATGAAATACATTACATAACCATCCTCCTCCCTAGGCGAGCATGGATTTCTCTTGCTTTTTTTCAGCAGAAATTGCAAAAGAGAAGGGGGAAATCAATAGGATGGATAAGAGATGAATATGTAAATAGGAGATGAGAGAATTGAATCAGTAGTAAGGAGAGAGAGAGAGAGAGAGAGAGAGAGAGAGAGAGAAAGAGAGAGAGAGAGAGAGAAGCTATGTTTAGAATTAAAAATTATTAGGACTGCGCAGTCCTTCTTCCAAGGAATAAACTTTTGGCTTACCTTCAGTGGCATCTGTTGTTTCCTCCTTCGCAGTGGTGGGTTTCAAAAAAATTTCGAACCTACTCTGTGGGTGTGGCCTCCTTTGTGGGAGTGGCTTGCCGGCCATGTGACCTGGTGGGAGTGGCTTGCCGGCCATGTGTTTTCTCTCTTTCCCTCTCTCTCTCTCTCTCTCTCTCTCTCTCTCTCGCTCTCTCTCTCTTTCCTTCCTTTTGTCTCTCTGTCCCTTTTTTCTTTTTTTCTTTCATCTCTCTCACTTTTTCTTTCTTTTTTTCTTTCTTCCTTTCTTTCTCTTTCTCTCTCTGTGAATCTGTGTGTGTGTGTGTGTGTGTTTGTGTGTGTGGCTCTTTGCCTCTCCCTCCCTCCCTCCCTCCCTCCCTCCCTCCCTCTGTGTCTCTCTATGTGATTCTCTCTGTGTCTGTCTGTCTCTCTCTCTCTCTCCCTCTCTCTCTGTGTATCTCTCTCCTCCAGTGGTGGGTTTCAAAAAAGTTTTGGAACCTCTTCTGTAGGTGTGGCCTGCTTTCCAGGTCCACTGGTGGAACCTCTTCTAACCAGTTCAGTAGATTTGACGAACCGGTTCTACCGAATAGGTGCGAACTGGTAGGAACCCACCTCTGCTCCTTCGGGATTGGGCGGCATACAAATCTATTAAAATTGAAATCGAAAATCGAATTTTGCTTATTCCTTTGTTTTTAACACCTAGTTTTTAACACCCATCTCACCCGTGAGTATTATTTATGATAGAAAGATATTTTCCTCCAGTTAAAGTGTACCTGTTCTAAGCAAGCAGAAATGTTATTTTTAAGAGGTCAAATCTTTCTGAAGAAACTCTCTGACGGGAGGCTGTACATTTCTTTTGCAGCCTATATATGTATAAGAGAAAATTGCAGCTAGGCCTGTTTTGCCACAAATAATCAAATGCCACTGCATAAACCTGGCCAACTACAGCTATTATCCTATCTAGGACCCTATTATTTATTTATTAAACACATTTACACGGTCACCCAATTTTACAGAAAATTACTTCGGGCAGGTTACAACATTAAAATCCCACAATATAAAAACCCATAACACACATATCCTTTACGTCTGCCAGTTAGAAAACTGAGCTTGTGTGAAATGGTCCTCGCTCTGCAAGGAATCCCACAGAGTCTTTGTGGTAAGATCAGGGACGTGCAGTTAGAGGAGGCAGGGGAGGCAGAGCCTCACCACTGTCATCATGAAAAGAAAAAAATGTAAAAGGAAAAAGGCAAGAGCTGAGGTCAGGCTGAGCTAGTTGCTCCCAGAGTCACCATGGATGACTCTGCTTAGTGCTTAACTGTTTAAAAAAGCCTCTTAAAAAGCGCCCTCTACAGGAGGAGGCAGGAGAACGACGTGCCTCGTCTAGTCTGACTTTTTATGATCACTTGAGCAGAGTTAAGCAAGGGTTAAGATATATAGCTGCTGCTATTATTTGACTATGGAGCATTTATACCTATGGAGCTCACAATTGTACAGTATAATTCCTAGATGTGATTCTAGAAAGCCATCCCGTAATCAAGACCAAGGGCATGATATGTAGATGTAATCCTGTGCAATGCATGATTTCTCTTTGCATCAGGAGTTTAAGCAAGATTATTATGGGGCATTATCAGTGGTGGGTTTCAAAAATTGTTTGAACCTACTCTGTGGTTGTGGCCTCCTTTGTGGGAGTGGCTTGCCGCCCATGTGACCGGATGGGAGTGGCTTGCCACCCATGTGACCGGCTATGAAGATGCCGACGACACTTGTCAGAACCACCTTAAATTACCTAACACACAGCACTGGCATGCATAAGAATAGGATGCAAACTTGTTTTTTAAAAGGCATCTTTGGTTTGCGTTAAAACAACTTCAACACACGCAATGTTCTGATTGCACCACAAACGCAGTAGTCATCCTTACCTTTCACAGAGGCACTGAGTTTTATAAATAGGAACATGATAGTGTAGAATAATCATATCCAAGGACCAGCGGTGGGTTTCAAAAAAAGTTTGGCACCTCTTCTGTAGGTGTGGCCTGCTTTCCGGGTCCACTGGTGGAACCTCTTCTAACCGGTTTGGTAGATTTGACGAACCGGTTCTACCGAATAGGTGCGAACTGGTAGGAACCCACCTCTGGGCGTTATAGACATAGTAACAGCTTTACAGGGTAAATAGAAAGAATACCAACCTTACACTTTCTGGTACTACAGTACTATCTGAAGCCTCCTTCCCCACCATTATGCTCCACCATTAATCTCTTCCCTTAGTGATAGAGACCCATCTACTCAATGTTTTCTACTGATAGTCTGATCCAGCAAAGCTGCCAGTAATCATTATATTGTTCTTCTGAGTGCTTTACCATTTTAAATTTCAGAGGTGAGATGTTGAAGTGTATGATAATTTTAGTACAAATATTGTTGTTGCAACACTTTCTGAGTCTTCAAGGGTGTATTTACAGTCTTATTCTTTGATTCTTTGATATTTTTAGGTATTCAGTCTAAATAATGGTTTAAGCCACAAAGGCAAAAAAAACCATCACAATACATCGTGGTACATCACATGACATGATCGAGTTTGATACCCATGGTCCAAGGAGATACTCTGTCCCAGATACGTTTCTGTCTGCCTTTCAACCAGTAAAAGTCCCCTTTTGGAAAAGGGCTGGTGAGTTTCTGTACCACCAATATGGCTCCTGCACAATTTCCAATGTGATTGGAAATCAATCACATGGTTTCTTGCTGTTTCCTGGCCTGTTCTAATTTGCTTGGTTATTGATTTCATAACTCTTTGGTGTGGATGGGAGAGAAAAGGCAGACATTCATCTCCATACATATTGTCATTTCCTCACTGCCAATGATGAGGGAGACGGGCTTTAATTTTTTTTAAGGACTCCAGTGATATATGAATGTTCACTTCCGAAAACTCCCAAGGGAACCAACTGAAGTTTCAAGAGGAACTATTTTTAAAGCAACCCATGCAGGGTTATTGTTCAAATTCTCCCTCCTACTGTCATATATCTGACAGACAAAATCACCTCATCTGTGGTAATGAAAATGTTCATGCAATTAGAGAAACATTTCTCCACGGACATCTCCCAACAGAGATCCCCCCTGATAGCTAAAAATAGAGGGAGATGCTGGTTTGTTTTTTTTTCCAAATGTATTTAACGGTACGTACAATATAAATAGCGGGGTGCCAATTTTGTGACTATGTTTGGAACATAGAAAGTAGCCTCACACTGGCAGACAATTAGTCAACACTCGGATTGTCAACATTGGCACCGTTTCAGACAAGAGTGTTCCAGTCCTACTTGGAAATGCCAGAGATCAAACCTATGGGGAGACATGTGCTCTATCAGCAGGTGTCAGGGTAATTAAACTTCTCATCACTAATAATTCAGGTCCATTTGGAAGATTCGTAATTTACTTTTGCAAAAAGGTGCTAGTCGTTACTTTTAAAGCCCTACATGGTATCGGACCTGGGTACTTGAGAGACCGCCTCCTGCCAATCACCTCCCTACGACCAATTAGATCCCACAGATTAGGCCTCCTCCGGGTTCCATCAGCTAGCCAGTGTCGACTGTCGACCCCCCCCGGGGGAGGGCCTTCTCTGTGGCTGCTCCGGCCCTCTGGAACGATCTCCCTGTGGAGATTCGGACCCTCACCACCCTTCCGGCTTTCCGCAAAGCCGTTAAGACCTGGCTGTTCCGGCAGGCCTGGGGCTGATGAGTTCCCAGCCCCACTCGAATTGTTGCGGCTGTTGATGAGTTTTTAATCTGTTTTTTGTAATTGTTTTTGTCTTGTCTGTTTTCTTTGTATTACCCCTTTTCCCTATTAGTTTGTTAGCCGCCCTGAGTCCCTCTGGGAATAGGGCAGCATACAAGTTTAATAAACCAAAAAACATAAACCATAAACCAACCTACTTCTTGGTTCAGTGGTTGGCAATGGATCCCAATAAAGGAGTTGCTTTTTTCCCCGTCTCCCATTTATTTCAACACATTATCACCATCAAAATTCCATTCACTTGGATTTTTAATGTATGTTTTCATTTGGATGTAGGAAGGTACAAAAGTGCAAATCTATCTTCCCATTCCATTACTTTTTATCAAGTTCAATCCTTCAATTATGACAGGTATTTATTAAAATATATTTGTCTTTCTGTAATGAGAGTTGGAATTCCACTTGTTGATTTCTCATCCTCTGAGCATATCAACTTTCTGCTGCTACTTTCACACTGTTCATAACTGAGCTTGGAATGTATTCTCCAATGCTGCCACAACTCTTTTATCAGTCAAATTGTGATGAAATAGAATAATATAAATGTATGGCTGAATAGCAATAGCAATAGCAGTTAGACTTATATACCGCTTCATAGGGCTTTCAGCCCTCTCTAAGTGGTTTACAGAGTCAGCATATTGCCCCCAACAACAATCCGGGTCCTCATTTCACCCACCTCAGAAGGATGGAAGGCTGAGTCAGCCCTGAGCCGGTGAGATTTGAACAGCCGAACTGCAGAACTAGCAGTCAGCTGAAGTAGCCTGCAGTGCTGCATTTAACCACTGCGCCACCTCGAAAATACTCACTTGATACTACCAATGTTTCTAAAACTCAAGCTATGCTCTGAGCACTGTAGTTCATTTTAACAGCTTCTCCAATCGTACCAGCAGTTTGTCGTTATCGTGGGTGAGCAGTGTAAAAGAAATATCTCCCATTAAAAACTGCCAATAGGAAAAAAAAAATGGAAGTGAGGAGGGGTAGCAAAACCTTAATTCAATGAAAGTACCAATGAAATCAAACAAAGCAAAGGCCTTTAGCTTAGTTCTGGCAAGTCATATTTTTCCCACATGGGAAACATCACTTATTGTGCTGAAAAGAGACCCTCGTGTTATCCCAAAGCGTTCATCCTTTCCCATCTTTTAATGGTGGGGCAGTAAAAGTGTTCAATGTTTTGCCACAGAACAATACAGCTACTAGCAAAGCAACTACCTGTCTATTATCCAGTCCATTTTAATTGAACATACATGCCTTTTGACCTCAAAGCACAGCTACAGTTCAGCCATCAGGTCTGTGGAAATGCAGAACCATTCATTCATGACGAGGGGTGGGTTTCTCGCCCCGTTCCAACCAGTTCGGTTGGAACGGGGCCGGCGGCGTCCTTGTGCACGCGTGCAGCGCATGCATGCGTACTAGCGTCTGTGCGATGCTCTAGCTGCTCCTGGAGGATCGCGCAGGCGCTGTATGCGTCCTGCGCATGCGTGGAAGTGCAGAACTCATCAAAACCGGGTAAGGAGCGCAGGCGGGCGGATGGGCCCTTCGCCGTTCCCGGAAGTTACTTACTTCCGGGTTCGCCGACCAACCGGTTCGCGGGGACTGCCGTGAACCGGTTGAAACCCACCCCTGTTCGTGACCCATCAAATGCGCCCAACAAAACCGCGCCGACAAAAACGTGCCGAGAAAAGAGCGAAGTCAAAATCGCGCCCACAGAGGTGCATCGATAAATGACGCACTGACAAAAGCGCGCTATCAACAAACCATGCAAAAACAAGTTAAAACCCCTAAGGGTTAGGGTTATTACCTTATTTTCGCGTGGTTTGTTGATAGCGCACTTTGGTCGGCACACATTTATCGGCGCGCTTCTCTGGGTGCGATTTTGACTTAGCTCTTTTCTCGGCGCGGTTTTGTCGGCGCGCTTTTGTCGAGCGCGCATTTGTCGGCGAACCCCATTCATTTAGTGCAGCCCGCCCCCCCCCCACTGCAAGCCTAGAATGACTCCTCTACAAAATAAATAAAAATATGATTGATATTTGAAGTGCAAAGAAAAGGCTTAATTAGCCAGATAACGTCGACAAATACACACCTTCCTCGGTTACAGAGCTTTCAGATTAGTTTATTTATTTTTTCCACTTCAGGAATAAGTATCCTTCAGAAAATCTTTGACACTGAACTTCTTCATTATGTCTGAACCAGAGGTAGGTTCCTACCAGTTCACACCAGTTCGGTAGAACCGCTTTTCATCAAATCTACCGAACCGGTTAGAAGAGGTTCCACCAGTGGACCCGGAAAGCAGGCCACACCTACAGAAGAGGTTCCAAAAAATTTTGAAACCCACCACTGACACACACAGACACACCCACACACACAAAGACAGACTCACACAGAAAGAGAAAGAGAAAGAGAAAGAGAAAGGAAGGAAGGAAGGAAGGAAGGAAGGAAGGAAGGAAGGAAGGAAGGAAGAAAAAAGAAAGAAAAAGTGTGAGAGAGAGATGAAAAGAAATAAAGGAAAAAGGGACAGAGAAACAAAAGGAAGGGGAGAGAGAGAGAGAGAGAGAGAGAGAGAGAGAGAGAGAGAGAGAGAGAGAACACATGGCCGACAAGCCACTCCCACCAGGTCACATGGCTGGCAAGCCACTCCCACAAAGGAAAAAGGGACAGAGAAACAAAAGGAAGGGGAGAGAGAGAGAGAGAGAGAGAGAGAGAGAGAGAGAGAGAGAGAGAGAACACATGGCCGACAAGCCACTCCCACCAGGTCACATGGCTGGCAAGCCACTCCCACAAAGGAGACCACACCCACAGAGTAGGTTCGAAAAAAAATTAAAACCCACCACTGGTCTGAACCTTTGATGGTGTAACTGGATTCTTTCGGGCTTTCATAATACCAGAGGGATGCCCTTGGCAAGAACATAATAATAGGAACAACCACAACACTCTTGTTTCCAGCCCTCAATTTCCATGAACAGATGGATTATGGATAAAGAAAAGAGCCAGGTTAGGCTGAAGAGAGTCCCCTGTTTTGTACATAATCAGTCTGAGGCAATCTCTCTACAGAGCGCATAAGGAACCAAATTAAAGAAGAAGCCGGAATGTTCTACACCACCATCTCAGACAACGTGAGGTCTGCCAGAGATGAAATACTGCACTGCAGACTGAAGGAAAGAACACTTGGATAGACAAGCTCGTGATTCATGAAGTTTGTCCCAGGACAACTATTCAGATATCACACTGATGCTCGGTTAATGAAAAACCTACCACATACAGGTGCAAGAATATCCTATAAAGGGATTTACTGAAAGGCTCAAGACCATTTTAAAGATTGAGCTGAGCAGCAAAAATGAGAATCTTATAATTGACAATTGGATTGTCCCTGCGGTGTCACGGGCCTTCAGGATCTTGAAAAGGACAAGAAGTGATTGGATTTGGGGAGGGTGCAAGGGTTGGGCTTCTCAAGTTGTTTCCCCGAGTTCCTTTATTGCCATTTCAATATATACTTGTACAGAAATCTGCATAAAATATAATGGGTAATCAAAGATTTAAATAGATTTAAAACACCCTTTCATCTCATCTCCAAAACAGGTTCAGTCTTCTTGTGTTTCTGTAGCTCTATGACAATAAAAGCATCAGCAGAAAGAAAGGTTTGAAGATATCCCCCTCCAATATTTAGAATTAGATTGAGTACATCTACATAGTTTCATAAGGGCTCTTTATGGCATGGAATACCATCGGAGCAAGAAAAATAAGATGGGATAGAATATGCGGCTAGAAACAGAGCACATTAGAAGAAATATAAGATTATACCAAGGGTATCATGAACAGTCTTACACTGTTTACATTGATAACCTATGTTTAAATATCTCTACAGACGGAACTGTGAACTGCTCATCCCATAAATTAATAAAAATCAAGATTGAAACTGTGACTGCTCTTCTGCCTGAATCCAAACGAACTGCATAAGGGGGAAGGATACAATCAGAGTGGAGAAATAAGAATTCTTCAAAACTTGTCATTGAAAACTAAGCAAGCTAAGTTTACCCTGAATGTTGACTTAATATTAAAAGAAAAATGGGGGGAAAAAATAGAGGAAACTGATATAAATGAAATGGTATAATTGAAACTGTACAGAAGTGTTCAGGGTCGTGGCACGACAAAACCGCGCTTGACTAAGCCGCGCCCGATTAAACCGCGTCGCTGATGTCATCAACAGGACGACAACAGCGAGCGCGGAGAAAGAAAGGCGCTTTAAATAGCGCTTTGAAAGCAAGCCGATTCAACTTAAGGTAAGGGTTAGGTTTAGGGTTAGGTTCAGGGTTAGGTTAAGGGTTAGGGTTAGGGTTAGGGTTAGGGTTAGGTTAAGGGTTAGGATTAGGGTTAGGTTTAGGATTAGGTTTAGGGGGGTTAGGTTTAGGGGTTAATTTTAGGTTTAGGGTTTACAGCGTGCTTCTGTCTCTGCACTGTTGTCATGCTGTTGATGATGTCAGCTACGCAGTTTCGTCGAGCACGGTTTAGTCGAACACGGTTTTGTGGTGGAACCTTCAGGGTTACGTTCTATATCAATTCAAGTCTTCCTATGCTTATGGCGCTCTATGGCAAACTGTGACATGCATAAAACGAAGGAAACAGCAGATTAAGCATAATCCAGATGCCCTTCAAGAAACAGTCTACCTACTTACCATCAACATTTGCACATTTATCTAGTTACTAGTGCTGGCCCTCAGTGTGGAAGCACTGAGAATTTGTCTCCATAACTCACAGATAACAGTTATCAACAATAATCATAGCTTCCCCTGAAAACTCATCAGTAGGGGTGTAAAAGAAATTCAGCAAAAATGGATATATAATAGCTTTCCTTCTGTAGTCAAGAGGCCCAGAGATTATCAGAAAGATGGCTGGAAAAATGGGTCCCTTCCAGGGATGAAATTCAACAGGTTCTGGAGAACCGAAAGCAGAAATTTTGAGCAATTTGGAGAACCGGCAAATACCACCTCTGGCTGGTCCCCAGAGTGGGGTGGGAATGGAGATTTTGCAATATCCTTCCTCTGGAGTTGGGTGGGAATGGAGATTTAGAAATGTTGGGAAATAAAAAGCAGTCAAAAATCTCCATTGGGTTTGGCAGTGGTATAGGGAAAATTGTAAAGGGGTGGGATCTGTCCCAACAAAAGGGAATAAAAAGCAGAAAAAATATGTTTTGGAGGTTGACAGTGGCATAAAGAAAATTGAAATAGGAGGTTTTAACCCTTGCTTAACTCTTCTCGAGTGATCATAAATAGTCAGACTAGACGAGGCACATCGTTCTCCTGCCTCCTCCTGTAGAGGGTGTTTTTTAAGAGGCTTTTTTAAACAGTTAAGCACTAAGCAGAGTCATCCACGGTGACTCTGGCAGCAACTAGCTCAGCCTGACCTCAGCAGCTCTTGCCTTTTTCCTTTTACATTTTCTTTTCTTTTCATGATGACAGTGGTGAGGCTCTGCCTCCCCTGACTGAACGTCCCTGGTTGACAGTGGGTTTATATAGGATAAGATAGATCATGTTCATACTAAACAATTATTACTTGTGTATTTAATATTCTAGTTCTATTTGTATATTTTGGTGTACTTTGTATTGTATAGAAGTTTGGTCTAGACCAGTGTTTCTCAACCTTGGCATTCGCTGGCTGGGGAATTCTAGGAGTTGAAGTCCGGACATCTTCAAGTTGCCAAGGTTGAGAAACACTGGTCTAGAATCATATATAATGTTTTTCGCTGAATATTTATTTACACTGAATTTCTATTTTGTTTTGTTATGGCCTATGATGGCTACATGTTGAAATATATTGACTCGACTGCAGCAAAAAGGACTGTATGGCTGATGGAAGAAAATCTTCTAACTAAACACAGGGAGGCTTTGTAATAAATTTAGCAGGCGGGAGAAATCCTTGGTCCTTTTTCCTAAGAATTATTTAAATTTGTCCCCAAGACAACTTAATTAGCAAAAGTGACCTGGAGGAACAAATGGCAGAGAACATCTTTGGCTTAGTCTCATAAATCATGGTAATCAAATTAGATCCTCTCAAACTGAGTAGCACTTAATCCAAATGCTCCTACTCTGTCAATTTAAGCCTTTAATGTGAAGTTGTATTACAGGAAAACAAAACAATAGGATACACATAAACACAGAGACACACACAAAGGAAATTATGTTCAATCCCTTGCTGTTCCCTTATGTTCAATCCCTTCCTATGCTTAGATATTTTTTTTTTAGATATACTTGAGAGACCGCCTCCTGCCAATTACCTCCCTACGACCTATAAGATCACATAGATTGGGCCTCCTCCGAATACCATCCGCCAGTCAGTGCCGACTGGCAACTACACGGAGGAGGGCCTTTTCAGTAGCAGCTCCGACCCTTTGGAACGATCTCCCCGTGGAGATTCGTACCCTCACCACCGTCCAGACCTTCCGCACAGCCCTTAAGACCTGGCTATCCCGTCAGGCCTGCGGATAAAGATCACAATCTGTCCCCACCCGAATGAAGAATGAATGTTGAGTACTATTTTAACTCTTATGTATTGTTTTATGTTTATTGTTTATACCCCCCCTCCCTATTTTATGTAAGCCGCCCTGAGTCCCCGTGGGGAAAAGGGCGGCCTATAAATATTAATAAAATATCTAAAAAATATATCTGTTTCAATATCTCATATCAGTTCTTCTCTCCCAAGTTAGAATTGGAATGATGAATCAATAGTATTCCAAATCAAATCCTCTGGTTTCTCTTCAGATCGTAGAAATCTTTCGCCTTTTACCAAATCAAGTGGTTCCCCCGGCTCACCCACCCTTCCATATATAATTTTATACAAATAGATCCCTCCCATTTTCAGGAGAAATGTTTTAATGTTTCAAATGTAATTATGGAATGGGGGGTGTGCATCTCAGTCAAAGTGCAGCTGTCTTATCCAAAGCGCAGGGGCCTAAGTGCAATTTGTGTGACATTTTACGCTGGACAGCTTCCAACCTTCGGTTTTTCAAACAGTTAAAATCTGTTGCAAGCCTTTAAATGCAGCGCCTGCAAATTCAGGCATGGGAGAAAGTGTTTCTGTTCTGCAAGCTCTGTAGATTTCAAGCGCATCCTACAAAATTATCAACGATTGCCTCAAATAGTGGAGGCTTCTCAGTGGTGGGGTTCAAATAATTTAACAACCGGTTCTCTGCCCTAATGACCATCTGGGTAGGCGGGGCTCAGTGGTCATGTGACTGGGTGGGCGTGGCCAACTCAAGGTCACTCAGGTCGATGGGCGCTTCGCCTTAGCTGTGACAATGGTAATAAGGGTTAACCGGAGAGGCAGTTTCTGTAGCAGGGCAATAAAGATTAAGCTAGAAACAACACCAGAATGTTTCCTTCCTGCCTTCCTTACAGGATTAGCCCTGTAAAGTGGGGAAAAAACAAAAGGAGATTTCTTCCAACAATCGGTTCTCCGAACTGCTTAGGAAGTTACCAACCGGTTCTCCCGAATAGGTGCGAACTGGCTGAATCCCACCACTGAGGCTTCGCCAGGGACCCGTATGGCTATAGTTTAGGAAGTGACAATAGCCTATATGTGGTTAGAAAGGCTCTGAAAAGCATTCAAAATGGTGCTTCACAAAATGCATTGGAATGCACAATGGCACCAAGCTTTCTTCCTCAAAGTGCTTCCCCTAGAACAGTGTTTCTCAACCTTGGTAACTTTAAGATTTGTGGACTTCAACTCCCAGGATTCTCCAGGCAGCAGGGGATCCTGAAGGTTGATGAGGTTGAGAAATACTGCCCTTGAAAGCTGATATTGTTGCTTTGAAGGATTTCCTAAGTCATCACCATATACTTACGCATGCCCGGACAGCACTTTGGCTAGGAAAGTTGGCGTGGGAAGCCACATTTAGCTACTTAGTTCTGATTTCTATTGCCAATTCTTCTGGCAAGCAGTCAGTACAGGAAACGGATTTCCAGAAAACTCTTTGCTGGGAAGATCAGGAACCATAAATCTCTATGAGGCTCAAGAAACCTCTGAATTGGCCAATCCTTCATCTTATTTTTTTTCAGATTATTTCAGCATCGTTCTAAACCACTTTATATATTAAAAGGGTATCTTTCAACTTGATTTCACGAAAATTATTTGTTCAAACTCAAGAAGTTGAGCTTTTTGATATAGGTATGGTTTCAAAGAAGACTCCTTCTTAATGGACTTGATCATTTACATAGATTTTTTTATTTTATTTTAGGGAGCAAGGCCTTCCTGGAAATACCTATCTCCGCCCCAGACCAAATCTGGAAGGAAGTTGGCTAATTGTTATTTGAGGTACCGCCTATCCCCAATAGTGTCTGCTTGAGCAGTAAGAAAGGGCAAAGTAGGTGCATTTTGGATCCCATCAATTAAACAATGTCATTTTTGGTAACTTAAGAAGTGTGCTTTCTCGGTGGTGATGCTTGCCCTCGCCAATAAAGTCTTCACAGAGATCCATAGACTCCCATCCTGAGGGTGTTTCATACGTCTTGGAAACGTAATGTAATGTTGTAATGTTTATTGCATTTGTATGCCGCCCTATCCCGAGAGACTCAGGGCGGCTAACAAGCAAGGGGGAAGGGAAATACAAACAAAGGACAAGACAGACAAGTTAAAAACAGAGCAATAGTCACAACAGTTTAAGTGGGGCCGGGAACTCATCAGCCCCAGGCCTGCCGGAACAGCCAGGTCTTAGTGGCTTTGTGGAAAGCCGGAAGGGTGGTGAGGGTCCGGATCTCCACGGGGAGATTGTTCCAGAGGGCCAGAGCAGCCACAGAGAAGGGCCTCCCCCGAGGGGTCGACAGTCGACATTGGCTAGCTGATGGTAACCCTGAGTTTGCTCCCAGACCTGGGGATGGAATTGTTGCTAGACCCTGTATGGTTTTGGAACATTGTGTTGTTCTTTTTGGGAAAGTTGTATGTTCTGTTATTCCAAATGTTTTGTTTTGTTTTGTTCTGTAATTTTTAAAGTTTTGTTCATCATGGCATGTAGACCACTCATGGATGAATAGAGATATATTGCGGCCCAGCCAGCGCCATTGGAGCTGCCACCAGACTCCGACAGCGAGGGGCCCTATGAGTCAGCTCTGGAGGATGTGGAGGACCCTGGATAGGGTTCCGACTCTGATCAGGGCGCAGAGAGGCTGGTTGGCCACCAGGAGGTGCCTGAACCTTGGACCAGTGGAGAGGAGACAAGGGAGTGTGATCCTGACATCATGCATTGGAGCAGTGGGGAGGAGACAAGGGAGTTGTTCCTGGATGCCCGGCAATGGAGAGCTAATAGGCGTAAAGAACAGTTATGCAGTTACAGGAGATAATTGCCCTCAGCTGGTGGTAATTAGGCTCCTCTCAAGACTATAAAAGGAATGATTGTGCACATGCCCTTTGCAGGAGTCAGCGTAATCACTAGAGCTGGAGAACTCTCATGGCTAGCTTGGTGGGCTGGATTGCTGCCAAAGCCTGGAGGGAAGGAAGAAGAGAGAGGGGGAGGGAGGGAGGGAGAGAGAGGGGGGGAGAGAGAGCGAGACAGAGAGATATTAAAAGATTGGACTGATTCCTTCCACAGAGATTTTAAAGCACTGGAAGGCAGGTAGTTTCCTCACAGCATCTGCAACTTTCCTGGCAGGATCTGGCCTTCTTGATCTGGGCAAAGAATAACACCGCCACCCACCCCCATTGAAAACAAATCTTTCTCCTGCCATCAAGCCAAGCAGCTGGCAATGCCTGGGCCAGGAGACTTGGATGCCAAGGCTATCTCCTTCTTTCTACATCATAACAAAAACATATTGAATGTTAAAAGGTCCATCCCGAAGCAGCCTGGGTAAAGATTCAGGATGCCTGACATTAATAACAAAATGAGCATCTGAGAGACTAATGTTGAATTCAGATCCATGCTTTCTTTTCATTTGATTGATTGTTAACTGGTACTGCATTTTAATGCTGCATTGATGTAAGCCATTTTCTTTTTTTAAAATATGTCACTATGATAGGTGACATATATCTCTTGTAAATACATAAATAAGGAATAGCTGTACATTCAAGGAAGCCAGAAGTTTAGAATAACTGGTTTGACAAAAGGCTGGAGTTTATAGGGAGAAAATGTGTGCCCCAATACATCATTAGCCTATCATCTTTTGCACTGAACCACATCTGTGTCAAGAACAGAAGGCCTTCTTCCATTAGAGGCCCTTACACGTGGAGTAACTCCCACGGAGAAAATCAGATGAGATGTTCTTTCTCTTATGAAAATCGGCAGAAACTGTTGTTTATTTACAGAGATGTTGCAACAAATCAATAGGGAGGACAAATCCTGTCTGTGATTCCAAAGAAATTGTGCGCAGCTAAACTAGATTCTTCTTACCATCAAGAGCTTAGATTTCAGAAGCCCTTCAAAAGTCACTGCAGAGGGGATTGTCGGAAAGAGATAATCTGGGCTTCCTGCTTCAATGTTTTTAGGTAGGATCCCTTGCTGTAGAATCTCCAGTTTTATAGAATGTGAATGATAACAAAGTCATTTTTCCTGTTGTTTTGACTAATCGGGTCAAAATGTTCCTAGCTAGCTAACAAAAGCTAGTTAGTTAGTTAGTTAGCTAGTTAGTCAGTCAGTCAGTCAGTCAGTCAGTTATTTTATCTATCTATTCATTTTAGTTATTTGGGATTCAATCCATCTTTCTTAAGATTTCCATAAGATTCTTGCCAGACAGTTTATTAAACTGAAAGCTGGTACAAAGATGTCCTGGGAACCGGAGAAAAAACCTGGCTTGCCTTAAATTGAAAACTTTTCCCTAAAGAAAGTCTAGTGGAATTGTCCTTTAGTCCAGTGTTTTTCAACCTTGGCAACTTGAAGATGTCTGGACTTCAACTCCCAGAATTCCCCAGCCAGCATTCGCTGGCTGGGGAATTCTGGGAGTTGAAGTCCAGACATCTTCAAGTTGCCAAGGTTGAAAAACACTGCTTTAGTCAATCCTTACCTTATCCGGCCTCTTCCATAACTGCCTATACGCAGACAGAGCCTGGCTATCAAGGCGATTATGTGCTTTAACGTAGGTGATCATTTCTGAGCTACAGAAAACTGCTGTGATCAATACACAACCAGTGGTACAAACTGAAGGAAGACTGGATTTATAAACCCCATCATCATAAATAGCTATCTTCTTGCCATCTCACTAATCAATAGCAATGTTATTGTTTGCATTATCGGCCTATATAGGCTTAATCAATATATCTCACTAATGGGTAATAGGAGATCAGATTGAATTTTGGCTCAGCAAGGCAATTTGAGGACAATGAGGATCTGCGGTCTTAGCGGCATGATATGTTTCTGTCTGACACAATGCAATTTATATCAGGTTATGTCAGGATGCCATGGAATACATAATGAATCGGCCAAAAAGAGGCAGAGAATAAAAACTCTGTCTGGTTGGAACTTTGTTGTTAAAGAATACAGAGGATGACTTTATTTTTTTTGGGAAGAATGATTTCCAAGTGGTACGTCAGGTAGTGCTAGAGATCATAAGAGGAATCTTTCTTGTGTAAAAATGTGTTTTTATTTTCCATTTTTCATTTGCATACAGTCACATATATACTGTGCATAACCGGGGCCATACAACATTAAACAATCAACACAGCCATTCCTCTTGTCAACAATACCCCCCAAAATAGAAACCCAATATACCTCTTCGACCCTCCATACACCCTTTCTTTCGCCCCCCTCCAACTTCACTTCTTCCCTCCATCATTCCCCTCTACCCTACTTCCCCTCCCCCTCTACCTCTCCTCTCTCCCGGTACACTCCCTCCCTTCCTTCTCACCCTCCCTCCAATCCTCTCTCCCCTCCTCTCTACCCCTCTTTCTTCTATCCCTCTACTCCTCCCTTTGGTGTATTTCTACTATATGTCAATATATTCAGCTTGTCCTATTTTTACAGTGAAATTAAAGAGAAACAGTATACATGTGAAATCGCATTACATTGAAATCTGACACATACTATATATCCCCCTCTCCCCCCCTCCCCCCTAACACCCCACCTCCCTTCCCCCCCCCCCGACTTCCCAGAGCCCGTACACGGTATAGGTTTTTAACAAACACAGTCTAAAATATATTAAGACAAAAGAAATTTTAAAAAAAAGTTAATAACATCTCTACATTGAACTCAGCTTGTCCTGTTGCACTAACTTTGAACAGTTTAGATTATTCCTAATCTTAAGCATAGGCTATCTGGAATTTCTTAGTCCCGTATTTGTTTTGTATATAGTCAATCCATTTTTCCCAGTCTCGTTTATATCTCTCATTTGAATGATCTTTAAGAGGAATCTTTGAAGACGTATGGGTATGAGGAGGGCAATATAGCAAAGGTAAGGTCAATGTAGGGTGACTGCCCGGAGTCACTTCTTGTGAAATTGGCAGCTATATAAATTTAATTAATAAATAAATACCAGATTGAGTCCGTCACAATCACTGCCAGTTTTCCAGAAAACAAAATGGAAAAGAATCATATATCTAGCTGGCAACCGAGAAAATTGAGAGTGAGATTTGTTAGCTGTAATGGTGCAGTTGAAATCACAGGTATGCAATCAAACACAACACACCTTAAAGAATTCTGGTGGGAAAGTCAGGAAAGTTCATTTTGGAATGATGGAGAGACATGTTCATGATTTGAGAAGGTGGACTGAGATCTACAAATTTTACGCTGTACTAAACTGACTTACTTACTTATTTGATTTCTAGAGTTACCCATCGCTGCAAATGAAGGTAGGTGGCTCACAATTCAAAACATATAATTAAAAATTAATTTAAAAAAAAACATTTAGAAACAATAAAAACAGTACAAATCATAAAAACAATAAAAACATTAAACTTACTAACCTTTCATTTGTTACCCATTGTTGCTTGATGACTTGCCAGCTATCTGTGTAATATTTGAATTTTTACAGTTGCCTGTAGCAATGAACAAAAAAATCCTCAAATAACCATGTAATTGATATTGTTAGATTGATATTAAATTAGATGATATTCCTTCCCTAGGAAATATTAAAAGTGAGAATATTTGAATTCCTAGTACAGGTATTTCTCGACTTACAACAGTTCATTTAGTGGGCATTTAAAGTTACTACAGCAAGTGACTTATGACCATTTCTCACACTTATGACCATTGCAGTATCACCATGGTCATGTGGTCACAATTCAGACTAGCAATAGCAGTTAGACTTATATACCGCTTCATAGGGCTTTCAGCCCTCTCTAAGCGGTTTACAGAGTCAGCATATCGCCCCCACAGTCTGGGTCCTCATTTCACCCACCTCGGAAGGATGGAAGGCTGAGTCAACCTTTGAGCCGGTGAGATTTGAACCGCTGAACTGCAGATAACAGTCAGCTGAAGTGGCCTGCAGTACTGCACCCTAACCACTGCGCCACCTCGGCTCTTGAACTGGACTGTATGTATGTATGTATGTATGTATGTATGTATGCATGCATGCATGCATGCATGCATGCATGTATGTATAAATAATATTCAGCAGGGTGTATCTATATGTAAATAGGAACTTACTGCAAAAACAATCGAAAACACTGGGCTCCACATTTGAATCAAAGGCAGTTTAGGAAAGTGCACATTATATAGAAATAATCCCATTTTATTCTTTTTTCAGTGTTTTTATACATTTGAAAATGACACTTCAAATCTGTCAATTAACTTCTGAGTCCATTGTTCAAACATATCCTTCCATATGTCCTATGTTAAAACATTTTGCTTCATTCTACATTCATATGTCAAATTTAAGTGTTCTTCTCCTTTAATTGTAATCTTTAGTTCCTTCTCATCCTCTCTAGTGTCCATCCATCCGTCAAAGTCTCATCCTATAATTTTTAAGAAAGTTTTTTTTAAAAGTATTTTCCCATGGAAGAATTCTTACAATTAATTCCAAAATCTTATTTTTTTTTTATAAAGATTTTTTTATTTCTGAATAAACACAAACAGACAAAACACACACACACAAAAACCCACAAAACCATCTTCCATTACAAATTGTAGAAAGTGTGTCAATTGCTTACAAAAACCTCCGTGCATCCCTTCCACAGTCATCACCTACAATTCATATCAAAACATATATTTTAAATCAAGTATATTTATATATATTTCTATCATCATACCTCAACCTTCATTTGACTATAATTGTTTTTATGTCCTTTTATATAAAATATTCCAAATTTAAAGCAAGACCACATAATGGCATTCCATTAGCTCTTCCCAATATCATCCAGTAACATTACATCTTTATAACATGTTCTATATAAAAATTGGTTATATTTAATAACAGAATTTCTAAACCTCCTTTCGTAGTCACCATTTGCAATGTATATCAAATTTCCTCTTATCAAACCATATATATATATATATATATATATATATATATATATATATATATATATATATATATATATGCATTATTATCATTATCAATCAATTATTTAACTATATCCATTATTCATTTTATACATAATGCTCTAAATTTAATTAAATTTGACTTAATTATATTACATCTTTATAACATGTTCTAATTAAAAATTGGTTATATTTAATAACAGAGTGTCTAAACCTCCTTTCGTAGTCACCATTTGCAAGTTATAACAAATTTCCTCTTATCAAACATGTGTGTGTGTGTGTGTGTGTGTGTTGTATTTGTGCTAATAAATAAATAAAGGGAGACTAGTATAGATCTATTTCAAGCTATTTAGCTCTCATCAGCTAGCCATACTCTTACTGGGATTCGAACCTGGGCTGTATTGCATATTAGGCAGATGTGTTAACCATTAAGCCACAGGCTCTCCTCCATTATCAGCTAAGCCAGGAGAAAGGTATTAGCCATTAATGACTTAATTATAAGCTTTCATTACATCAACGTGTCTTTCCAGTAATAGTGCAGTTTTATGTCTCTTGCCATTTGTGGCATTAGTATTCTGGTTATTTCCTAAGTAAGTTTTGTATGGACTTCTCTTCGCAATTTATTGCTTATTGCATATCTTGTATAAGCTCGAAACCCTCCATCTGCTTCTTCAATCAGCTTATCTTTGATTATCGCTAGTGCTTCTGACAAAATTTCTCTCCTTAGTTCCATCAATTCTTCTCTCTTTTCTACTTCTATACTTTGAGATCTGGGGTAGAGCTCCAGTCCGCCTATCTCCCCTTTCCATATTCTACTCTTTCCATTTCCAACCACGCTCAGTTCACTGTCAGTATCAACAATTTTCTTGTCTCTTTGTTTATTTTTTCCTTCAGTTTTTAGAACTCTGACCTCCACTTTCTTCGTTTGATGAACACTCAATTATTCCATCAAATTTTGAAAGAATTGTGATGAGCTGGTCTACTCACTGGCTCTTCATTCCACCATGACTGTCAGCTCCACTCTTAGCAGAGCAATCTTCAGTTTGACATTTGTTTTCCAGAAGTGCCTCTTCCTCCTCTTTAAACTCCAGTGAATTAAGGAGGCATCTGCCTGAGCTACTTCTGAATGTTTTCTGGCTGTCCTGGATTTTAAAAAATGCCCCATCCCCTTTTGCCCAGGTAGCAATTCTTGCATATTTGTGCTTTCCTTGCTCTGCTCTACTCCTGTCTGAGGGCATGTAGAGTGCCATTAAACAAATTTCAATTTCAATTTTCAATTTAATAAAATTTGTATGCCGCCCAAATTTTAAAATTACACACCATCCATTCAGTCTAAGCGGGGCTGGACATTGATCAACAGCCCCAGGCCTGCCGGAAGAGCCAGGTCTTAGTGGCTTTACGGAAGGCCGGGAGAGTGGTAAGGGTCCGGATCTCTACGGGTAGATCGTTCCACAGGGCCAGCGCAGCTACAGAGAAGGCCCTCCCCCGGGGGACCGCCAGCCGGCATTGTCCGGTCGACGGTACCCGGAGGAGGCCCAACCTGTGAGAACTTGTTGGTCGTTGGGAGACATGTGGCAGGAGGCGGTCTCTCAGGTAGCCAGGTCCTAAACCATGTAGGGCTTTAAAAGTAATGACTAGCACCTGTTCGGAGACCAATAGGGAGCCAGTGCAGCTCTCGGAGGATGGGTGTAACATCTAGATACACCCAGTATCGCTCACACGACTGCATTCTGGACCAACTGCAGTCTTCGAACACTCTTCAGGGGCAGCCCCATGTAGAGCAAATGGTTGCCTTTCCCCTTAGCCAGAAGGTTCAAGACTCAGAATGGATAAATTTGACAAAGGTTATACCTCTACTATCTGAAATAGACAAGCTTGCCTTCCACATATATTCTGGAGAAAGAAGTATTATAAAATCCCTGAGGCCATTGGATAGAAGCCTAATCCAGATATTTACATGGTCTTTCCAGTGGGAACTGAAGCTGATGTTAATTGCCTACCTAATTGCCATGACTAATTATCATTTCATTAGCGTGGCACAACTTTCTGCAAAATGAGTGTATTTTTGCTACATGACAGAATTTTTAAATTTACTTTGACTATTGCATTTTTTAAAGTATTAAATATTCTCCTGCAGAGTCAGTACGCGCTCCAATCCACTGTGCAGTATAAGAAATGAATAGAGAAATAAAAATGACAGAACTTCTTATGCAAATGTTTTGAAATTCTGTACTAATAATCCTACATTCTTATGGTGGCATATTTTCAAAAAAATAGATCGTGCAAACTTGAAATCATTTGTCAACAACCTAAACATTACTTAATTTTAATGATGTTTAATGGTAATGTATTACTATTAAATATCAAAATTCTAATTATCTCCTTCATTTGAGAATTCTTTGGTTGATTCCACTTTTTCTGAACATGAATTGCAGGAGGAAATAAATCATAGGAAGCTGTCTGAAATCAAACCAATGCATTCATCCATTCAGCCCAGTATTGTCTAGACCAGTGTTTCTCAACCTTGGCTACTTGAAGATGTCTGGACTTCAACTCCCAGAATTCCCCAGCCAGCATTCGCTGGCTGGGGAATTCTGGGAGTTGAAGTCCGGACATCTTCAAGTAGCCAAGGTTGAGAAACACTGGTCTAGACCAATTTTTCTCAACCTTGGCAACTTGAAGATGTGTGATCTTCAAGCCTCAGAATTCCCAGTCACACACATGTAATTTTGGCACATTTTGGCCCATATTGTGAAAAGCACAATTAAGTCCCCATTTTTTCTCAGCATCCTCAAACTCTTCCAAACAAGATGGAATTTTAGATGCTACTATGTAAGTGAGGATAGTGCTGCCCACATCTGATGGTATATGCAACAGTATTCTGACACATATTTAGGATGTTCAGGAGAATGATTCAGTGAAGGACATTATCAAAAATAAATTCTGCATATTCAAGCAAACAATGTTTATCAGATAATGAAGGCATTAAGTGGGGTATTCATTTAAGAAGACAGGGAAGTGATGACAGTCACTAGAGATTTTTAGAAATGGAGCATCATCAGTTAGTCTTGTTAAACCAACATTGAATCTTAATTAAAGTCCCCCTTGACATTTAGGATTCATATTATATTATGGTTGCAAGCTTAGTGCTAAAGAAAATTAGTAGTGCTCTAATTTATATCAAAACCCACTTGTTTTAATTATTAACATTAAATATAAGACACAAGATATGGCACCAATGATATTCCCTTCAAACACAGGGTCACAATCATTTCTAAGATAGGATACAGACGTTCTGACATATTTGTTATTTCAAAAAAGAAATCAGGCAGATTTTGTAACAAATCAATCAATCTAATAATCAATCTCAACAATCAGTATACATATGTGGGTGTGTGGGTGGGTGTGGGTGTGTGGGTGTGTATATATCCCAATATATCTAGTTCAGCAGATTATTCTTTAAAGCAAAATAGGGAGGGAAAACAAATGTTTCGAAGTTTGTCTATCCTTGTGATGACCTCAAGCTTGTGATTTAATTAAACCCATCTTCCAATCTTCATTTATATTCTGAAAAAGCACGGTCATGGCAAATGCTCCTATGTGGTGTGTTTTCCAAGAAGCTCAAATGCATTAAGTCACATTAAAATGCTCTTTTGGTTTCTGCCTCTGCCATGAGATCATCCCTGACAGCATCTTTGAAGCATGACAAAAAAATTCTTTAAGAATTATTAATAAATTAATAATCACCACATTTTGTTCTCCTGATGACTCTAGATCTTAATCTACAACTGATCCCCGTTTCAAAGGTCTTTATACTTTTTTTTTCTTTTACTTTAAAGAATTAGTGACTTTACAAAGATATTTGAATTGCTACTGGTTAATGCCAAATAAAAATGAGAAAAACAAAGATATGTTGGCACAGCACCATTACATCCAAATCACCTCAGCTATCATAGTGGCCCCATCTATATGTAAATAGATCATAGCACTTCATATTGGTGTTAGCTTTTTGATGATATCACAGAGATTGAGTATGGAAAGAAGTAATGTGACTTTGCTGCTAGAATTCTCATCTATAAGCAACTTTCAAGACCTTAAAGATTAAATTTGCTTACCTGAGACATCACAAATCTTTGAATGGCACCTTGTGAATGCAAATCAGTTCAACATTTGTGCAGCTTTTTAAAATATATACTCAAATAAACTAATGTTTGATGGGCATAAAAGACACAATAGCTATGTTTGTACAATGTACTAACATCAAACCAGACAAGCTACATTATTACTTGATAAATCATGATTCATAGTCAGGAAATTGAGGAATCTAGACAATTATGGTGTGTTCAATAAATCATAATAAATCATGACTTATTGTGTACAAGCTAAGTTGTTGAATTACTAAAATACAACCCTCGGATTAGAAATGGTTTGGAAGTTCCAGTTTAGAGCCAACTTTTTTGGAAATTACATTTAAAGCATTTCTAATGACTTAATTTTCTCAGGCTATGTTTTAAAGCTTCATCTTGAATCCTTATCCCAGATATTATTCTGACATTAGGACTCCTCCCTTTTTTATTTTTTATCAGTAGAGCAACACAAATAGATGAAATAATTAAAACGATCTGATAACAAGGGAGAAGGCAGAAAATATGCACAGTGGTTTCCTAACTGAGTTCCGATTCAGTGGAGAATGAAAAGAAATTGAAGCAGCTTTAAAAACAGCTTGTAATGCTTCATCTGAGAACAACTGGCACAGATTCCTTATAAATCCACTGCTTTTTATACAATAGGCATAGTCTGCCCTTCAGTGTTCATTGAGGAGAAGTGCATGGACAAACACTAAATCTCATTTTGAAATCTTCTCCACATAATACATCGTCCTTTTTATTACATAACCACAAAAGTAGCAATCCTGTGCCCTTCAAAAATTTTGGACTATCACTTCTATAACTTCTTCTCAGAGCAGCAGGGTAGTCTAGTGGTGAAGATGCTCACCTCCCATTCAGAAGGTTGAGAGTTCAATCCTAGGTAGTGGCAGATGTTTCTCTCCTAGGGCGCAAAGAAAAAAGAAATCTGCTGTAAATTCTGTGCGGTGGCCAATAAATGTTCAGCTACATCTGTCACCCTAAAACTATCCCTAAATTAAGTCATTAAAAAGCTAAAGGTTCCCCTTAGTCGTTCCTGACTCTAGGAGGCAGTGCTAAGCTCTGTTTCTAAGATGAAGAGCCAGCACTGTCCAAAGACGTTCTCCATGGTCATGTAGCCAGCATAAACTGGGAGTGATGAAGAATATCCAGAGAGTATAAATTTGCCTATCCATGCAATTCATTTTATTCCAAAAAAAGCTAATGAAATGAATAATAGGTACATAAGAACTACCAGGTCTAGACTGCAAACCTCTACCCAGAATTTTCATAGCCCTCATGTAAATGGTACCCACATCCTTCTCTTTATGGAGCGCATGAGCTATAACAGCACTTTGGCTGTAATCCTATTATTTTGGGCCACTTTATCCAAGATTAGCATAGAAAATTCTGTCCTGGAGTGCTCACTACCTATTCTGCTTCTTCCCTTTTAAAGTGAAAGTATTGGCTTTTCTTCTACTACTTTTTTTTACCTATAGATTAAATCTTTTTTTTTACTTTCAATGGAAAGAAAGAAAGAAGGAAGGAAGGAAGGAAGGAAGGAAGGAAGGAAGGAAGGAAGGAAAGAAGGAAGGAAGGAAGGAAGGAAGGAAGGGGAAGGAAAGGAAAGGAAAGGAAAGGAAAAAGGAAAAAGGAAAAAGGAAAAAGGAAAAAGGAAAAAGGAAAAAGGGAAAAAGCAAGGAAATATATTCTCACCCCATTCCCATTATGGGAACTTCCACACCACCACTATTTTCACACTCTATGCCCTCAAAAACCTTTTACAGATAATTTGCTATTATTTTCACTTTAATCTTCTTGAGATGTTGAGAATAGGAAGTGAAAATCACAGCCTTCCTGAAGCTGCTGCAGATTATGCAGCCAAAAAAAAAAAAAGAATTTATCTCACCCTAGAGAGGAAACGAGCAATAACTGGGCATTCTGCATTCTGATTCTTCTAGTGTAGAAGAGAAGGGGATAAACTGAATTTAAAATGTTCTCCAGCAACGGAGGGGAAGCTGTATAGCTGTTAAGCTAGCATTTCCTTCCTATTCCTAAAATCCAAGAGCCAAGACCAAGAAACCCACCTCTGTGGAGCCACAGTGTCTTTAATAACGACTGGATTTTATAGTTTCAACTACAGGTAGACCTCAACTTACGACCACAATTGAGCCCAATTTCTGTTGCAAACCCTGGTGTATTGGTTAAGATCGTTCCAGCGCCGCGGCAGTTGGGGAGCCCGCCCACGTTCCCGGCACCAGTGGTCGGGCGGGAGGCGCGGCCGCTCACAGTAGCCGCCCCGTCGATGCGGAGCCCACCAGCGGCCAGGCAGGTGAGGGCGAGGGGGCCGAGCCGGGCAGCTAAGCGAAGCAGGGGAGGCGGCTGGCCTCGCTGCCTTTGCCACAGAGCAGAGCCGCCCTCCGTCGGGAGGCCAGCTATATATATTGATATATATTGATATATATCACAGTAATGATGTATTTTATTGTCTCTCATGTAATTTACAAACTTAAAAATGGGAGGTGAAAGGGCCTCATAAGTGGAATAGCCTAGGGCCTCTTTTCATCTAAATCCGGCCCTGCAAGGGTCCTTTACAAAGTCTGGCAGTGGTTGATATTTGCTAGCCTAATATCTGATGCAATTGCTGCCCTGCTCAGAATCAAGAGGAAAGAGAGAATTAAGACCATTTGCCCCCTTATATTAGCACATGTTGTTATTGCGCATATTAGCAAGAGCAAGAGCAGTTAGACTTATCTACCGCTTCATAGGGCTTTCAGCCCTCTCTAAGCGGTTTACAGAGTCGGCATATCGCCCCCACAGTCTGGGTCCTCATTTCACCCACCTCGGAAGGATGAAAGGCTGAGTCAACCTTGAGCCGGTGAGATTTGAACAGCCGAACTGCAGAACTGCAGTCAGCTGAAGTGGCCTGCAGTACTGCACCCTAACCACTGCGCCACCTCAGCTCTTTAAGCAATATTGTTATTGCTTTTAGAAGACATTTTGAAGCAGTGAGATTTGACTAGGAGAATTTGGGTGGGCTCTCCTCTCCTCAATTCTTTTTTCAGGTAACGAAGGAATTTATTGTTGCAATACTACAGTTGGAGAAGGTCATACATGCTTCCTTCCTCTCCCAGCTCCTTAGAGGCAGCATAAGATACAAGTGCAATTAATAAATAAATGAATAGTCCATGACAAGCTAATTGTGAAGGTAACTATGCTCTCCACTTTGAAGAACTGATGAAAAGATTAGACCTGTGGCTTTTTAAAAATTTCCTATCATTTGTCAAAATGACAAGAATCTAAAAAGGGATGCTTTTCCATGCTTTGGTTATTCCCTTCTTCTAAAGGGTGAATCCTGATCTTGAGAAAAAAAAAACCCTCTTTATCAATTACTCTTTTCAGCCTCCACATTTAATAATTTGAGTTGGTAATTCTGGTAGAACTGGTCAAATATTTGCCACTTATGTGGAAAAAGCAGGCTCTTTAATACCTAAAATTGATGTAATATCCTGCATTGGTCTCACCAACAATAGTTATTTCCACTGATACTATACAGTACATTGAATGCAATGAAATTATATAATCAGAACAGAAAGGGAAATTCCATATAGACTGCAGAACATCTTGAAAGAAGATTGGATACCATCGTTAAGGACATATAAAAGTAGCAGTTGCTATGTTATTATGATTTTGTTAATTTATTATCATAGCAACCATATGAGTTAAGCTAGAGACAGAAGCAAATAAGCATAGGGCTCTCCAGTGGGATCTCTGTGGCTGCACTTTAAATTTCCACTGATATCTTTCACAATCAAAAGGCTGGTGGTTTTAAAAGAGGTGAAGCATTTGTGGAATGAAATATTGAAACTGCTACATCATTTCCAAGCACAGATCATCAAGACGAAGTCAAAGGCTTCCTAAAATGCTCAAATTTAACAAGATCATCTTTAAAGAAAGAGCAACACTTTCGATCCACTTCGTGTTATAAACATAGTTTGTCTACCATTTTTCTCTCTCATATGATTCGTTCCTCCTGTTCGGAAGACACCGGAAGGCTACATATTTTTCTTCTGCAACTGTTGTAATGGCTCTTTCTTATGAGAAGCAGTAGACTGTTTCTCAGCGTAGTTCAAGAAGAAACCGGCCTGCCTTTGCAACTGGCCTCTTTGCTGTTACCCAATGATTTTTAAAACAGGTGTTTAATATTGGTCATTGACTGAAAGAATCACCCGGGATCCTTTTTTAGGTGCCACTACACCAGAGGTAGATTCCTACCAGTTCGCACCAGTTCGGTAGAACCGGTTCGTCAAATCTACCGAACCGGTTAGAAGAGGTTCCACCAGTGGACCCGGAAAGCAGGCCACACCTACAGAAGAGGTTCCAAAATTTGTTTGAAACCCACCACTGGTCCTTGGATATGATTATTCTACACTATCATGCTCATATTTATAAAACTCAGTGCCTCTGTGGAAGGTAAGGATGACTACTGCGTTTGTGGTGCAATCAGAACATTGCGTGTGTTGAAGTTGTTTTAACGCAAACCAAAGATGCCTTTTAAAAAAACAAGTTTGCATCATGTTCTTATGGATGCCAGTGCTGTGTGAGAGGTGATTTAAGGTGGTTCTGACAAGTGTCGTCGGCATCTTCATATCCGGTCACATGGGCAGCAAGCCACTCCCATCCGGTCACATGGGGTGGCAAGCCACTCCCACAAAGGGGGCCACACCCACAGAGTAGGTTCGAACAATTTTTGAAACCCACCACTGCCCTACACTAAATGAGCCTTGGTTCAATGGTGGGTCCTCATATTTGACACACAGTACTTTCGACAAGAAACTCTTATTAAATTAGGATCTATCCTTTTTGGCTTTAAAAAAGCCATATAATAACAACTTAATTTGTAACCATTTTACAAGTTATTTGAACAGATTGTGATTTTCATACCTGGCTGTTTCGTACGTGATTTATTATCTCCTATGTCTTTTTTCTATTTGTTTGGGATTCTGTTTTTGTTTCTGATTGCTTTGTACGATATTGAGAACATGAATTTATGTGGAACATAAATCAACATATAAATAGGCACTAAATAACAGTGTGGTTGCCACTGTTTCACAGTCCTCCCCAGCAGTCTCTGATATGGGAAATGTTGAAGAGAACATATTCAGCTTGTGTCATAGTGGCAGGAAGACACAAATTCTCAGTTTACTGCAGTCTTGTAAGGTAACCAGGACATTTTCCCACCTCATTTTGTTAAGTGCAGAGAATCAACAAACTCCCTAAAACATTAGTCATCCATTAATATATGCAAGAATTAGCTTGAATAAGCTAGCAATATTTGCTAGGAAGAAAGCATAAGTGGATTTATGTTTTAAAAATCATAAAGTGACTGTACTGCAATCAGAGGGCAAAAACCAAACCATCCTTTGTTCCTGGACTTACGTTCTCTCCTCCTTCCTTCCTTCCTTCCTTCCTTCCTTCCTTCCTTCCTTCCTTCCTTCCTTCCTTCCTTCCTTCTGTTGAAAGAAATGTCCTTCTGGGTTCAGCTCCAAGTGGGGAAGAAGACACTGGAGACATGGAGGCTGCTTGGAAAGATGGTTTTAATGGTGGACAGGACCACATGGCTTGAGCCCTGAACAGAAAAGGTGGATCACATGCTTCAATGTTGGTGGAGAAGAAGAGAAGGGCTGAGGGAGGGGCTTGCTAGGCGTTTTATAACCTGTTCAGTCGCACCTCTCTGTTTCCTGTTCCTGTGTAAGAAATGTATTCTGATTGGTTGTCGGACTCCCATGGTGCCATGCAGGGGGCTACTCTCTAGGCTGTTTTGAATCCAGGTATAGATGAGTTCTCAGATGCCATGTGGAGAGTTGAGTAATATCCCTTCCCCCTGCAGCTGCAGTGGGGAAGTCTTTATTATGTAAAGTGGGCTAGCCTGGCCTTCTCAATGGCCTATTGACAAAGTGGGGATGGGCAGGAAGCTACAGGCAACTATTCTGTCTTTTAAAGCATGTTTCTTTCTTTTCACATCCAGAGAAACATTCTGCCTTTTCAATATTTCCTAAGATATTTCATTTTTTCTGGGAGAGGGCTGGGTGATAACTTCCCACACTTCCTTCCTTCCTTCCCATGATATGACATGAGAATCCAGGCACACAATATACTGTCAAGCTAAAGATTATAGCATTTAGGATGTATAAACAAACTCCAAGAAAGAAAAGATAAGCTGCTTGGGGAGGATAATTAAATTACAATCTGAACCTTGTGTATTATTAATTTATACATCTGTCTTGTTTTAACCATATTTTTTTGTAATCCTAATCTAATCCTGGCTCTTTGCCTGCTCTGCCCATTCCTTCTGGATATTGGCAGGAGTGGAATACAAACCAGAAATTGATTAAATATTACTTACCATCAGGTTGACTCTCTTATTAAAGAACTGAATATGGCTAGTTTAGGGTCTAATTGTAGGGGTTTTGATTTGTCTTATTTTAATAAAAAGGACATTATAAAATGACCTTTTATATATGACCTAAATTAAAGCTTAGAGTATATAGAACTAATAGCGGTTATTTTTTTGTTGCAACCAGAAAGACAGTATCAAGATTTTGCAAAACAGAAAAATCTGAATATTTCTACGTAGTAGGCAATATATTGGAAAAGTGCTTTAGTGAGAAATTTGACCAACCGCCCCCCCCCAATCAATATTAAAATATTGCAGATTTTTTCATCTCTGAGTTAAAATTAATCATATAACAAAAACGTATTAGTTGTTTACTGCCTATTTATAACTTTTACATAATTTAATGAAAACAAGTTATATATATCCTTTTACATTCTTATCATGGCATTGGAAGAAAAATTAAATTTAGGTTTAAAGAAAATGGTTTTTTTTTAAAAAAAGATTGTCTCTTGCTTTATCAAAGCATCCCAGTTAAAACAAATGTTGAATAAGCATTTGGCTTATTCAACAGTTTGCTGTTTACAGAGAATTTGGAAGCTATTGCATGGTCTGTATTTTTTCTGTATCTTTCTAAGTTTAAGCACTGTTACCAAGCTGGCCAGAGGTATCTCAGGATCCCATCCACCCACTCATAAGCGCGCAAGCGCGCACACACACACACACACAGGTGGGAAATTATCATCCAGCCCTCTCCCAGAAAAATGAAATATCCTAGGAAATATTGAAAAGGCAGAATATTTCTCTGGATGTGAAAAGAAGGAAACATGTTTTAAAAGACAGAATAGCTGCCTGTAGGTTCCTGGCCATCCCCACTTTGTCAATGGGCCATTAAGAAGGCCAAGCTAGTCCCTTTCCATAATAAAGGCTTCTCCACTTCAGCTCCAGGGAGATGGGATTAAAGCATGATAATATTGGCCCCAACTGACCACATGGCATCTGAGAACTCAACCAAACCTGGATTCAAAACACAGCCTAGAGAGTTGCCCCTGCATGGCCCCATGGGAGTCTGACAACCAATCAGAATACATTTCTTACACAGGAACAGGAAACAGAGAGGTGGGACTGAACAGGTTATAAAAAGCCTAGCAAGCCCCCCCCTCAGCCCTTCTCTTCTTTTCCACCAACATTGAACCATGTTGCATGGTGCATTGAAGCACCTTTTCTGTTCAGGGCTCAAGCCATGTGGTCCTGTCCACCAATAAACCATCTTTCCAAGCAGCCTCCATGTCTCCAGTGTCTTTTTCCCCACTTGGAGCTGAACCCAGAAGGACATTTCTTTCATCACACATATACACGATACATATACATACATACATACATACATACATACATACATACATACATACATGCATACATGCATACATACATACATACATATATATATATGTGTGTGTGTGTGTGTGTGTGTGTGTGTGTGTGTGTGTGTGTGTGTTTATTTGTGCTGATAAATCATCTCCCTTTATTTATTTATCACACAAATATAACAAAAGGCAACAGTAAAAATATTGGGTTTCTGTCGTGATGGACTCTTGTGACGAGCCAATTGACAGATGTTGGAAGCAGTTAGCTTCCTCCCATAATTGGGGCTTACCAGGGGTTGTGACACTAATATGTATGTATGTATGTATGTATGTATGTATATACACTTACATACACACACACACACACACACACACACACACACACCTTTTCATGACTTACCTATTTGATTCTAGCTGCTTCCCTGTGCAGCAAGATCCATATTTCAAACTTCAGGGGTTAAACAAAGTGACCAATTTCCTCTGACTAATCGAGCATGCAGTTTGCTTGTATTTGGCGAAAAGGATTTATTACACTGAGCAACAATAAATGTTTCAAGTACTATTATGGGGCAACTGTGCGTTGCAGTTCATTAACTTAAAAGCTGGAGCCTGCTGAAGCACCATTTCTATTTTGGGCCCCTGTGTTTCAGGTTCATTGTGTATTTACAGCTCCCAAAGCAATAAAATGTCTGAGAAAATCCACCGCAGAAACTAATTTTACATAAAAATTACTAATTGTGTAGGAGGGTGTTTGCTTGCTGTTCTCTCACCTTGAAAAATTAACAATTGCTGCTGAATACCACCACACTCTGGGGTGTTTTTTTTTAAACGTACTAATCTGTAATGCTGTAGCTAATTTCTTCCCATTGTAGCTGCTCAGAATTGCAATCTTTTATTCTGAACCGATGAATCCAGAACCCTAAAACAGAAAATGGGTTTATTATTTCACGCATTCATTTATATAAAACGTTTATATCAGACTATTTCCCTTCTGAAATAGATAGGCAAGATTATTAAAATAATAAAAGTACAGAAACAAAATGCAATAAATCCAATCTAACAGCCTCATTAAATTCATATAAATCCCATTCACAACAAAATACCAACAGTAGCCACAGCACCTAGAAAAAGTGCAGGCAATAAAAGTTTGCCGTGGTTATTTCCCCTGAACAAAATAATAGACTCTAAGAGTGGTGTCAGAACTACTTAACACGACAGTAGCTTCATAAGCTTCATTAGCTAAGGTCAAGTTTCTCTTCCCTTCTTTTCACTCCCCAGGAAATGCTCAGACCACCAAGATTTTTTTTTATAGTCTGTAGTTCACATTTTATCTGTATAGGAGTTATATATTTCCCTTCATAATTTCATTTCATTTATTGAAGATTGCACAGGATGGGCCTTCTCCAGGTGCCATCAGCTGGACAATGCCAGCTGGCGACACCTCGGAGTAGGGCCTTCTCTGTTGCCGCTCCAGCCCTATGGAATGAGCTGCCCCCAGAGATCCAGACCCTACCCACTCTCATGGCCTTCCGTAAGGCTATTAAAACCTGGCTTTTCCGGCAGGCCCCGGACCATTGACCTCTGGACTGAGATCCGGCTCCTCTCTGATTGGGTGTATGTTGTGCTTTTTCTTAACTTTGTTGTGTCTCATTGTTTTAATTCTTTTTTAATAATTTTTCATTTCTGTAAGCCGCCCGGAGTCCTTCGGGATTGGGCGGCCTAGAAATTCAATAAATGAAATGAAATAATAAAATCCTGTCAGGAAGAAGCCTTAGTGAAAACTGGTTGCAACATGAAGAAATGAGCAGAACAAAGGATAAAAATCAGGTATCAACCAACAAAATCAAGATCTTATTTCCTCTCTGGAGAAAGTCATATCTCTTCAGCCAATTACATTCAGAAAACACCCAAACAATAAACACCCGTGCTGGAGCCAGGTATCAGCCTCCCACACTTGCAGCCATCTGAGACAAGATTTATAAGCTCCAGAAAGGGAACACAAGATTTATGATTTCAAACTAAATCACTTTGCTCCCATACTTAATAGAATTACGTCAGTAGACTAGTGGGAACTGCATGAGGTATGCCTTGGCTGGAAGAAGATGCCTTTTTTGCACGTCAAACATTTCTCCTTTTAGTTTTTTGACACATTTTAAAAATTTCTTATAAAAAGAACGTATTTATGGTTTCTGTCAGGCGTGTCCTGGCTTAGGCATTTAGGAAATAGCAGTAGCAATAGCAGTTAGACTTATATACCGCTTCATAGGGCTTTCAGCCCTCTCTAAGCGGTTTACAGAGTCAGCATATCGCCCCCACAGACTGGGTCCTCATTTCACCCACCTCAGAAGGATGGAAGGCTGAGTCAACCTTGAGCCGGTGAGATTAGAACCGCCGAACTGCAGATAACAGTCAGTTGAAGTGCCCTGCAGGGCTGCACTCTAACCACTGCGCCACCACGGCTCTAATTTTTTTTTAAAGTAACCACAGCTGAAAATTTATTCCAACCAATTATCAAGCAATAAATTAAACAGAGTCACAATCTAAAAAAAACACACACATGCAATTTAGACATTCTATATAAAATATACCGAAAGTCTCTCGACTCCATTTGTAGCAAAAGATATACTTTTACTAAAGCAGCGTAAGCAAATCCAGATCTGAATGTTCCCGCGTAAACCCAGCGATTTCCCCTTTTCCCACACCCTCCCCTCCCTTGGTCATCTTGTTAATGTCCAATGATATTCAAGGTAGAAGTTTGGGTAACAGTTCTAAAGTTTGATGCCCTCTTTAGGGGTTTGTCTGCCTTCTGTTTCCAGAGCTATGTCCTTGGAAATTTCAACCATTGTCTCTGGTTGCCACTTCTGGTTCTTGTCATCCCCCTCCCCTATTTTCCTCCATTCCCCCTCACTCCCTTTTTTATGCCATCAAGGTGAAGTAAGGCTGAGGTGTTGTGGTGGCAGATCTGACAGGTTTCACTCTGCGCCACAAGAATGATTGTATTGACAGAAATGGATTGCCTGTAAGGTCTTTGTAGCAGTGGTGGGATTCAGCCAGTTCGCACCTATTCGGGAGAACCGGTTAGTAACTTTCTAAGTAATTCAGAGAACCAGTTGTTGGAAGAAATCTCCTTTTGTTTTTTTTTCCACTTTCCAGGGCTAATCCTGTAAGGAAGGCAGGAAGGAAACATTCTGGTGTTGTTTCTAGCCTCCTCTTTATTGCCCTGCTTACAGAAACTGCCTCTCCGGTTAACCCTTATTACCATTGTAACAGCTAAGGCGAAGCGCCCATCGACCTGAGTGACCGTGAGTTGGCCACGCCCACCCAGTCACATGACCACCGAGCCCCACCTACCCAGACGGCCATTAGAGCAGAGAACCGGTTGTTAAATTATTTGAATCCCACCACTGCTTTGTAGAGACTGTTTTATTTTTCGAAATCTATAAAATCAAATGTGACTAGACGTAGAAGCGGCAGCTAGTTCAAAGGAACAGGTAGCATGAAGTTCAAGGATCACTACAATAGGACTTGGACACGAGTATGTAAAAATGATATCATGTAATGCCATCACAAAAAAAGATACGCATGACATCCTCATGGCTTCTTCCAGATGCCTGTATCCCTGGCTAAGATCAATGTGCCAATTAACGAATGCTAAGCTCTAGAATGGGGAGACAGCCTGTGGAGTAGAGTAGTTAAGGCGCCAAGCTAGAAACAGGAAGCCTGTATTGTAGCGTGACCCGTCAAAACCACACTCGACTAAGCCGCGCCCGATTAAACCGCGTCGGTGACGTCATCAACAGGGCGACAACAGCCAGCGCGGAGAAAGAAGGGCGCTTTAAATAGCGCTTTGAATGCAAGCCGATTCAACTTAAGGTAAGGGTTAGGTTTAGGGTTAGCTTTAGGGTTAGGTTAAGGGTTAGGGTTAGGTTAAGGGTTAGGGTTAGGGTTAGGGTTAGGGTTAGGGTTAGGGTTAGGGTTAGGGTTAGGTTTAGGTTTAGGGTTAGGGTTAGGGTTAGGGTTAGGTTAAGGGTTAGGTTAAGGGTTAGGTTTAGGGTTAGGTTAAGGGTTAGGTTAAGGGTTAGGTTTAGGGTTAGGTTTAGGGTTAGGTTTAGGTTAAAGGTTAGGTTTAGGGTTAGGTTAAGGGTTAGGTTTAGGGTTAGGTTAAGGGTTAGGTTAAGGGTTAGGTTAAGGGTTAGGTTAAGGGTTAGGTTTAGGGTTAGGTTAAGGGTTAGGTTAAGGGTTAGGTTAAGGGTTAGGTTTAGGTTTAGGGTTAGGGTTAGGGTTAGGTTGAGGGTTAGGTTTAGGGTTAGGTTTAGGGTTAGGTTAAGGGTTAGGTTAAGGGTTAGGTTTAGGGTTAGGTTAAGGGTTAGGTTTAGGGTTAGGTTTAGGGTTAGGTTAAGGGTTAGGTTTAGGGTTAGGTTTAGGGGGGTTAGGTTTAGGTTTACGGGTTAATTTTAGGTTTAGGGTTTACAGCGTGCTTCTGTCTCCGCGCTGTTGTCACCCTGTTGATGACGTCAGCGACGCGGTTTAGTTGGGCGCGGTTTAGTCGAGCGCGGTTTTGTGGTGGAACCGTATTGTAGTCCCACCATAGCACAAAGCTAGTTGCGTGACCTTGGACCAGTCACTCCCTCTCAGCCTCAGGAAGGAGTTTGCTAACTTCTATCGTCAATTTATTCCCTCCTTCGCTAAGATCGCTCTTCCTATCACTTAACCTCCTTAAGTCGAAAGGAGGAGCGAAGCCCAAACCTAGCAAACCTTTGGACTGTGGAATGTCAGGCTGCTTTCGAGAAGTTGAAACGCCTGTTTGCAGAGGAACCAGTCCTGAAACACCCAGTTACGGACGCAGGTTCTACTCTACTTACCCTGACAAGCCCTGATTCTATATGGACTGCTAATTTTCCTTCTCCCCCTTCCCCTTTCTCTCTTCTGTGTCATGTTGTTCGTCTGTTTTTCTGTGTTCTCTCGTTTCTGCAGGTGTGACCGTCCTTTTCTGGAGGAGGGCCGAATGTCAGCCTCTGCGTTGCTGCTGCTTTTCGGCTGCCATTGAAACAGGGAGGGGGCCATGGTATTTGGGAGGGGAATCATTATGTACTGGAGGATTGTTATTAGGAGCTGTCCTGACCATCTATCTCAGTGTTTCTCAACCTTGGCAACTTGAAGATGTCCGGACTTCAACTCCCAGAATTCCCCAGCCAGCGAATGCTGGCTGGGGAATTCTGGGAGTTGAAGTCCGGACATCTTCAAGTTGCCAAGGTTGAGAAACACTGATCTATCTGAGCATGTGGAAGAAGGGAGTTTCCTGCCAAGGCCAACTGTCCAGCATTCCACCCTGATGATGCTTTTTAATGTTGTATAGATAGTTTTATTTTCCATTTTCATTTTCGTACAGTCACACATATACTGTACAGAACCGGGGCCATATAACATTAAACAATAAACACAGCCATTCCTCTTGTCAATAATACCCCCCAAAATAGAAACCCAATGTACCTCTTTGACCCTCCATACACCTCTTTCTTTTGCCCCCCTCCAACTTTCCATCTTCCCACCATCATTCCCCTCTACCCTACTTCCCCTCCCCCTCTACCACACCTCTCTCCCGATACACTCCCTCCCTTCCTTCTCACCCTCCCTCCAATCCTCTCTCCCACCCTCTCTACCCCTCTTTCTTCTTTCCCTCTACTGACGGTTGGGTGAATTATTATTGGACTAAGAAATGGGATGCCAAGGGGAGGGGATTGGATTTTTTATTTATTTATTTTTTATTATTATTATTTGTATGCCGCCCTTCTCTGGGAGGACTCAGGGCAGCGAACAATTCAAGGGGGGAAAAAAGGGGGAACATAAAAGACAAAATACAAATAATAAAAGTAGACAACAGTTGCACAACCATACATGTCGAGAGGGGAGGGAACTCATCACCCCCAGGCCTGCCGGCAAAGCCAGGTTTTGACGGCTTTCCGGAAGGCCTGGAGAGAGGTGAGGGTCCGAATCCCTGCGGGGAGTTCATTCCAGAGGGCCGGAGCTGCCACAGAGAAGGCCCTCCCCCGGGTAATAGCCAGGTGGCATTGGCTGGTAGATGGCACCCGGAGGCGGCCAACCCTGTGAGATCTAACGGGTCTGTGGGAGGTCATTGGCAGCAGGCGGTCTCTCAAGTACCCAGATTATACATGATATCTATTGCTTTCGCGCCAATTTACTCAGACTCAGCTTTGCTTTGCTACTCATCGTTTGTAATTAGTAAAAGTACACTTAATTCTTAAGCATGGAGTTGAGTGGTTTCTTTCCTGATTATTAAATGAAGGAGCACCTGACACAGGGAGACGAACCCACTTCTGAAAATCTTGCCAAGAAAACCACAGGGGGCTAATTCAGACAGCTAGGCAGTCACCAAGAAGTCACAAGGGATCAACTATGATTTAAAACCACCAAAACAAGAATGCTGTGGGTTACCTTTAAACATTATGGCATTGTTAAAATTGTGTGTGTGTGTTCAGTATCACAGTAGTTTCCCCTTTAACCTGCATTATTTCACGTACAAATTTGTGGCAAACCTCCCTGCTGCATTTGGGGATTCTGATTTTTTTTTTTAACCAAGTACAATGCTGGATTGTCCCTCTAATGCAGTGTTTCTCAACCTTGGCGACTTGAAGTCCTGTGGACTTCAACTCCCAGAATCCCCCAGCCAGCACAGCCTGGTGCGCCAGTTGCGGCCCTACCTGAACCGGGAGGCCCTCACAACAGTCACTCGAGCCCTTGTGCTCTCTAGGCTGGAATACTGCAATGTGCTCTACATGGGGCTGCCCTTGAAGAGCATCCGGCGACTTCAGCTAGTCCAGAATGCGGCCGTGCGAGTGATCGTGGGCGCACCGCGGTTCGCCCACATAACACCGATCCTCCGTGAGCTGCGCTGGCTACCTGTTGATCTCCGGGTGCACTTCAAGGTCCTACTTACCATCCACAAAGCGCTCCATGGTAGTGGGTCTGACTATTTGAGAGACCGCCTTCTGCCAATTACCTCCCTGCGTCCCATCAGGTCGCACAGGGTAGGCCTCCTCCGAATTCCATCCGCCACTCAGTGCCGACTGGCGACTACGCGGAGGAGAGCCTTCTCAGTTGCAGCTCCGACGCTTTGGAACGATCTCCCCGTGGAGATCCGCACCCTCACCACCGTCCAGGCCTTCCGCACGGCCCTTAAGATCTGGCTATCCCATCAGGCCTGGGGATAGGACTTTACTCTCTCCCTGCCCGTATGCCGAGTGAATGTTGTGCTTTTATTGTTAATTATTTTTACTCACATTTTCTTTTATGTCTTGTCTTGCACTCCCCTCCCTCATTATTGTAAGCCGCCCTGAGTCCCCTCAGGGAAAAGGGCGGCCTATACGTGTTTAATAAAACTATAAAACTATAAACTATAAAAGTCGCCAAGGTTGAGAAACACTGCTCTAATGGCTATGATAAATTATTCCCAGTTCTAGGTTTCTGCTGAATGTTGCATAATGCTCATTCTACCAATGAGTGCCCTCGTCTACCGCTGCAATTAAAGAAAATGAAGGATGTGAATTTGCTGGAGAAGATAAATATGCTATGCCCTGGTGTACACTGCCATCTGGTGATACTATATTATGGATTTATTATCCTCTGACAGCAGGGGAAAACATGATTCCCTTTTACTTGTGGTCTCCTTGAATATATCCAGCAGGTGTCCCAAGCATGCTCTTACCGTATTCAGTTCTTCCTATATGTCCTTTTTTTTAAAAAAAAATTTATATTTTTATTACATAAACAACACATACACACAACAATGAAAAAACAAAAAGAAAAAACACACAAAAAAGAAATAAAATCCATCATCACATACAGCATGTCGTTTGGTTAAAGGTGTTTTAACATTTATCATTCTTATACATTTATTATTTTTTAATAGGTCATAATATACAGTTTGGGTTGCTTTGTTTACCATCCC
This sequence comes from Thamnophis sirtalis, assembly GCF_051295495.1. Classification (NCBI taxonomy): domain Eukaryota; kingdom Metazoa; phylum Chordata; class Lepidosauria; order Squamata; family Natricidae; genus Thamnophis; species Thamnophis sirtalis. Next base: position 3,504,334 of record NW_028261381.1, on the reverse strand, counting down.
TTCCTCCTGTTGTAACACCACCTTATTTTCCCTTTCTTTTCTCCCTCCCTCCCTTCTCTACTTTCTTCCTTCCTCCTCTCCTTTCCCTTCCTTCTTCCTGTACCTTTCTCCTACTCCTGCTCTTCCTCTTCCCCTTCCTACCCTCTCTCCTCCTCTTTCTCTCCTTTCCATCCTCCTCTCCTTAGCTCTTTCTTTTCACCCTCTCTCCCTTCTCTACTTCCTTCCTTCCTCCTCTCCTTCCCCTTCCTTCTTCCCTTACCTCTCCTTTGCTCCTACTCTTCCCCTTTCCCTTCCTACCCTCTCTCCTTCCTCTTTTCTCCCTTCCATCCTCCTTTCCCTTTCCTTTCTCCATCCCTCCCTTCTCTACTTTCATCCTTCTTCCTCTCCTTGCCCTTCCTTCTTCCCATACCTTTCTCCTACTCCTGCTCTTCCTCTTCCCCTTCCTACCCTCTCTCCTCCTCTCTCCTTTCCATCCTCCTCTCCTTACCTCTTTCTTTTCACCCTCTCTCCTTTCTCTACTTTCTTCCTTCCTCCTCTCCTTCCCCTTCCTTACCTCTCCCTTGCTCCTGCTCTTCCTCTTTCCCTTCCTACCCTCTCTCCTTCCTTTTCTCTCCCTTCCATCCTCCTTTCCTTTCCCTTTCCTTTCTCCCTTCCTCCCTTCTCTACTTTCTTCCTTCCTCCTCTCCTTTCCCTTCCTTCTTCCCGTATCTTTCTCCTACTCCTGCTCTTCCTCTTCCCCTTTCTACTCTCTCCTCCTCTTTCTCTCCTTTCCATCCTCCTCTCCCTACCTCTTTCTTTTCACCCTCTCTCCCTTCTCTACTTTCTTCCTTCCTCCTCTCCTTCACCTTCCTTCTTCCCTTACCTCTCTTTTGCTCCTGCTCTTCCTCTTTCCCTTCCTACCCTTTCTCCTTCCTTTTCTCTCCCTTCCATCCTCCTTTCCTTTCCCTTTCCTTTCTCCCTCCCTCCCTTCTCTACTTTCCTCCTTCCTCCTCTCCTTCCCCTTCCTTCTTCCCGTACCTTTCTCCTACTCCTGCTCTTCCTCTTCCCCTTCCTACCCTCTTTCCTCCTCTTTCTCTCCTTTCCATCCTCCTCTCCTTACCTCTTTCTTTCCACCCTCTCTCCATTCTTTCTATATGTTTTGATCTAGCTGTGACAATATTTTACCTGTACCCAGCAGATGAAGGGGAAGCAGTAAATACAAAGAGTCTTGCTGCTGTTTCTTTTTAGACTTTATTTTATACGGGAGGATAAGCGCAATCATATTTCCAAGGAGCTTTAAAATTATTAAAAATAGAATAAAGGTAAATATTTACAAAAGAATGGTCCTGGGACACATAGGGAACAGAAGAACTATTTTTTTCTGCTCTGTACATAGGATAGAAATTTGCAAGAAACAATTTTGTTTTTTCGGCCAATAATAGATCTGTAAGGGATGAGGTCTACCCTAACTCATCCCATAGTGTTTCAACTGCTTCACCCACACCACACATGCCCCCACCTGTCCTCCTAATGTTTCCCCCCCCCCAAAAAAAAGTTTTTCTCTAACCACTCTTATAACAAATCTTCTAGACAACAGTAGTTTTCTCATGCAGTTGAGTTCAGTGTGCTTGAGAGTTACGATGGTACCAGCTTTACTCACTGATAGGACTTTGTTTTTAAAGTCCATACTATATTTAACAGGAAAATAAAACCATATTCTATCCATAAGCACTGTGAAATGGACTGCAAGATTATGAACTAGACTGCATTGTAATGTGGGAAGTTGTCATCCAGCCCTCCTAGGAAATATTGAAAAGGCAGAATATTTCTCTGGATATGAAAAGAAAGAAACATGTTTTAAAAGACAGAATAGTTGCCTGTAGCTTCCTGCCCATCCCCACTTTGTCAATGGGCCATTAAGAAGGCCAAGCTAGTCCCTTTTACATAATAAAGACTTCTCCACTGCAGCCCCAGGGGGGATGGGAGTAAAGGCATGATAATATTGGCCCTTTACTCAACTGACCACATGGCATCTGAGAACTCAACCAAACCTGGATTCAAAACACAGCCCAGAGAGTTGCCCCTGCATGGCCCCATGGGAGTCTTGACAACCAATCAGAATGCATTTCTTACACAGGAACAGGAAACAGAGAGGTGGGACTAAACAGGTTATAAAAAGCCTAGCAAGCCCCTCCCTCAGCCCTTCTCTTCTTCTCCACCTACATTGAAGCATGTGATCCCCCTTTTCTGTTCAGGGCTCAAGCCATGTGATCCTGTCCACCACTAAAACCATCTTTCCAAGCAGCCTCCGTGTCTCCAGTGTCTTTTTCCCCACTTGGAGCCGAACCCAGAAGGACATTTCTTTCATCAGTAACATCTGATCAAATCAGATGATGAAATTTATCATGGTCTAGGGGTGGGCAACTATGGCCCCTTTATGTCCAATAGACTTCAACTCCCAGAATTCCTGAGCCAGCATGGATAGATCTCAAATGGCTAATCGGTTAGGATTAAAATTAGGATTAAGATTACTTGTCTCTCGTCTCTCTCGGGGACTGGAGGATAGGAAAGAGCAGCTCCTCTAAATCCTGTACCAAATGTATGAGACAGTTCATATCTGCAGACAGAAAACAAAGTTCTGAAATTTGAACATTGCAAGAACATGGCAGTGATGATTCATCTATCGTGTTACTAGTTGCCAAAATCACATGGCCTTTCCAGCACTTCCTCCAGCTGTGTTTCCAAGTTATTTTCTAAGCACAGAGAATATTGTGTCATACTGTTTGTCCTCTGAATAGCAACTGTGGTTTGGAAAACCACTGCTGCTGGCTTCACACATCAAAAGGTCTTCGCTTTAATCCAGTTTAAGTCTCTGGAACAAAAGCACTTTGTTGTTCTTTATGACTCAAAGTGGAAGGGTTCCTCATATCACATTTAAAAGTCCAGCACACTTACTTGTATCTCTCTTTCATTTTATTTTTAATTGTCCGTTACTTTTTAGCCTCTTCCTTTTTTAGAATTTGTCTGCAGAAACATTCTTGGAGAACCCTCCTGCCAAATGACTGAGGGGGAAAAGAATAAGAGTTTTAAGAGGACAGGCGGAAACTCAATATCCCCAAGACCTAGGAAAATCTCAAAACATCTGACGAACAAATTCTGACAGTGGACAATATCAGTAAACAGGCATGATTTATTCACACTAAACAGTCAGTTTGATCCTCTAGGTCTGCGTTTCTCAACGTTGGCAACTTGAAGATGTCCGGACTTCAACTCCCAGAATTCCCCAGCCAGCATTCTGGTTGGCCCGATGCAGGGGTGGGTTTCAACCGGTTCGCGGTGCTCCCCGCAAACCGGTTGGTCGGCAAACCCGGAAGTAACTTCCGGGAACGGCGAAGGGCCCACCCGCCCACCCGCGCTCCTTACCGGTCTTTGAAGGCTTCTGCGCTTCCACGCAGGCGCATGGCACATACAGCGCCTGCGCGATTCTCCGCGAGCAGCTGGATGGCACATACAGCGCCTGCGCGAGTCTCCGCGAGCAGCTGGAGCATCGTGCAGGCGCTAAGAAGCATGCGTGAACTGCGTGCGTGCACGAGGACGCCGCCGGCCCCGTTCTAACCGAACCGGTTGGAACGGGATTAGCAACCCACCCCTGGCCCGATGGGACTGTTTTTTGCCCTCTCTTGACTTCGGAGGCTTTCCTGAAACCTGGGGAGGGCGAAAACGGCCTTCCCCCGTCCCTACGGAAGGCTGAAAATCATTTGGTCAACATGCACAGCAATTTGCCTCCTTGCAGTAAACAGCCTGTTTCACTTTCGATTTCAGTTTCAGCAGGGCCTCCCAATGATCAGCTGTTTCAGGTTGCAGGGATTACCATAGCCTATTGCCAGTTTGCTACAAGGAGGTAAATCTCTGGGAGGCAGACACCAAAGGGTGGGGGGGCGGTGGGGGGGGTGGAGCTACATTCAGTGTATAAGACCCACCCACATTTTCACCCTCTTTTAGGGAGGGAAAAGGTGGGTCTTAGACTCCAAAAATACGGTAGTTCCCCTCCTCATGGTGCATCCTGCATAGTGTGATAGTATGAACTAAATGCACTAGCAACTGTTGGCAGCCAGAAACTCTGTGGGACTTTCCGGGTTCTCAAAATACATGACAATGAAATCAACACTATGGCAGAGATTGATGCAAGTTGTATCGAAAGAAGCTATGGTTTGCCCCGTCCTTAAGAAAATATCCTTAAATCCCAGGCTTTAACTTTCCTTTTTTAAAGATAATTTGAGATCATGGTTGGTGTTCATCCTAGAGCAGTGTTTCTCAACCTTGGCAACTTGAAGATGTCCGGACTTCAACTCCCAGAATTCCCCAGACAGCGAATGCTGGCTCCTATTTTTTTACTTGCATTTTTACATGCTTTCAAACTGCTAGGTGGGCAGAAGCTGGGACAAGTAATGGGAGCCCACTCCGTTATGTGGCTCTAGGGATTCGAACTGCCAAACTGCTGACCTTTCTGATCGGCTAGCTTAAGGCCTTAGCCACTGAGCCACTGCGTTCGCTGTCTGGGGAATTCTGGGAGTTGAAGTCCGGACATCTTCAAGTTGCCAAGGTTGAGAAACACTGATTTAGAGATTTGTCAGCCTGATCACAGTTTACCCGTCTTTCCTTATAACCATTTTTTTTTTAGTTTTTTCTCCTTTGTCCCTGTCCTTGGAATGATTTTATCACTATCAACTCTTTATTGAAAATATCACCATTCTTCTCAGCTGAGATCAACAATCTGAAATGAAAGGCACACTTTCTGTCTCACTTCGAAGACATTGGTTCCTAATGCCCTTTGATGTGTTTACTTACACAACAAAAAAAGACTCAATGAAATAAGAAAAAGTCTTCAGTGGGCAGCTGGGGGGGAAGGGTTTTTAAGTCCTACCAGGGCTATTTGTTCTAGAGAAAACTATTTATTTAAACTTATATTCTTTCTTTAAAAGTTGGAGATAGTGTGCTTGTGCATACTAGCGAATTAGGGATGAACATTCTATAAATGTTTGCAAAGTTTTTTTTGCTGACCTTGGGGCACCTCAATGTCCTTGTGCCACTTTTATGAAAATAGGTACGTTTGAATCCCTCTCTGAAAACGGTTCAAAATTGACGACAGCCTTTCAAGGTAGGTCAAGTCGGAAAACACTTACTACAAAGATACTGATCTTTATTGTTGCAGGATATAACAGAATCTTGAAAGCCTGGCAGTTTCCACCTGACCACTTTTTTTTTTTAACTTTTATTTATTTATTTTATTTTTTAAAGTATTTGTATTAGTAAAAGAAAAATACAACAACCAATAGCTGGTAAAAGACAATACAACATCCACTGTTTCGCTTTACATTTGACTACGTTTCAAGACATTCCCGTGATATCAAAATCATTATAGACATCAGAGGTTAGGTATCTCCCTCCCTCCCTCCCTCTTTCCTTCCCTTGTTTCTTCTTTCCCACTCCCCTTCCTTCCCTCCCTCCTTCTCTCCTTCCCTCTTTCCTTCCCTTTCTTTTCCTTTCCTCCTTTCCTTCCCCTTCCCTTTCCTCTCTCCATCCCCCCTCCTTCTCTCACACCTGACCACTTATATGAAAGAGAATCAAGACAAGATTATCTTGATCTTCTTTGTCAACTTCTCTCCCATTCCCGTACCCTTAATCTTTTTTTTCCACCATTTTTGACTTACCCTTTCAATATTATCTCCTTATTCCTCTTCGCTGTCTCAATAAACCAGTAAAGAGCCAAGGTGGCGCAGTGGTTAAATGCAGCACTGCATGCTACTGCTAGATCAGCAGGTCAGCGGTTCAAATCTCACCGGCTCAGGGTTGACTCAGCCTTCCATCCTTCCGAGGTGGGTAAAATGAGGACCCAGATTGTTGGGGGCAATATGCTGACTCTCTGTAAACCGCTTAGAGAGGCCTGAAAGGCCTATGAAGCGGTATATAAGTCTACTGCTATTGCTATTATTGCTATAAAGATTGCGCCCTAGGATGGAAACATTGGTTATTCCTGATTCTCGTTTGCATTGACCTGGCTGGAGGAAGTGTACCCTTTCCTGGTCCTTTTAAACCTCTCGGCAGCTTTAGGTACTGTTGGAAGAAATGTCCTTCTGGGTTCAGCTCCAAGTGGGGAAAAAGACACTGGAGACATGGAGGCTGCTTGGAAATATGGTTTATTGTTGGACAGGGCCACATGGCTTGAGCTCCTGAACAGAAAAGGTGATCACATGCTTCAATGTTGGTGGAGAAGAAGAGAAGGGCCGAGGGAGGGACTTGCTAGGCTTTTTATAACCTCTTCAGTCCCACCTCTCTGTTTCCTGTTCCTGTGTAAGAAATGTATTCTGATTGGTTGTCAGACTCCCATGGGGCCATGCAGGGGCTACTCTCTGGGCTGTGTTTTGAATCCAGGTTTGGTTGAGTTCTCAGATGCCATGTGGTCAGTTGAGTAAAGGGCCAATATTATCATGCCTTTACTCCCATCCCCCCTGGGGCTGCAGTGGAGAAGTCTTTATTATGTAAAAGGGACTAGCTTGGCCTTCTTAATAGCCCATTACAGTGGGGATGGGCAGGAAGCTACAGGTAACTATTCTGTCTTTTAAAACATGTTTCTTTCTTTTCATATCCAGAGAAATATTCTGCCTTTTAAATATTTCCTAGGAGGGCTGGATGACAACTTCCCACATTACAATGCAGTCTAGTTCATAATCTTACAGTCCATTTCACAGTGCTTATGGATAGAATATGGTGGAGACATGGAGGCTGCTTGGAAAGATGGTTTTATTGGTGGACAGGACCACATGGCTTGAGTTCCTGAACAGAAAAGGTGATCACATGCTTCAGTGTTGGTGGAGAAGAGAAGGAAGGACTGAGATGCTGAGTCCCTGGTTTTATGCCCTCTCTGGCCTTCGATCTTGAGCTTGTGTTCTAATTGGTTGTCAGACTCCCATGGGGCCATGCAGGGGCAACTCTCTAGGCTGCGTTTTGAATCCAGGTTTGGTTGAATTCTCAGATGCCATGTGGTCAGTTGGGTAAAGGGCCATTATCATGCTTTAATCCCATCCCCCCTGCAGCTGAAGTGGAGAAGCCTTTATTATGTAAAGGGACTAGCTTGGCCTTCTTAATAGCCCATTAACAGTGGGGATGGGCAGGAAGCTACAGGCAACTATTCTGTCTTTTAAAACATGTTTCTTTCTTTTCATATCCAGAGAAATATTCTGCCTTTTCAATATTTCCTAGGAGGGCTGGATGACAACTTCCCACATTACAATGCAGTCTAGTTCATAATCTTGCAGTCCATTTCACAGTGCTTATGGATAGAATATGGTGGAGACATGGAGGCTGTTTGGAAAGATGGTTTTAATGGTGGACAGGACCACATGGCTTGAGCCCTGAACAGAAAAGGTGATCGCATGCTTCAATGTTGGTGGAGAAGAAGAGAAGGAAGGGCTGAGATGCTGAAAGTCCCTGGTTTTATGCCCTCTCTGGCCTTTGATCTTGATCTTGTGTTCTAATTGGTTGTCAGACTCCCATGGGGCCATGCAGGGGCAACTCTCTAGGCTGCGTTTTGAATCCAGGTTTGGTTGAGTTCTCAGATGCCATGTGGTCAGTTGGGTAATGCCTTAATCCCATCACTCTGGAGCTGAAGGAGAAAACTCTTTATTATGTAAAGTGGACTAGCTCAGGCTTTAATGGCCCATTGACAAAGGGGGATGGGCAGGAAGCTGCAGGCAACTATTCTGTCTTTTAAAACATGTTTCTTTCTTTTCACACCCAGAAAAATATTCTGCCTTTTCAATATTTCCTAGGATATTTCATTTTTTCTGGGAGAGGGCTGGGTGATAACTTCCTACAGCACTATGGAACTAGCTTTTTATTACCATTAACCAGTTACCACCACAAAAAGGATTAACAATTGAAGGTATTCATTTTCAGTGATTTCAGTGATATAAACTTTTGAAATATACTTTTTTTATTTTCCATTTTCATAACATATAATCACATGTATACTATTACATAGCCAATATCCTATTGTATTAAGTTGTAATTACATCAGTTCCTCTTGTCAACGCCCAGAAAGATAAAAACCCATTATTAGCTCTTCTGCTCTCCATACACCTTTCTTCTACCTCTCTCCTACCTCCTTTCTTCCCTCCATCATCCTTTTCTACTCTTACTTCCTCTTCCTTTCTCCTTCTCCTCTCTCTACATTCCACTCCTCCTTATCCTCCTCATCTTCCTCCCTTACCTTTTCTCCTATCCCTCTCTTCCCATCTTTCTTCTCTCCTCTGTTTCCCACTCTTCCTCTCATTGGTGTATTTCAGCTTCTGAGCAAACTCCATTCTATGTTGATGGTATTTATGCTTCCATATCAATATACTTAACATATCCTAGTTTTAAAGAAAAAATAATAAACTTTAAAGGTGTGCTTTATCAAACTAAAACGGAACAGTTGCTTCCAGAAGTCTGGTTGTTTGCTACCAAAGACCAAACACGCTTCTAACTCCTACCAAAAATACTTTCTCTATTTCCTCACGTGCGATCACCTTTCTTCAAAACATAACAACAACAAAAAAAAACCGTTCAAGCATTTTTTTCTCTGTTTGCATTTCCAATTCTTTTTTTTTCCCCGGTTCAAAAGTTTTATTTCTTTTAAAACAAACATTTCATCATTCCTCAATCAGTAAGACATCGGAGTACAATTTTTTGTGTGTCAAAATAGTTCTAATTTACCACCAAATTCTTGTCTAGCCCAGTGTTTCTCAAGGTTGGCATTCGCTGGCTGGGGAATTCTGGGAGTTGAAGTCCAGACATCTTCAAGTAGCCAACGTTGAGAAACACTGGGCTAGCCTAATGTATACCCCTCCCTCCTCCCCCCCCCACTTCCCAGAACCCGTACACGGTATGGATTTTTAACAAACACAGTCTAAAGTCTATTGAGAAAAAAGAAATAAAGAAATTAACGACATCTCTACATTGACCTTAAGCTTCTTCTTGCTGAGCTAACTTTTTCTCTCATTTTCTCTCCGTTTGCATTTCCAATTCTTGGCACCGCTTTTGCAAAAAGCGGTCAATTCCCATCCAGGCAAGAATCGCAATCTCCCTCCGGCCCGCCTTGCCTAAATCCTCCAACCGGCTTTGCTCTCCCCTCCCCTTAACAGCCTTCTCCGGACTATCCCCCCTTGCTTTGTCTTCGGATGCAATTGGGAAATTTGCACCCCCGGCATTGACGCATTAAACCTCCGTTTGGCAGCGGCGGAGGGTTTAGCGGGCAAAAAGCGAGGGGCATTCCTCCCTCCGCTTGCAAGAAAGCAAGCAGAGAGAGAGGGAGAGAGGCGTGCTTCTTCTTCCTCGTAGCCCTGCCCTCCTCTCGGACTATCCCCCCTTGCTTTGTCTTCGGATGCAATTGGGAAATTTGCACCCCCGGCATTGACGCTCCGTTTCGCTTGCCAGATAAGATAGATAGATAGATAGATAGATAGATAGATAGATAGATAGATAGATAGATAGATAGTAGATAGATAGATAGATAGATAGATGGATGATAGATAGATAGATAGATAGATATGATTAGATAGATAGATGATAGATAGATGATAGATAGATAGATAATAGATAGATAGATAGATAGATAGATAGATATATAATAGATAGATAGATAGATGGATGATAGATAGATAGATAGATATGATTAGATAGATAGATGATTGATAGATAGATAGATGATAGATAGATAGATAGATAGATAGATAATAGATAGATAGATAGATAGATAGATAGATAGATAGATAGATATGATTAGATAGATAGATGATAGATAGATAATAGATAGATAGATAGATAGATAGATATGATTAGATAGATAGATGATAGATAGATAGATAGATAATAGATAGATAGATAGATATGATTAGATAGATGATAGATAGATAGATAGATAATAGATAGATAGATAGATAGATAGATAGATAGATAGATAGATAGATAGATAGATAGATAGATGGATGGATGATAGATAGATATGATTAGATAGATAGATGATAGATAGATAATAGATAGATAGATAGATAGATATTAGATAGATAGATAGATAGATAGATAGATAGATAGATGATAGATAGATAGATGATAGATAGATAATAGATAGATAGATAGATAGATAGATAGATAGATATGATTAGATAGATAGATGATAGATAGATAGATAATAGATAGATAGATAGATAGATAGATAGATAGATAGATAGATAGATAGATAGATGGATGATAGATAGATATGATTAGATAGATAGATGATAGATAATAGATAGATAGATAGATATGATTAGATAGATAGATGATAGATAGATAGATAGATATTAGATAGATAGATAGATAGATAGATAGCAATAGCAATAGCAGTTAGACCTATATACCGCTTCATAGGGCTTTCAGCCCTCTCTAAGCAGTTTACAGAGTCAGCATATCGCCCCCACAGTCTGGGTCCTCATTTCACCCACCTCGGAAGGATGGAAGGCTGAGTCAACCCTGAGCCGGTGAGATTTGAACCGCTGAACTGCAGATAACAGTCAGTTGAAGTGGCCTGCAGTGCTGCACCCTAACCACTGTGCCACCTCGGCATCCCTCCCTCCGCTTGCAAGAAAGCAAGGGAGAGAGGCGTGCTTCTTCTTCCTCGTGGCCCTGCCCTCCTCTCGGATCATGAATGGTCGATCTGCGCTTCCTCGGTCAACTAAAACGAACAGCAGGCGCGATTTCCCCCTCCGCGCTCCATTCCGCGGGCAGCCTGGCCGCTCGTTCTTTTCCGGCCCGCTCAGTTCCCCTTCGGGCGTTTCCGTGGGGGCCGTTCGGCTCTTTCCGTGCGCGGAGAGGAGGGAGGGGTCGTGCGCGGGGGGCGGGGGCGGAGGGGAGCCGAGGCATGCTCGGCGGCGCTTGCTCCCTGGCTGGCTCCTCTCTCTCTCTCTCTCTCCTCTCTCTCTCCCCTCAGTCGGCCGCTGCTGCTGCCTGCCTGCCTGCCTGTCGCCGGGGCTGGGAGAGAGCCTGAGAGGGAGCGTGTGTGTGTTATGTGAGTGACGCGGCGGAGGTGTAGTTTGACGCGGTGTGTTACGTGGGGGAGAGAATAAAACTGCGGCGAGAGCCTCGGCGCGAACGAAAGCAGTGACGGAGCAGCCTGTAGCCGGTAAGAGGAGAAAAGCAAAGAGGAGGAAGGAAGGCGACTAACAGCCCCAGAAGAGAAAAACAGGGAGGAGGAGGGGCGGCGGCAACAGCAGCCACAGGGCCGCCATCGACACCACCGCCGCCGCCACCACCAGCAGCCGTTGAGGCGGGGTTGCCTCGCGAGCGCGGGGGGGGGGAGGGAGGGGGCAGGGAGTCGGCGGCCGCGGGGAGCGAGAGGGGAGGAAGGAGCGGCGGAGGGAGAGGCGAGCCCCGGTCTGGCCGCCCCAGCAGCCGCCGACTCGTCTGCACCCCCTCAGGCGCTGCTCTCGGGGGGTGGCCTCGGATTTAAAATGGAGGCGCCTCGTCTTTTTTTCCCCCCACTCAGACGCGGCTCTCCCGCCGAGCCCGGCCGCCGCCGGCCCGCGCGAAGAACAAAGAATAATGGCGGATGGAGACGGCGGCGGCGGCGGCCGGGCGAGCGAGCGAGCAGCGGAGCCGCGCTTCCTCGGTGGGGAGGGGACGATTCGGCGGCGGCGGCGGCAACCGCCCGAGGTTCCGGGGAGGGAATTCTGCTCTCCCGCCGCCGCCGCCGCCCTCTTGACCTCCGTGCCTGCAGAGAGAAGCGGCCCTGGGCTTCCTCCCTTTTGGCGTCCTCTCCTCCAGCCTGCCTAAGCCTCGGCTGCTTTAGCTCCGGCCTCGACTCGGGAGCAGCGGTTTTTGCCCTGGCAGCCGACCCCGCTTTTTTTCTCCCCCAGGCTTCTCTTCCCCGCCAACCTCCCCGCCCAAGGTGGCAGCTTGGCCGCCCTAGCCCTGGGTAAGGGAGAGAGTTTGGCGGCCCAGCCCCGAAACCCGCCTGGATTTTCCCGCCCCTCTCCTGCAAGGGAGTCCCTTGGTAGTTTGGGGACGGGGTTTGGGGCAGCCTGGCCCAAGTTAGTCTCTGCCGTTCTTCCTCTGTTTCTTAAGAGTTCCACATATAGCCCAATGTTTTTTAAGTCCAACGTTTTAATCTTTACGACTGCCCAAATTGTGGCCCCGAGGTTAACCAGCTTTCAGAATCCCTTTCTAATAAAGTTCTTTGAATCAAGCCTCCATTCTAGAACAATTTCCCCCCCTCGTATCTCTCTCTCTCTATATATATATATATATATTTATATTTATATGTTGTGAAAGGCTGAGCCTATCTGAAACAAACTTGTATCATCAGCTTTTGAGAGAGATCGTTTCACTTTTCCTTCAGTTTCATTTTTTGTACTTGACCTGTCTTAGCATAGTAAATTCATGACCGCCGTAAAGTTAAGAGTTATATTAAATGAAGCAACCCTTTATTGTTAATATGATTTTGTCAACTATACAATGTATATTGTGCTAAAGGTACTGTAAAGAAAATTAAATTAGGGTCGGATTAAAGGCTAAAGATTAAAAACTAAAGAATTGGGGCTGCTGGAGCTGTGCTGCAAAAACGTCAAGTGATAGTAATAGACAATATTTGTGCTTCTGTTTTGAAGTTATCTGTATCTCTGTGCACTCCGGATCTGCCAGTTCAATTAGAATATTCTAAGGTCTGAGAACATGTAAATCACATGCTATGTTGTTAGCTTTCATAGAAATATAGCTCGCACTCAAAAAGCCGAGACAGTATGGGGGTTTTACACTTAAAATGTAGAGTTTTCCCGTTTCAGATGAGTCTAACATACGTTATGTTTGAATTGGTTATTTAACTATCACATCCACGTAGATTGGCGATTAAAACTACAACTTTGAATTCTTCAAAATATTATTCAACCCTCTTGCAGACTGGATGCTATTTGCCCTTCCAAGCCTCTGAAAAAGTGCTCACGGGGATTAGAGGCTCTTTCAAAACCAGAGGCTTGGACTATCAGATTAGGCTAAACTGGGTGTTCCTGTTGATGCTAGGCTGATTTAGTTAGATTTCGCAGATTGCATTCTTAGTCATCTTATCTGTAATTGGCAGCGACATGCTTTGACAAAAAATAAAAATTGGGCCTAAAAGTGCTAAAACATAAGACACACAGGTGCTCCCTTTCCTTTTTTTTTAAACTTCCCTAATAATTGTCTTTCAGTCCAATACTTCATGTTAGTTATTGAAAAAAATATCAGGATTATCTTATCAAGGTTTAAAGTAGATTATTTGATTTTTGGTTAACTTGACACAGTGTATATGCTGTTGCTTCCTATTTACACACAACAACCCTGTGATGTGAATTGGGCTGAGAGAAATGACCCAAAGTCATAGAGCCAAGGTGGCGCAGTGGTTAAATGCAGCACTGCAGGCTACTGCTAGATCAGCAGGTCAGCGGTTCAAATCTCACCGGCTCAGGGTTGACTCAGCCTTCCATCCTTCCGAGGTGGGTAAAATGAGGACCCAGATTGTTGGGGGCAATATGCTGACTCTCTGTAAACCGCTTAGAGAGGCCTGAAAGGCCTATGAAGCGGTATATAAGTCCACTGCTATTGCTATTGCTATTGCTATCTCTTTGTATTCTACACATATATTCTTTTTCATGTAGTGTAGTGCAAATAATACTATATAGTGCAGATAGTATGCAGATAGCACTGAACTACACGGATGTAGAGGTTGTTTTGTAACATTTAGAGTTATAAATTTCTCACTCAGATATACTTGTGGGAAACTTCATAACCGTAGAAGCTGAGATTCTTGAAGTGCTGAAAGAAAAATGTTTGGAAGCTATGCCTTTAAGTCATTCAAAAAGTTCTGGATTTTTTTCATATATTGAGGGTTATACTGCATTACTATATCCTTTAGAATTTAGATCAAGGAGGTCAAACTGGATTTTTTGGAAGGCTGGATCAGCATTGTAGTTGTCCTCCGCAGGCCAGCTGGTGTGGGAGGAGGCTGGACAGACTGCCTCCTGCAGCCCCCCCCCCCATTTTGGCCAGCAGGGTGCTGCAGGAGACCCGTCTAGGCGGAACACACACACACACACGCCCACGCCCATTTTCACTAGCAGAAGCACCACTGGCCGGTCCTTTGCTATTTCCAGGCTGGCCCCGCGGGCTGGATCTAAGCACCCTAAGTTTGACACCCCTGATTTAGATCAGTCATTCTGATTCTTTTGATTAGTAGGATCGTATTCATATGCCAAGCACAATAATATGGGATGCATTTATTCACTGCTTTCCTCCTCCTGTACTTTGAATAAAAGTTTCTGGTTTCTTCTTAAAAAGATAGCAGACTTTGTAAATCTATTATCTGTATAATTCCATATATTAGTCAAAGGTCAAACACCTTATTTGTTAAAATACAGTGACTATTTTTCACATAATCCGTTCCATATGGACATCATCAGAAGATGAATATTTTAAAGAAAAGTGTGTAATCTATTTTCCAAGAGATGTTGCTTGTAAGGGGAGCTTTCCATTGGATTGCCTAAGCTGCAGGCCATAAATACCTTCACAAAAATGCCTCTGAAAACATTAGCATAAAGAAAAACTTGGGAAATATAATAGGGCTAATAAACCTGGTTGCAAAAAATGCAGACTACTATAAGAGGGCAGGAACAAGACTTTTGGTATCTTCTTTCTTTGATTTTTCCCCAGTCTTTATTATTTATAAGTCAAAGGTGATGAGCATATCTGATACTTCCTCCTCCTGTTTTCCCAACAATAACAACCCCAAGAGACAGGATGGGTTAAGAGAGAGTGGCAGGCCCAAAATCATCCGTTCCATTGTTACTACCAACTTACTACCGTAGTCATTCAGATTTTTGTACCCTGATTTAGTAGCCTTAAAAAATAGAGCTGAATGAACGTTGCAGTAGTTCAGTTTTCTGTAGACTATAATAGGCTACTGTAATTTTTTTTCAAATGAATACATAATATTTTTCCCTCCGGTTTTTTTGAAAATTTGACATTTCTAATTGCTACATTATACGTAAAGATTTTTCAGAATTAAATGTACTTCAGCCATGTGTTACAAGCCTGACGTTGAAAAGCCTGATACTATATACCTTTTAATTGCCTTATTTAAGGTCTATTATTAAGAGATGTGGTTGCTCAGTGGCTAAGATGCTGAGCTTGTCTATCAGAAAGGTTGGTGGTTCGAATCCCTAACATCGCATAACGGAGTGAGCTCCCATTACTTGTCCCAACTTCTACCAACCTAGCAGTTCAAAAGGATGTAAAAATGCAAGTAGAAAAACAGGAACCACCTTTGGTGGGAAGGTAACAGCGTTCTGTGAGCCTTCGGCATTTAGTCATGCTGGCCATATGACTACGAAGACGTCTTTGGACAGTGCTGGCTCTTTGGTTTTGAAACGGAGATGAGCACTGTCCCCTAGAGTCGGGAACGGCTAGCACATATGTGCGAGGACAACCTTTACCTTATTTAAACTTGAATCCCAACCTCAACTATAAAATTCAGATTTTGTATATTTCCATCTATTTGCTGTTTACCCAATATAAAAACAAAAGATCTGACAATTTGCGTAGCCTACTTGTACATTGTATAGAAAATTAGTTTTTAATTCAATAATTTCAATTTTTCTGGAATGTTTACCTGTATCAGGATCATATTTGAAGATAAACAATTCTCATCAATTGGAGTTCTATTAAGCCATTATCTCAATGAGCCACAGTTGACTCTTCTTTTATATCATACCAAGTCACAAATCATGGTTTATGCATCAAATAGCTGGATTCATATATTACTAAACAAGCTCCAAACATAACATCTTGCTCAATTCATAAAGCTGTCCCAGACTAGTTACTCCTTTTTACCCTGCATGTGCTGACAATTGATTTTCACACTTTCTGTACCAATTACGTCATGGGGGGGGGGGGGTGCTGCCATGCCTTCATGTCAATCTTGACTCCTGGCAAGTGCCTGAACTGTTACCTGCAGTTTAGCAAAAAGGAAAAAAAATGGAAGTGATTTGTCTTTCATTGCCTGTTTTCTGGGGCTGAGAAGAATGACTAGCCAAAGGTCACCTGGTTTTGTGCTTAAAGTAGGACTAGAACGCAGGATTGCCAATTTCTAGCTTGGTGCCTTAATCACTACTCCAAATTGGTATAGCAGACAAATAGACCTGCACATGGTAAAAATACATGGCCTGTCATGATGTTGTCATAAACTGCAAAGTGAAACTTTAAAGTAACAGCTCTTGTGGCTCAAGTTTGAATTGAGGGGAAATGTGTGGGAGAAGTTCTCCCACAATTTTAATGCCTACCAGTGATGGGTCTGCTAAAGATCCCATCTTTACTTCATTAATGATAGCAGAAAGTCTTATCTGCCTTACGATCTTATGCCTGGGGTACATTTGCTAAGCTGTAAATGGTAGTTTTATTATCAAAGTGATTGGAGTCATGAAAAAAATAAGACAAAACCAGCATTTAAGCACATTGTATAAAGTGAGAACCAAGCCTGCAACTCCTAAAAAATTGCAGATAACTCAAATGTTTCCATTATAAGCACTCAGTCCAGCACACTTGAGAATGACCAACCCAGAACATACCCAGCACTCGCAGCTTTACACAGAAGCAAATTGGTAATGCAAATATATATTTATTTAGCATATGACAAGTAATGCAAATAGCTTAACTTAAGAGAAACATGTCTGTCATTAGTCATCCGTCAAGACTGTTAAGAAGTGTACAGTTCCCCTCTGATTCACTTCAGCAGGCTTATAGTTGTAGTTATGGTGTCCTAGTTACATGTCTCAACTGCAAACTTATGCACATCACTTGAAAGTAAGGCTGAATTTTGGAACATTAAACCTCCATTAAAATATTGGTCTTTAGGTCACCCATTTAAACCAGGTTTATGCAAAAACTTAAAATTGCATTTTTTTGAATAAGAAAGCAATGAAACGATGGGTGTTTATTTAGATCTAATGCAGATAAAATGATTTATTTAGCCCAGACTCATTTTTAATTTCATTTTTGTCCAAATAAAATATCTAATATTTCAATACAGGGTTGTCCAACCTCTGACCCACAGGCTGCATGTAGCCCTGGACAACTAGTGATGCGGCCCCACAAAATTGCAAATGTTTAACATTGTTATTTATACATATTAACTATATTGCATATTTTATATGTGTCCCAAAACAATTCCTCTGCACTCAATTCCACCCAGGCAAGGCAAAAGACTGGGATACCCACGTTTTAATATAACAAAGAGTTGGAGTTCTTCTAGTTCAGTTCCCTGTTCAAGCAGGAAACCCTGTACCATTTCAGTCAAGGATTTGTTCAATCTCTTCTTAAAAACCTCTAGTGTTGGAGCACCCACAACTTATGGAGGCAAGTCATTCATTCGACTGATTAATTGTTCTAACAGGAAATTTCTCCTTAGTTCTAGGTTGCATCTCTCCTTGATTAGTTTCTATCCATTGCTCTTATTCTGCCTTCAGATGCTTTGTTTGCAAGTATGGCAATTATCTTCCATTAAATTAAAGATAAAATATTTATTAGATCAACTTTCTGCGTTCTTGAAATAAGCTTACAGTATATCAAATATACAATTAAAACAGCAAAACATTATTCTAAACAAAAGGCTCCACAAACACATTAACTTCAAGCTTGTGAAAATAGCTGAGTCTTAATGGACTTGAACTGTAGGAGAGCAGGTTCCATACATAATGTTGGAGCAATTCTATACCACAAGACAAAGCTGTGAAATAGCTTTTGTGTAAGAGAGACACAAACAAACAATTTCCTTTGGAAGTAGAATTGCTTTGGTAATATATTATTAATGCATCTTTAATTCTCGTGCTGTTACATTGCTATTGTTAAAGAATTTACCGTGAGCCATTTACAATTGTAAATTGCTCTGATAAAATTATTAATGAGTGGCTATTGATGCTCCCTCCCAAGGATGGTCCAGCTATTCCATCTCTTAGCCTGGGGGGTGAAACTATACGCCCCTCAGAGAGGGTTCGCAATTTGGGAGTCCTCCTGGATCCGCAGCTAACGCTAGAACATCACTTGTCAGCTGTGACCAGAGGGGCCTTTGCCCAGATTCGCCTGGTGCACCAATTGCGACCCTATCTGGACCGTGAGGCTCTTCGGATGGTCACTCATGCTCTCGTCACCTCAAGACTGGATTACTGTAACACGCTCTACATGGGGCTGCCCTTGAAGAGTGTTCGAAGACTTCAGTTAGTCCAGAATGCAGCCGCCCGAGCGATAGTGGACGTACCTAGGTACACCCACATTACACCTATCCTCCGCGAACTGCTCTGGCTTCCCATTGGTCTCCGGACATGCTTCAAGGTGCTAGTCGTTACTTTTAAAGCCCTACATGGTATCGGACCCGGCTACCTGAGAGACCGCCTCCTGCCAGTTATCTCCGAGAGACCTATAAGATCTCACAGACTAGGCCTCCTCCGGATTCCATCTGCCAGTCAATGTCGGCTGGCGAACCACCGGGGTAGGGCCTTCTCTGTAGCTGCTCCGGCCCTATGGAACGATCTCCCCGTGGAGATCCGGACCCTCACTACCCTTCCAGCCTTCCGCAAAGCGACCAAGACCTGGCTGTTCCGGCAGGCCTGGGGCTGTTGAATTATCCAGCCCCATTCTAAGTTATGAATGTTGTGGAATTTTAATGTTTTTTTTTTAATTTTTTTGTATGTTCCCCCTTCCTTTTTATCTGTAAGCTGCCCTGAGTCTCTTGAGAGTGGGCGGCATACAAACTCTATAAATAAAATAAATAAATAAATAAATAAATAAAATTCTACTAATTGTGGTAAAGACAGTAGTTTTTTAAAAGATAGTGTTCATTTTTGGAGAAACAATATAGCACCCCAAAATAACATACCCATGTTTTTTACAAATTGTTAATATTCTATTTTATAGATGATCAAACCTTCATTTTCACAGAAAGCTGTATATAGATTCAGTGACTGCTAAAATTGTGCACCATCCAGAGCCTGAAGTTTGGGATGATATTGTATCATAAATAAACCATTAATAGTGTAGGCATTGCCTATTGCAGTGTTTTTCAACCTTTTTTGTGCAAAGGCACACTTTTTTCATGAAAAAAATCACGAGGCACACCACCATTAGAAAATGTTTAAAAAATTTAACTCTGTGCCTATATTGACTATAGGTGGGTGTTTTTCCCACGGCACACCTTACACTATGTCACGGCACACTAGTGTGCCGCGGCACAGTGGTTGAAAAACACTGGCCTATTGGGCTAGTTATAGGAGCTGTGGTGGCACAGTGGTTAGAGTGCAGTACTGCAGGCTACTACTGATCACCATCTGCCAGCAGTTTGGCAGATCGAATCTCACCAGGCTCAAGGTTGACTCAGCCTTCCATCCTTCCAAGGTTGGTAATATGAGGAGCCAGATTGTTGGGGAAAATATGCTGACTCTGTAAACCCCTTGGAGAGGGCTGTAAATCTCTGTGAAGTGGTATATAAATCTAAAGTGATATTACCATCTAGATTATGTAAAATGAATGTCACAATGTTTAGAATATCATAAATTTATATAGAAAGAAAATTAAGATGCAAGTTTTAAAATCCTTAAAAAAAAACATCTGTGAACTAAAAACTGAACTGGTATCGCTACCTTCAACATTTGTAAGTAGTTAAGACTGCATTTTAATAGGACATTTGTATCATTTTTTTGTATGTGCCTTTTTCTCTTAAGATTAGAGTTGCATAGGTGTATATCCAGTTAATAGTATGCTCCATAATTGCCCTAAGCATGCCATTTATATTAAAGTTACATTGAATCAGAACCGAGGTGACGCAGTGGTTAGAGTGCAGTACTGCAGGCCACTTCAGCTGACTGCAGTTCTGCAGTTCGGCTGTTCATATCTCACCGGCTCAGGGTTGACTCAGCCTTCCATCCTTCCGAGGTGGGTAAAATGAGGACCCGGATTGTTGTTGGGGGCGATATGCTGACTCTGTAAACCGCTTAGAGAGGGCTGAAAGCCCTATGAAGCGGTATATAAGTCTAACTGCTATTGCTATTGCTATTGAATTCAAATGATTCAATTCCAATTAAATGAATGGCAGACTCAGTCATAATTAAACTGAAAGTAGACAGCAAAGTACTAAAGGAAGAGATGCATGTGAGTGAGACCCTTGAATACTATACTCTGAGTGGGTTATTAATCCTATTGAAACCTGATATCCTTAGATACTGGTTTAATAGTGGTTAGCAAAGAGAATTTCTCCCTTTGCTAACCACATGTCAGAGGAGCATAATGACATACTTCTTTAATTTGTAGTGTATCATCAGATAAGCACAGACTAATTGTTTCTCTTTGCTTATTTCAAATCTTAGAGAGAAGGGAAATTCAAAATCTAGATAAGGAAATTTTTCTAATTGATCTATAAACCAACACTTACAGCTGATCTTAAACCAAAGAACTCAATCAACTGCTTTCATTCAAGTTAAGAAAACAGTTGAAGATCTTTTGTCTTTCTTTTTTGACTCCAGCAAATTTTCCCTGTTAAAAATTTATCACATTTGCCCTAAATGTTAATGTGTTTTCACTGTAGCCTCACAGAATTTGTTTACTGTATTAATAATAGTACATATTATCTAATATTCAATTTGTGGTCAACACTTGTTCCAAAATATTTTTAACCAGTAGCATTACCAATATCCTACTAGATGTAGGTATTCCCCATCTTATATCTGCATTTGATTTTTGTTTGCTAAGTGAAGAAATGCACATTCATGTTTATACTGTTAAATTTCATTCTATTGTTTTCAGCTCCCCCCCACCCCCAACCTATCAAGGTAATTCTAAGGATACTTTTTTGTTCTTGGTCATTAGCTACAGCATCCAAATATGCATTAGTGCAAATTTGATGAACATCCCATCAGCCTCTTCATCAAAGTCATTAATAAAAACATTTAACAATGGAGACTGATCTCTTCATTTCTGTCTCTAATTTGAAGAACCATTGGTGAGCGCTCTCTGGATGTTTTTAAGCCAGTTATGTACCCATCTAATCTTGCCACTCCACACTTAACAAGCTTGTTAAAAGCCCAGACTGTTACCGCTGTTCGTCATGTGCTGTGGTGATGTCAAAGATGCATTGTGCCCATTGCATTCCTGCAGTCTATTAAGGAAACTGGTTCTGTGATTGAAGGCACTAGAATAGATTAGATCTCACAGGGTCGGCCTCCTCCGGGTGCCATCTACCAGCCAATGCCACCTGGCTACTACCCGGGGGAGGGCCTTCTCTGTGGCAGCTCCGGCCCTCTGGAACGAACTCCCCGCAGGGATTCGGACCCTCACCTCTCTCCAGGCCTTCCGGAAAGCCGTCAAAACCTGGCTTTGCCGGCAAGCCTGGGGGTGATGAGTTCCCTCCCCTCTCGACATGTATGGCTGTGCGACTGTTGCTTACTTTTACTATTTGTATTTCGTTTTTTATGTTCCCCTTTTCCCCCCTTGAATTGTTCGCCGCCCTGAGTCCTCCCGGAGAAGGGCGGTATACAAATAATAAAATTGTATTCTATTCTATTTTATTCTAGAAACCAGGAGATGTGAGTGCTAGCTTGCCTTAGGAACAAAATTAACTAGGTGGCCTTAGGCCAATCACTCTTGCTCAGCCCTAAGAAGAAGGCAATGGCAAACCACTCTTGAAAATCTTGCCAAGAAAACTGCTGAGACTGGCAGTCACCAGGAGTCAACAATCACTTGAAAGCATGTGTGTGTACATGCACATACACACAAAGACACATACTCGGGAAAATTACTCAAATCAAAATAAATTTAATCTGGCACAATTTGTTCTCAGCAAAACTGCTGAATCCTGTTATTACTGCAGTGCTTTCAAGGTATACATTCTGGAATTTCACCATATATTAGGGTTAAATTAACTCTTGTCTACTTTGCTGGAAGTAATTCTCCCCCTCCCCACTTTTCCCCCCAAAGACTGGGAAGTTGGCCCTCTTGATCATTTGGCACTTTGTCAGTTATAGAATTTCTCAAAGATAATCTATAGGTTCAGCCAAGCTATCAGACCACAGTATATTAAGGTACAATTCACTCATCTTGAAGAGTTAAACTTGCAAAATAATTTTAAAGAAGTCTTAGCTTTTTAAAAGTAAAATAGAAATAAAAACATTTTCAGGAAACTGAACTCTCTTGTGCCCTTGATGGGAGAGAAACAAGTTTTCATCCTGTTCTCCCCAGTTTCTTGGTAAAACAGATAACAGTTTAAATCTGACTTTCTCTGTCAGTACTCTGCAGGTTGCTTAATTGATCAGGTGACTCTTTTCCACATATCAAAAAAATCAGTTCAGTTTCACGTATATAAAAATAAAGTTTGCTCGGAATAATCAAATCCAATCTTCTTCACAGCATAGAACCGTGATGGCAAAGCAATAGCACATGTGTCGGAAGTGGCATGCAGAGCCATCTCTTGGCACGCAAGTTGTTGCTCTTCCGGGTTCCGGCGCCCCAGCCAGCTGTTCTTCACACGCGTGGGAGCACCAGAAACAGGAAGAGCAGTTGCTTGGCGCACATGCACGGTGCTGGGAAGATGATATTCTGGTTTCTAGTGGGTGCATGCACACCACCCAGCTGGTCTCCCTGTGTGCCAGAAGACTAAGTGGCTGGTGCGCATGTGTGTGCCGGAAACCGGAAGATCATCTCCCATGCATGCGCATCAAGCAGCTGCTCTTCTGGTTTATGGCACATGCATGCGCGCTGGGCAGCTGGCTTGCACATGCATGCCAGAAACCAGGTGGCCAGTATGCATGTGTGTGCATGCTCCCCTTTCGGCACTCAGTGCCGAAAAGGTTCACCAACACTGGCATAGAAGTATGCTGAGAAAAAGCTGGCTGAACACTATAAACAAGAAACTTATGCAGAATCCTCAAACTTTGTTTCTATAATCCAGTACTGTACTGCTTATGAAAGCCAATTAATTGGTCATTTTAATCTGCATAGATTCAATGGTGTGTTTTGAAAATACACCATGTCCTATGCTACTGAGTTCTGGGCTATCTCCAAGGCTGTAACATTCCTGTGTATCGGTGTATAAAAATGATATTTTTTAAAAAATTGATTTTTTTAAAATTTAAAACGGATTTTTTTTTTATTCAAATTGGATTTTTAAAATTTGTATTTTAATAAACTGCTTTTGGAGTAAAAATCTAAAGGTAATTTTCTATTTAAGATACATTAATAATTCAGTTTATTCAGCATGAAATGGAGCTTAGTTAGGTAGCATGAGCAGAGGTTGGTTGCTATTGGTTCGCACTGGTTTGGGCAAACCGGTAGTGGTATTTTGGCCTTGGTCACAGAACTGGCAGCAACCCAGGCTGGCCACGCCCCCAAACCGGTTTCCTGCAGCCATTTCCAGCATGTTTTTTAGTAATTTTTTCATGTTCTGCACATGCGCAGACAATATACAATCAACTGCGCACAGCGAGCCGGCAGCAACCCACCCCTGAGCATAAGGCTGTATATTCTGCAATATTTATATTTTTGGTAAACTCATTCAATAAATCCAATAAATGCAAGCTAAATAGGAAACCTTCATTTTGTTTGCAAATAATAATATTAAAATTTCTAACTATCAACAAGAATGAGTCTTTACATTTAAAGAGCACCTGTCATTTCAGATCCATCAGGCAGCGCACGTTAGCGGGCATCCACTCACCTGCTGCCTGCCACATCCCTCACCTTTTTGTGTCACTTCCGTATCACTAGCCATCCCATTTAAGTGAATGGGACTGTCAGTGAGTCAACAGCAGGTCAAAAAAGAGCTACTGTGGGGCGGAGATAACAGTTGCTCTTTAAAAATTAGGATTTAAATCGACTTGATTTCAATGAAGCCTTTTTACTAGTGATTTAAATTGTGATTTAAATCGACTTGATTTAAATCAAATCCACTCTGCTGTGTATTCTATAAATAAAAATTGAGCAGGCTGAGTTCAGGCCTCAAAATGTGTTTTAAAAATGGGGTAATATCTTATTAAAACTTTAAATCCCTTCTCTACGAATTTTGTCACCGTGAGTTTCATTTTTTATAACAAAACTTGCACATTCTATTGATTTACATGTCTAATGAACATAAACTGTACACAGATAATATGGTGTTTTATTACACAATGATTCATGTTGCAGCCACCATATATGGATAAGTCAGCTCTGTTTCCACCTATAGGTGACATTAATACAGGTAGTCCTCAATTTACAACCACAATTGAACCCAAAATTTCTGTTGCTAAATGAGACATTTGTTAAGTGAGTTTTGTCCCATTTTACAAACTTTCCTGCAACTGTTAAGTGAATTATTTAGGTGTATCTGGCTTCCCCATTAACTTTGCTTGTCAGAAGGAGGCAGAAGGTAAACAGGGCACTGCAACTGTCGTAAACGTGGGTCAGTTGCCAAGCATCTATACTTTGATCACATGACCAAGGGGATGCTACAACAGTTGGAAGTGTGGGTCATAAGTCACTTTTTCAGTGTCGTAACTTTGAATGGTCACCAAATGAACTATTGTAAATTGAGGATTATCTTTAATGTTAACTAAGCCAAGAATGATGTTAGATTATCTTGGCTATGTTACCATTAAGCTCTGGCAGACAATTACTGTTGCCTGCCAGAGCTAGTACTAGTATCAAAAATCAAGATGACTTTCATTGCTACAGTATTTGAGGTTTTAGGCATTGTTTTTGGTGTAGACTAGAATATTGTTTTAATCTTCAATCTACAACATTATTCATGGGTAACTGGAAAAATAGAGATATTTTCTTAATATGATCAGGTGGTGGTAAAATAGATTTAAAGAGAATGAAAATTACTTCAAGTATGGTAATAATTTGAATGTTGATAGGTCATTTAAAGTTTGCAGGTTTGTCATGACATATATTCCCAGTTGATTGGAACAAACTTGCATACAGCCAAACTTGGGTATGTTTCTCTTCTCATACTTTTCCAAGTTCTGATTTATGGCAGTTGGTTAATTAAAACTTCCCGCACAGGCAAGATTGGGTTATCAGTTATCAGTGAGAAAATAGTGCTTTTTTCTTGATTTTTCTCCCTTGTTGCATTCCACCTCTCATTAATTGGAGTTGCTTAAGATATATTAGTTGGAAGAAATTCGGACGAAGTAAATCACCTTGGAATGTTTGGTTTCTATTTCAAATCCAAAACCAAATTTAGAGTTTGTATTTGAGTGGGTTTGTCACTTCTCTGCTTTCTCCCTTTCTGTCCGAATTGTTTCAAA
Organism: Thamnophis sirtalis; assembly: GCF_051295495.1. NCBI lineage: Eukaryota > Metazoa > Chordata > Lepidosauria > Squamata > Natricidae > Thamnophis > Thamnophis sirtalis. The sequence goes on along the minus strand of NW_028261381.1, from coordinate 3,478,988 downwards.
AAGATGTTTTTTTTGGAGGGTAGTGTTTCAACCCTCCATTTTCCCCTTCTTTTCTTTTGCCAAAATCCAGACCTGTCTATTAATATTATTTGTACTCTCAAGATCTTAGTGGGGAGAGACAATGAAGGGGTAGAAACAGTGGGAAATAAAAAGCACACAAAAAACTATATAGGGCTTGGCAGTGTTATAAGGGAAAATTGTAAAGGAGGGATCTCTGTCAACTAAAGGGAATAAAAAGCAGACAAAAGATGTTTCGGAGGTTGACAGTGGCATAAGGAAAATTGAAATAGGAGGTTATGTCCCAATGAAGAGAAATATAAAATATTTATTTGATGGTGGAGTGGGGAAAATTGAAGAGGGTGGAGGTGTCAAAACAAAGAAAAGGGAGAAGGCAGGAACAGAGAAATGGGACAAAAGACTTAAGATTCTTTGCCCTTTTTATGATTTATGGCAGTGGGTTAAATGAATCTTCTTACCAGTCATTCATCTCGTCCTCACACTCCTGTTCAGTTGCTTTGGCTGGAAGCCAGCTTCTTGTGCAGCCACGTTGCCATGCTGCTGGGCAAATCTCCGACCTACGAGGGACCTGTTGCCTCCCCCTGGTCTGATGAGACGCTGCCCCTTCTTCGCCCCCCCCCCCACTCCAGGGGTGTTCTGAACCAATGCCCATTTCCTCCCAATCAGCTGGGAGTAACTTCCTGACCTATATTCCAGCTCTCTTTATTCATTATTACACTATAGGTAGTCCTCAAATTATGACCACAACTGAACCCAAAATTTATGTTGCTAAGTGAAATGTTAAGTGAGTTTTGTCCCATTTTACGATTTTTCCTGCCACATTTGTTAAGTGAATCATTGCATTTGTTAAGTTAGTAACATGGTTGTTAAATAAATGTGGATTCCCCATTGACTTTGCTTGTCAGACAGTCTCAAAAGCTGACCCCGTGACCCCAGTCACCATCACCTTCATAAATATGAACCCAGTTGCATCTGAAATTTGATCATGTGACCCCGGGGAGGCTGCTGCAGCAGTCATAAGTGTGAAAAATGGCCATAGGTCACTTTTTTAGTGCCTCTCAACTGGGGGTGGGTTGCTACCAGCATTACTGCTGGTTCAGTGTGCAACCTATTTTGCTCACTTCACTCGCACGCACGCCAAACGAGTGCTCCGCACGTGTGCGCATTTGCACCAAAAAGGTCTGCGCTTGTGCACGTTAGAAAAGGGGAAAATACATTTTTTTCAATAATTGTTTTGCGCATGTGCAGAACTGAAAATCAAGATGGCTCCAGTAATGATAGAACCGGTTTGGGGGCGTGGCAGGCCAAGTTATTACCTACTCGGCCAAATCTGCCTGAATCGGTAGAAACCCACCTCTGCTCTCAACAGTTACTAAATGGACTGTTGTAAGTTGAGGACTACCTGTCAGCACCTTTTCATTGAATAATTAGGAAAGAAAACCACAGGAGTCCATTGATAGAAATCAAGTGTACTTTTACTAATTATAAATGATTAGAAGTGTAGCAAAGCGAAGACTGATTATTTAGGCGCGAAAGCAAGTGATATATAAAATAACCCATTCCGCACCCCTTGGCATCCCAGTTGCAGTCCAATCACAATTCTCCCAAGTGTCAGGTGTGAGATAACTTCGAAAGGCATCACCAAGATGGAATGTCGGTCCCGTTGGCCTTGGCGGGGAACCTCCTCCGCATGCGCAATCCGACAGGCAGCAGAACTCCAGAATCTTCCTCCAGCACAATTAGTAAACCCCTCCCAAATACCATGCCCTCCCTCCCCGTTTCAATGGCAGCCGAAGCAGCAGCAAAGCAGAGGCCGACACTACCTGTATACATCTACTTCCCTGCATGTACTAATCAACTACACATCGTAAGATCAAATTGGCTTTGTTGATATCGGTTATAATCTTCCTCATCTTAGTTCCCCAGGCATAAAAGTATTTTTTCATTCCATTTCTTAAATGAGGCTCCGTCATTTACTCCTTACGTTTTAATTTACACTGTTTTATACAGCACAGTTGGCACTAGATCAACCGAGATCAACATTTGTCTCCTTCATTCTTCATGATTGGCTCAATGAAGGTTTTCCCATAATGCTTTTTTGTAAGATGGAGTCAATTGCCGTTGAAGTTGTGCCTCTTGTACTTCTTCCTGCTTAACAATAAGAACAGGAGTGGTCAGTCCGGCCACACATTAGCCAAAATGTCACTTGTGCAACCAGAGCCCAGCATGCTCATAGTTCCATGCTAGGTTAAATTTTAACAATAGCAAGTTTTATCATAAACTAGGTTATCAGAGTTTATTGTTTGGTGGAGGGTTTCAGTTAAAAATCCACGTCCGCAGTAATAGATAATTTTAATATTTTTAATTACTAGACCCTTCAAATCTTAGCATCACTCAGTTGAGGTGGCGCAGTGGTTAGGGTGCAGTACTGCAGGCCACTTCAGCTGACTGCTATCTGCAGTTCAGCGGTTCAAATCTCACCGGCTCAAGGTTGACTCAGCCTTCCATCCTTCCGAGGTGGGTGAAATGAGGACCCAGACTGTGGGGGCAATATGCTGACTCTGTAAACCGCTTAGAGAGGGCTGAAAGCCCTATGAAGCGGTATATAAGTCTAACTGCTATTGCTATTGCTAGTTGATATTTTGTTGCAATTTGTTTGGCAAAAACCTTTTGCCACCATTATTGTTTCATAATTTATTTTTATGCTATTTCTATAATTTATGCCAGTTCTTATCTTTGATAAAACATGTAACGTAGGAAAATACTCTTAAGCAAGAATAGAAAAATCATCAGAGACATCTTCTGAAAATAAAAAGTGACTCTCCCTTCTTCTCACTTTGCATCATATCTTACTTCCTCAGTAGGTCCTCTAATCTTCCGAGGAGTCTGTTTGAGAGGATTGGGAGATTGCCAAGGGAGGAGCAGTACAAGGGAGCCAAGTTCTGCCAATTACTTTGTATAAAGTAATTGAGCCAAGGTGGCGCAGTGGTTAGAGCCAAGGTGGCGCAGTGGTTAGAGCCAAGGTGGCGCAGTGGTTAGAGCCAAGGTGGCGCAGTGGTTAAAATGCAGCACTGCAGGCTACTGCTAGATCAGCAGGTCAGCGGTTCAAATCTCACCGGCTCAGGGTTGACTCAGCCTTCCATCCTTCCGAGGTGGGTAAAATGAGGACCCAGATTGTTGGGGGCGATATGCTGACTCTCTGTAAACCGCTTAGAGAGGCCTGGAAGGCCTATGAAGCGGTATATAAGTCTACTGCTATTGCTATTGCTATTGCTATTGCTAAAGTTTTCTGTAGGAAATAAATGCAGTTGATTTTACTTGAAATTACTCCTGAATAAATGCAAAGTTGTGTATTATTTTTGTAGTGTTAAATCTAATTGTGTGCAGAACTGCATAATTAATTTATTATAAAAAGCAGTCCTCACTTAACCACAACTGGGACTGGAATCTTGGTCATTAAGTGAAACGTGACTATTTGTTCAATTACTGCAGTGGTTCCCAAACTTGGCGACTTTAAGACTTGTGGACTTCAACTTACCATCTTAAGAGTGAACAGATTGCTAAGCACTCAGATCACAATCATGTAACTTGGGGAGAAAGGTGGTGCAACCTTTTACGATGGCCTACAAAGCATCCTTTCCTAGACCATCATAAGTTTCAACATCATTAAACAGTCAGTCATAAATTCAAGACTATTTCTATGTAAATGAAGTTCTAAAATAACATAAAATAATAAATATCTGTTTATTGTTTTTATCATAAATATTCTTCATTTGTTACTTGGGAATGATGATGATCATGATAATTACAGATAACTAAATGACCATGGAATCTGGTGCAGAGAACCAACAGAGTGGAGATGCAGCTGTTACAGAGGCAGAAAATCAACAGATGACTGTTCAGGCACAACCACAAATTGCAACATTGGCCCAGGTACAGATTTGTACAGATTGATTTATTTTCCATCTGTGGGATCTGCAACATTTTGGGTTTGATGAACAAATTGGAAATGTTGAGATATTTTTGTGGCATTTTCAAAGGAGACGAGTGGTGGGGCAACCGTTTACAAAATTACTGCCATAATGAAATGACACATTTTAAAGCACTAAAGTAATTTTAAATACATTTTATATCTCTTTTTTAGAATCAGAGGGAAATAGTATCAGCTGTTCATTTAAAAAATATTTTAAACAATTTACAGTAATAAGTCAATTGAAGAATTTAAAACTCTTAAAATAAGAAAAGTCCCTATTTGGTTGTTTTGGGAAAAGACTTAAGGATATTTTAAGCTAAAATGTCCAATATGGCTGCATAAATCTGAGAATGTTTTAACTTGTAATGTTCTATGCATCTGTGTGAAACATGAATGTACCAAAATACAATCTGCCAATCTAGGTAGTCCCTACATAGGTTTCTTTTTCCTTTTCCAGCTACGTAGGCATATTTCAGATTAAAGCTGCCACCATTTTATGGGTTTTATTTGATGCCAAGAGGTAGTTTTGGAAATAAAAGTAAGCATGGAGGCTGACAATTTGCTTTACAGGATACCTGCATTTAAAAAGTCAGGTACAATAAGAAATCTGCTAGTTGCCATGTAGTTGCCCACGCTGTAGATTCAAGAAGTAGCCTTAGTAGCTATTAATTTTGTGGTCAAATGATTGTCCAATTAAATTTTGTGGCAAACCTCACATTCAGAGTAAAAAGCAAAAAAACAACAACACCTTTTTAAAAAAAATATTTAGAATTGTAATACTGTATTTTATTTGAAACAAATAAGGGCTTTTAAAATCCCATTAATTGCAGTAAGTCAAACAGCCTTATAGTATACTGTGAGTAGACCAAAAATAATTGTTCTCTTAATAGATGTATCAACCAGAACAATATTTACCTATATAAATTTGCTAATATAAATGATGTAAGGGGTAACGGATTGGACTAGCAAGGGACAGAAGGAAAATTTAGAGTGGGAAAATGCAGAGAGTATTATATACAGCTGCTAGAATTACTATACCTTCTGTTAGAGAAATAATCTGATTCCAATAACCATTGCTACCATATTTCTCCAAAAATAAGACCCGGTCCTTTTTTCCCCTCCAAAAGAGACATTGGGTCTTATTTTCAGGGGATGTCTTCCACTCTCTCACTTCACGGTAACGGCTCCAACAGCCCTGCCCAGCAGGAGCCGCTGCCAGCCCACTTCTGTGGCGTTTTAACGCTGCTCATGCAGCGCCCCCCAACCTCCATTTTACCATCAGGCCTTCAAGAAAGGCCTCTGCAGCCAAGAAACGACTTTCGGATTGATGCACACAGTGCCCCCCACCCCGGCCTCTGTTTTGCTGGTGAATTTTGAACTTAGCCATATATTGTTGGTAGAAGCAAGGGTTGGTGCAAGACAGCTGATGAGATCTGTGGCAAGCCACACAAGAGCCATTTAGGAATTGCAAATAGTCTGCCAACTGGGGGGGGGTCTCCTATCCTTACGCTGACATTAAATGTTTTTAAAATAATGTGTCCCTCTCTTTCCTTAGGTATCCATGCCTGCAGCTCACGCAACATCGTCCGCTCCCACTGTGACTTTAGTGCAATTGCCTAACGGACAGACAGTTCAAGTCCATGGCGTCATTCAAGCTGCACAGCCATCAGTTATTCAGTCTCCACAAGTCCAGACAGTTCAGGTAAATTTTAAATTGCTGCACATTGAGCTACATTTGGTGGCATCTACCTCTGAGGCACCCATTTAATTTTATGAATGTGAGTTCTAAACAATGCCTTCTGGTGCTCCTCTGTTATTATTCCACAGATAATCCCTACCGCTTATGTTTAATTACTGTTCTTAAATTCTTAAATTTGAACTGTGATTTCCCTAGTATAAGAATATATACTGTACACACTGAGGGTAAAAAGCTACTTCAGAAGGTGCTCAGATGCGACTTGGAAGCTTCATCGCTAAAATGGTTTCCCTCTGTCAAAGTTTATCTCAATAAAGTTTTCTCTCTGATTCGTGTTTAATAAACTAAGAACAAGGTTGTGTCACATCTTCATTTTATACCCAAAACGTTCACTGGGGGAAATAACAGGTTGAAAATAGTAATGATAGAATATGAAGTCCATTAAAAGAAGGTAGTCCTTGGGTTACGAATGTAATAGAACCTGCCCGTTCCATTTGTAACCCAAGGATTCATGGGAGTGAATCTCGTTCTTTCAACGCAATCATTCCCTCCTAATCAAATGCGAGGCTCGTTACGTGCACATGAGGTATTTCAGGGTGGGGGAGTCAATGGGGGTGGGGGGATAGTGATGGAACAGGCCACCTGCTTCAGACCTCCCAAGGCCTCCCCTGATCCACTGAAATACCTCATGCTTCCCACAATTGCTTCTCCACCCCCATCCCACCCTGCCATGTCGGGTCGCTTACCTTGTGAAAATCTCGCTCCTCTCCAGTGTCTCTGATTCTTCGCCTGCTCCCGGTGAGTGGCGAGAGCAGGATGAGCGTGCCCTGCCTCATTGAGTCTCCTTCAAAGACTTCCAGGCTCCGTGCGTAAAAGTGTTTGCACAAAGTGAGGCTTTGGGGCAGCAAACTCACGTTGCTCCAAGTCCCTCATTAGCTTGCAACCACTTTTCCCGTGGGATGTCAGGCACCCATTCTCTGCAAAGGCCAGATGGGTGCCTGAACTCGCATGAGACCAGGCACCCCAGAAGTTTCCAGTATTCATCTGGGCGAAAGGTGTTTGAACGATCCTGGGAGGATTGGAAACGGAGTGAAAAGCTCCCATTTTCAAGCAGTTAGATATACTGTGCTTTGTTTTAACTGATACATACTCAAAAAGATGTTTATTTCTTTATTTAAATAAAGATCACTGTTTTTCCATTTTACTTTTTGTGTTCCTTAATTTTTCTTAGACTTTCATTAATTTAAATAAATAATGATATCCTGCTTACTACGCAATCTCTGTTTTCCTAATCCTGCCAACATTCATATAATAAAGATGATTTTATGATTTTCAAATAGTACCTTGTTAATAATGTTTAAAATCATAAAATTACTATGCTCTTATATCTAGATCTCCACTATTGCAGAAAGTGAAGATTCACAGGAATCTGTGGACAGTGCCACTGACACCCAGAAACGAAGGGAAATTCTTTCTAGGCGGCCTTCCTACAGGTATGAATGTAATATTGTAATGCCTGCATTCAGTCGGTCAACACATGAAAAATTTGCTAGTTGTTCCATCCTATTAGAATATAGTAGCAGGGAAATCTGGAGTATGTATCATGACTGGGCAGCAAGTGTTAACCGTTATTTGCTGTATTATTTCGAGCACACTGTTTGTAAATGAAAGTTCCACAATTGTTTTTATTGAGAACCAGTGATTACCAAAGAATCAGATTACTGAAGCCAGTTGTGTAAGAAATATTGTTTATTTTAACTGATGAATACCCAGAAGAGATACTATATGCCCTTTCTCAGTTTACATCAGATTTTCCTTATGCTTTTTTAGAATGCAGGCATACTAACATCAGATGGGTTGCTTTTCATCTCATTGTAATAAAATTCAGTCAAATATTTTAATTGCTGTGAAACGAGTGGAATGGAAGAAGGGAGCCCAAGTGTGTTGATTCTCCATTGAATTCCTGGAACATTTAAACTTTCACAAGTAACAGGAAGTAAGAGTTAGATCTGAGGAAGCTTAGGATTCACTCTAAGCTTGTGTTCTGCCAGCAAGTGCCAGTTTCCCCACCACCACCTCACTAGCAAATTTGTATCAATAGCTGGAAAATGCTATTCTGTCTCCAAATTCTATTCTTTAGACAACATAAAATAGCAATAGCAGTTAGACTTATATACTGCTTCATAGGGCTTTCAGCCCTCTCTAAGCAGTTTACAGAGTCAGCATATCGCCCCCACAGTCTGGGTCCTCATTTTACCCACCTCGGAAGGATGGAAGGCTGAGTCAACCCTGAGCCGGTGAGATTAGAACCGCTGAACTGCAGATAACAGTCAGCTGAAGTGGCCTGCAGTACTGCACCCTAACCACTGCGCCACCTCGGCTCTCAACTTCTTAACTCTCTTAATTACTTGCTTGCAGCTCTGATTAATCTTACTTGTCTTTGTCTTTACCACTCTCGTATTTTAACCACTTTCACTGGAAATCTTGTAGCTCCATAGTCCTTTTAACTTTGGTATCATAGTTTTTATAGTTTATTCCCTTCAATTTTTACTTCCTAACCTGCTTACTTAAAGTCATATTCTTAGTACTTATTACCAGTTCAGTAAGTATTTCTCTAATCATGAAATCTTATGACTTGGCAATATATATATAATTATGGTTCATTGCACAATCAGCCAGATGTTCAGACTGGATTTGCCATTTTTATCCAGCTATTCTGTTCTTTCCAAGGAGTGGGATAGGCAGATGTTGATGTTTATGGTGAGTGCTCAAGGTATTGTCGCAGGTTGGAATACTTTTTTTAAAGAAAGTTTTTATTGTTAGACAAACATAGACAAAACATAAAACATAAAGCCATCTTCAATTACATACAGTGTGTCAATTGGTTACAAGGTTTTTGTGCATCTTTTCCATAGTCATCACTTACAATTTATATAAAATATCATATTATCAAATCAAATATATTTGTATACATTATTATCGTACCTCATTCATTTGACTATCACTATTATTCCTTCATTTTAAACAAGATATTCTAGGTATTGGATTCATTTATATTATAACAAGTCATTACATCATCTTAAATTTATCCAATAATATATCTTTATGTTATATTTTGTATCATTCTATTTTTCTTGTATTTATAACATCCTCTAACATTTTTCATTTCCATGTTTTTTTTAATCTAACCACTGATAAAATAGATCCCATATCTTATAAAATTGTTTATCTTCCTGTTCTCTAATTTCAAATGTCAATTTACTCATTTCAGCACATTCCATTATTTTGTGAATAACTTCCTCCTCCATTGGTATTTTCTCATTTTTCCAATTTTTAGCAAATACAATTCTAGCTACTGTTAACACATTTACTATCAAATATTTCAATTCTCTATTGTATGTTTCCGGTATGATTCCCAATAAAAAGATCTCTGATTTAAAGTCTATATGTTTTTGTATCATTTTTTCCAACCAAGTGCGGATTTTAGTCCAATATCTTTTAGCTTTTATGCATGTCCACCACATATGGTAATATGAACCCAGTATCTGATGACATTTCCAACACTTTTCCGATTTATTCTTGAACATTCTTGCTATTCTCGGCGGGGATAGGTGCCACCTGTAGAACATCTTATACAAATTTTCTTTATATGCTGTTGACATTGTCATTTTATAATTTTGAGACCACAATTTCTGCCAATTCTCTAAGTCAATCCCACATCCAAAGATTTTCCCCCAAGCAATCATGGATTCTTTAACTTGTTCTTCTTCTAAACTTAACCTCTACAGTTTTTTTAATCACCTTTTCATCAGTACCTATCAAAATTTTATTTAACTCAGTCATTCTCCCAGTAGGTGGAGACATCATCCAGACATGGGTATTCCAGCCAGTATCCCATAGGACTGTGTCTATCAAATTGACTAGCCCTCTGTGCTAGCCTTTCCAGCTTAGACTCAGTCTGTTTCCTTCCATTTTAAGATCTTTATCATATCTAGAATGTATTTGCGCATATGAAAACCAGTTCATCTTTATACTTTGCTGTTCCAGTTCTTGCATAGATTTAAGTTCACCCTTTGCATTCAATATTTCACCATATCTAACTGTTTTGTTCCTTTTTGTATGTTATTGGATATGAAAATGCTTCAATAGTTGATAACTAGACTGGAATTTTTAGATAATGCTGCCTTTTAATCTTCCCCCAATTTAATAGCAAAGCCTCGTGTATGTAATGTCTTCTAAAATACCCCTGTGTTTTTCTTCCCTTATACCATAAGAAAGTGTGCCATCCCAACAGCAAATCATGCCCTTCTACAGTCAATAATCTAGAATTTCTTAATGTTATCCATTCCTTAACCCATATCAAATTTGTTGTCTGATAATATAACTCCCAGTTAGGTAGACCAAATCCTCCTCTTGTTCTAGCATTTTGTAACAATTCTAATTTTATTCTCGCTTTCTTTCCCTGCCAAATATACTTCAACACTATTTTATTTAAATCGTCAAAATAATCTTTCCCTAATCTAATTGGAATTGTCTGGAACAAATATAAAATTCTGGATAGTATATTCATACTAAGGGGAAAGTAGGGGGAAAGAAGTCTTAAACAGTAAAAATTATTATGCAAATATTTAAGAAAGAAAAGGAAAAAAAATAAGTCCAGTTTAAAAAGTAATAGACGTTTGCAGAAATCCAGCCAAATTCCAACAATAAAAAGGAAGGGAAAAAAACTCAACTTGACTCTGGCTTAATCTCTTTGCTTAGCCTCTTCAGTCTTCAATTTTAATTTAACTTTTAATATTTTACGGTGTTCTCTCAAATAATAATGATGAAAAGTCCTCTCACCATATCGACACACTTTCTCTCCTGCTCTTTCTTCCGTACCAGAGCTTTCCCCAACTTCAGCTTTGATGGCTGCCTTGTAGCCACCAGAAAAAAAAGTCTTCTCCTGGATCAACCAGGGACTTTGCGATGTCCCTGGGATCAGCAGGATGTCCCCTTCTCTGTCACCGTCTCTATGGAACGGTTTGGGTCCAAAAGGACCGTCCAGCAGCAGAGATATCGACTGCAATCTTGGAGCTGCAAGATCGCACGTCGTATCGCCGTGACGTGAGAACCGCCTCCCCAGGTTGGAATATTTTTTTGAGTAAAGCTTTTTGCAATTGACTGATGGTGAATTTGTCAATATAGATGGTATTCAAGTGGTGCTCCAGTTGTTTTGGGATTGCACCCCAAGGGCCTATTACTTTTTCTTTTGCTACAAACATTCTATTTTTATTTGCAGGTCTTTGTATTTTGTTATCTTTTCCATTTTCTTCTCCTCTATTTCACTGTCTCCAGATCACTGCCACATCCACTTTCTAGACTTTTTGTCTTTCTTATTGACAGCTATTAAATTAATAAATCAATTAATAAATTCAGTTCAGCTTTTGTTTTACCAAACAGCTTCAAATCATCCATGTACACCAAGTGTGAAATTTTCAGTCCTTTCTTTGCAAGTTCCTATCCACAGTTCATCTTCTTCAAAATGATTGTCAGTGGTAGCATTGAGAGTATAAAAAGTAGGGGTGAAAGGGAATCGCCCTGGAAAATGCCTTGTTTAATTTCAACTTCACCCAGTACTTCTTCATTAGCTATAAGCTTCGTTTTCCAGAGGTTCATTGAAGTTTCCATGAATTTTTGTATGTCGCTGCTGATGCCAAAGATTTTCAGGCATTTCTTGATCCAGCTATGGGGAACTGAATCAAATGCTTTCTTATAGTGGGCCCACCACAGGTGCCTCCCAACATGAGTGATGTCATGCTGACTATGCCCACCCCAGCCCTCCAAGGTCAAACACAATCCTGATTTGGCCCTCGATGAAATTGAGTTTGACACCCCTGATCTAGTAGAATCTAACAAATCTATAGTATGATTCATTTTAAGATATAATGCAGTATTCTGGTTAGTCTGCCCCAGTAATAGACAGTAATACAGAATTCAGTAATTTCTCTGAGTAGTTGATTTGGAGGACAAAAGAAAGACTCTTTTACTTTATCATAGTGCGTAATATGTTTTTAAATTTCAGTGCTATTAACAACTCATGGATAAGAGGACAGGTATATTATAGATTATTATATTTGATTCAGAGGCAGCATATGTCTGAATTCTTGCAAGAGCAGAAGTACGATTGCTTTCATGCTAAACTTCCAAGAAAGGTTGGATTCATAATAGCAATAGCAGTTAGACTTATATACCGCTTCATAGGGCTTTCAGCCCTCTCTAAGCGGTTTACAGAGTCAGCATATTGCCCCCAACAATCCGGGTCCTCATTTCACCCACCTCGGAAGGACGGAAGGCTGAGTCAACCCTGAGCCGGTGAGATTTGAACCGCCGAACTGCAGATAACAGTCAGCTGAAGTGGCCTGCAGTGCTGCATTTAACCACTGCGCCACCTCAGCTCTCAGGTTTCTTTACAAGTCTTCTCTTATATGTATTGTAAGATGACTATAAAGCTGGTAGTTACTGGATTGGTTAATATTTCTCCAACATTATTTCTTTTTAGGAAAATATTGAATGATTTGTCCTCAGACGCCCCAGGGGTGCCAAGGATTGAAGAAGAAAAATCTGAAGAGGAAGCAACAGCACCGGCTATTACTACTGTCACCGTGCCAACTCCAATTTATCAAACAAGCAGTGGGCAATACAGTAGGTGATCTCTGTTTCTTATACAATAGCAGGAAACTAAAAGTTTCTCTAGGCTGGAATACTGCAATGTGCTCTACATGGGGCTGCCCTTGAAGAGCATCCGGCGACTTCAGCTAGTCCAGAACGCGGCCGCGCGAGTGATCATGGGCGCACCACGGTTCGCCCACATAACACCGATCCTCCGTGAGCTGCGCTGGCTACCTGTTGATCGTCAGGTGCACTTCAAGGTCCTACTTACCACCTATAAAGCGCTCCATGGTAGTGGATCTGGCTATCTGAGAGACCGCCTCCTGCCAATTACCTCCCTGCGTCCCATCAGATCGCACAGGGTAGGCCTCCTCCGAATTCCATCCGCCAGTCAGTGCCGACTGGCGACTACGCGGAGGAGAGCCTTCTCAGTTGCAGCTCCGACGCTATGGAACAACCTCCCCGTGGAGATCCGTACCCTCACCACAGTCCAGGCCTTCCGCACAGCCCTCAAGATCTGGCTATCCCGTCAGGCCTGGGGATAGGATTTACTCTCACCCCGCCCGAATGTTGAGTGAATGTTGTGTTTTATGGTTAATTTTTTTACTCACGTTTTTCTTTTATGTCTTGTCTTGCACTCCCTTCCCCCATTGTTGTAAGCCGCCCTGAGTCCCCTCAGGGAAAAGGGCGGCCTATAAATGTTCAATAAAGAAAGTCTATAACAGTGTTTCTCAACCTTGACAACTTGAAGTCCTGTGGACTTCAACTCCCAGAATTCCCCAGCCAGCTATGCTGGCTGGGGGATTCTGGGAGTTGAAGTCCACAGGACTTCCAAGTTGCCAAGGTTGAGAAACACTGGTCCATAAAGTCTTAATTAAACATCAAAAATGCACCTAGTATCCAAATTATAATTTCCCCTCTGAAAAAATGTTGGGAGCTCCATATTTGTCACTTTTGGACTTTGAAATTGTGTCCCATCTGATAACAATACATGACAAGATACCAAGGGATTATGAGAACCTAAGAAAAATGTTTGTGCAGTCATGCTGTTACTTAACGATATACCCAGTGATTGCTGGCAAAGCAAAACATTTGTCATTAAACGAACCGTTAGCATACAAATGTGGCACATCAACAAAGGAGCAGGGCGAATGAAACTTAGTTACATACAGGTATTTTGTTTTTGATTAAAGATAAGTTGGAAAATTAACGTGCTTGTGCCTTCTAGCGCCCTTCTTAATGCTATGGATATAGTTCAGTCCCATTACTTTCCCAACAGGTATTTCACTGCCCACTTTACTGTAAAGGACAGAATAATCTTCACCTATCCACATACAACCTTGGCTTTAAGGACCAATTTACACCATCAGTTGAAGTGACAAATTCCCAGGCAGTAAAATGTTGCATTTCATTCATATGGAGAATTATTACAATACATAATTCTTTGCTCACAATAGTTACTGCATGAAAGCACGATTTGTGTTCTAGTCTATCTCATGACAGAAGCATTGCCATGTGAAATCACCTTTACATCGTCAGTGATCAAGGCTGGGAGGGTGGATGAAGGACATAGAGTTTATGATTATTATTTGCTCTGGTCCCCAGTGTGGTCCTGATTTTCTTTTAGGGACTGGTGTTGCTGATATCCACCATCAATATGGCAATGCTGTGCATGCAGGTATTGTCTGCATGAATGTGCTGTGTGTGTGTGTGTGTGTGTGTGTGTGTGTGTGTGGTAGAGCTGAGGAATTGATGCTGGCAGCATTGGATGAGGGACCATGTGTGAATGGTATTCTTGATGCAGTATGAGTGAGGTGTAGCAGACTGAGGAGCTTCGTAAAAGTGGATACGGAAATAAGTACAGAAAAAATTAAGAACAGTAATTGTATGTGAAGAGCAAGAGGAAACTAACACAGAGGCAGCAGAGCAGAGCGACTGATGAAGGATGAAACTGATAAAAAGATGTAAGAAGAACAAAATATATAAGATAGAGGGGACATCATTGTTTATTTATTTTATTGATTAGCATCCTATCTTTGTTTTTTGTACAAATAACTCAAGATGACAAAAATAATCAACACATCTTCCCTCTTCTGTTTTTCTCACAACAACAATCCTGCAAGAGCGGTTGGGCTGAGAGAGTAACTGAGCCAAAGTCACCCTAGTGCAGTGTTTCTCAACCTTGGCAACTTGAAGATGTCCGGACTTCAACTCCCAGAATTCCCCAGCCAGCAAATGCTGGCTGGGGAATTCTGGGAGTTGAAGTCCGGACATCTTCAAGTTGCCAAGGTTGAGAAACACTGCACTAGTGGCTTTCATAGCTAAGATAGGAACTGAACTCACCGAAATCTCCCACTCTCTAGCCTGGTGCCTTAACTATCAGACCATTGGAATGAATATAGAGTTCGGTTATCAGAAACAAATTGCTAATTTTTACTATATTCATTAATCATCAGCAAAAAATTACCACCAAATTACATATACTTTTCATTACCAAAAAACCGAGGAGTCACACAATAAATGCACATTGTTATTAAATTGTAGCATCTGGATTGATAGATTGATTGAATTACAAAATAAATTGTAATCTTTAAAAAAAAAAATCACATCTTGCAAAATGCATATAACAAATTACACTTTCCTACATGGTGAACAAAATTCAATATCTCTTCAGAAGTACATGAGTACATTCTTTTAATCATTTCAGGGGATGGGGAATGCTTCAACTGTCCTGCCATAACAGGTTTAAGAAAAACATACCATTGACAAAATGGTTTTCAGCATTGCCTCGTGTGGTGATTTATCTATCACTTACCAAAATTGCTGCATCAAGATCACATCTGTATTAATCGTTGTAATGAATAAAATATATTCAGAGTCATAATGTAATCACAGGAAACATCACAAAATTAATTGTTTTAAACAACCTTATTTTCGAGCCGAGGTGGGCACAGTGGTTAAATGCAGCACTGCAGGCTATTTCAGCTGACTGCAGTTCTGCAGTTCGGCTGTTCAAATCTCACCAGCTCAGGGTTGACTCAGCCTTCCAACCTTCCGAGGTGGGTGAAATGAGGACCCGGATTGTTGTTGGGGGCGATATGCTGACTCTGTAAAACCGCTTAGAGAGGGCTGAAAGCCCTATGAAGCGGTATATAAGTCTTGTTGCTATTGCTATTTTCAGATTATTCACAATGTTCTTAATATCTGAATTGCTTACCTGCTTCTGCCTGTTTCCAGTTGCTATCACCCAGGGAGGGGCAATCCAGTTGGCAAACAATGGCACGGATGGAGTCCAAGGCCTGCAGACTCTAACTATGACCAATGCTGCTGCAACCCAGCCTGGTACCACCATTTTACAGTATGCGCAGACTACTGACGGACAACAGATTCTGGTACCCAGCAACCAAGTAGTGGTACAAGGTAGGATAAGGTCATTCTTAAACGATCTACTCAAGGTTGATGCTTTACTTATTTATTGAGTCGTTCATTCTTTTATTTGTGAAATTGTTAAAGTGCTAGTTACTCGAATAGGAGAGGCTTTTCTTCCTGTTCTTCACATGAAATCTGCTGGGAGATAAGGAATAGAGCTGAAACAAGCAAGAGCTATAACCATACTTTGTTTTTTTCTGATACAAATATGTAAACTTAAGGGAGAACAGAAATACAATCACAACACAAACGTAAGGAAATAAATTCAGAGGTTTTTGAATCCCTGGTAAAGAGGTTAGAAAGAATTCCAGAGGCCACGCTCTGCATGCCTTAATACCTCGTTCCTTACAATTTTCTGTCCCTTTTAAGTAGACAGTGCAGGAATGGGATAGATAATTTCTACCAGCAATTTATCTTGACATCTTGCATCATGGGGTTTAAATTAGAAATGGGTTTATGTGAAACTAGCCCAATATTTCATTTGGGCTATTTTCACATTGCGTCCCTCTAAACTCTTAGCAAATGGTCTCTCTAATCTTTTCTTTAAAGTTTTGTTTCAGATTTTCCCCAAATTCTATTCAGCTTTATTAGTAGCAACAGTTTTTGGAGCAACTATACTATCAGAACTATAGGTTATTATTGCAATTAGAAATAGGAGATGTGAGACCTGTCCCAGCTTGAACCTCTGATTAAGAACGATCCTTAACACCCATTTGTTGAGAAATGTATAGTTTACTAGAAGTAAACTACAGTAATGCATAGCCAGAACTGAAAATCATACGGCAAAATTCCCAAGTCTAAGTTTCCCCTTAGTTGCCTCCCATAACTGGCCCCTCGTGTCTAATCAAATTCAAACAAGGTGTTTTCAGAACAGTCACTTCAGCCATAGGTTTGGTATGCAGCTGTGTTCCATTCCCAACTGGTTGACCTTGAAGCTACTCTCTGAAAGATACATTGAGTTTGAGTTTGAGTTTCATTTTATTTATATGCCGCCCTATTCCCGGGAGGACTCAGGGCGGCGCACAAACCCAAGGAGGGGAAGGGAAAAAACACAAAAAGTACAAAAGTACAGGGCATTTAAAAACAACCAACAGCCACACAATTCGAGAAGGGAAGGGAACTCATTGACTCCAGGCCTGCCAACACAGCCAGGTTTTAACGGCATTTCGGAAGACCTGAGAGAGGTGAGGGTCCAAATCTCTGCGGGGAGTTCGTTCCAAACGGCCGGAGCCGCCACAGAGAAGGCCCTCCCCCAGGTAGTAGCTAGATGACATTGGCTGGTAGACGGAACCCGGAGGAGGCCAACCCTGTGCAATCTAATGGGTCTTTGGGAGGTAATTGGCAGCAGGCGGTCTCTCAAGTACCCAGGTCCAATACCATGAAGGGCTTTATAAGTGACGACTAGCACCTTGAAGCGTATCCGGAGACCAATCGATAACCAGTGCAGCTCGCGGAGGATAGGTGTAACGTGGGTGTACCGAGGTGCATTGAACCTTGATGCATCCCCCTCCCTGTCTAGCCCCCACTAGCTGATATTGAATGGTTGCAACTGTGAGGTGGCAACTGACAGGAGATCCATCACATAGTTTAAAGGAAGTTTAGGATACTGGTCTGGTAATTACATACGTACGGCAAATTGGCAAAAATTATGAAAACTGGATGGATTAATCTCTGTCTCAATGCAAGAACTGCAGTGGAAGATTATACATTGCTGGCACTTGACTCCAGTTAGATGGGCTCGTGTATATCAAAATTATTCTTCCAAATATTGGACAGGTTGTCAAAAACAAACTTGATAAAGCTATAACTTTTTGAGGTAAAAGTTTGAGGAGATACTGTCACTTAAAGAATTGAATGTTCCCCAGAATTAGGCTTTCTGCATTTATTTACAGCACCATGTCTCAAACTTAAAAATAAGAATATTTAAAGTAGCTAAAATAATTAATTGCCAAATATTGAAAAAAACTAGATAACATAATTGGGATGTCAATTAACAAGGTCACTTTAATTGCCACATTAGAAGCAAAGTTAAAATAGAATTAGAGGCCTATTAGAAAATGAGGGAAAGGGTTCAAAAGAGTTTTATCTGCGAAAATCAGAAAATGTGGGAAAATATATTAATATATAAAATTAATTCTAACAGAAATTATAAAATGAAAGATTATCAACTGGAACTGATTGAGTTGGTAGATATGGTGAAATTAACTATATAACTTAGAGACAATATTATGGACATGTTTATAAGAGAATGGAAGCCATCCATGGAGTTTTTGCAAGTTTAATATAATAATGGATTGTTCATGGAGATGTTAAGATTAGCTTATTTCTTTGGGCCAGTAGTTAACGGGGCCTTTTTAGAGTTAACAGATACGAGGTCAATCTGATTGATAAGAGATTAGATTTCTAGATTTGAGATATTTTTTAAAGAATTGTGATGTAAAATAGTATAATAAATAGCAAGTATATATCAGAAAGTTTATAATTATTTGTAGACCCACTGTGCAAGGGAGGGAATCTATTAGATTTATTTGAGATATGTTTGTCAATATTCAACCAGTGTAGACGATGTATGTTTAATGTTGGTTCCAGAGATGGTGTTCAGTAGGTTCTGACCAGTTCTGGAGAACCAGTAGCAGAAATTTTTAATAGTTCTAGGGAACCGGTAAATACCACCTCTGACTGCCCCTGCCCCCATCCATTCTCTGCCTCCCGAGTTCCAGGTGATAGGGGGGAAATGGGGATTTTGCAGTAAAATGGAGTGGGGTGGGAATGGAGATTTTACAGTATCCTTCTCCTGCCACGCCCGCCACGCCCACAGACCTGGTAGTAAAAAAAATTGAATCCCACCACTGGTTGATTCTATATATGTTGTGCATACTTTTTATTATTTTTTTCTTTCTGATTTTGTAGTTTTCAATACCCTATCTTTGAAATAAATATCATTTATTAAAAAGAAGAAAATTAAAAGAATGGAAGCAGGAACTACAATTTTATAAAATATGGATGGATCTTATGGTTTACCATTACAGCAGTAGACTATAATATGGTCATAGTTTGTATACATGGTAAATTGATGCATTTATAGTACCTGTCTATTTACATCTGAATAGATTTTTTTTTCTCTGCATCTGGGATTTATATTATTTTGATAATGCTTTTTAATCATAGTTAATCATAGTACAATAAAAACTACCGTATTTTTCGGCGTATAAGACACACCTTTTCCCTCAAAAGAGAGGCTGAAAATCTGGGTGCGTCTTATACACTGAATACAGCATTTGTTTGCCTCCCAAAACCCCGCCCCTTCACCAAACTCAGCCTTCCATCCTTCCGAGGTGGGTAAAATGAGGACCCGGATTGTGGTTGGGGGCAAATATGCTGACTCTGTAAACCGCTTAGAGAGGGCTGAAAGCCCTATGAAGCGGTATATAAGTCTAATTGCTATTGCTATAAAATGGCCGTGCATAGCTTTTAGGAGGCTTTCAGATTGCTCCTGGGGGCTGGGGAGGGCAGCAATGAGCAAAATAGGGCCTGGTTTTTGCTCAATTTTGTTGTCCCCCCAGCCCCCAGGAGCACTCTATAAGCCTCCTAAAGGCTATCCATGCCCTTTTTTTGATGAAAAATGGGCCGTTTTTTGCTCATTTGTGGCCCCACCCCCACGGAGCACTCTACAAGCCTCCTAAATGGCATTCATGCCCTTTATTTGGAAAAAAAAAAGGGGGGGCCTGTTTTCACGAAAAACAGTCCATTTTAGGAGATTTGCAGAGTGCAAAAAACTTTTTTTTTTAATTTGCCTCTTCAAAACCTTGGTGCGTCTTATACTGCGAAAAATACGGTAATTCTATCATATGATTTCTGAAAAGCCCAGTAGTTTGTTCTGGCTTTGGTGAATGTATTTGTTGAGTTACAAAAGACATGTAAATCAGGAGCCTACGGGAGACAGGAAAGGAAACCTTAGGAGAAAACATGTGGGAAATGTAAAGGCGGAAAACAGATAGAATACTTGATAGTAAATATATTGTGAGCAAAAGAGATACAGAACAAAAGCAATGGTTGTGGGAGAAGGGGTTGGAGAGCGAGAAGACACGCTTAAGACTGGGTAAAAGCGGTATTCAGATTAAAATATCCTTTGACTCTCAAAGGTGATTTGGGCAGGAAATATGAACAGGAAGGGGGAGATATTGTTTTAAGTAGTTTCAGAAGGAAAGTGACCAGGGAGCAAAGTAACTAAGAAAGAGGGATAGGAGACCGAAGTCAAAAGAGGATATTTAATGCAAAAAGAAATGCTTGAGAATTGTATATTATTTCTATAAATACAGAACAGCAGAAACTTTGTATTTTTGCGGTGAGTCTGTATGAGTGAGTCAACCATGCTAGTTACATTAAAGCAGTTTTTCTCAACCTTGGCAACTTGAAGATGTCGGGACTTCAATTCCCAGAATTCCCCAGCCAGCGAATGCTGGCTGGGGAATTCTGGGAGTTGAAGTCCGGACATCTTCAAGTTGCCAAGGTTGAGAAACACTGCATTAAAGGAAGAAGAGAACTGCCAATTAGTATTAAAAGAGCTTAAAATCTTTTTAAGAATTGTCAAATATAATATTTTGTAATTCTTTCTAGCTGCCTCAGGAGATGTTCAGACCTACCAAATTCGCACAGCACCCACAAGCACCATTGCACCTGGTGTCGTCATGGCATCTTCCCCAGCTCTTCCCACTCAACCAGCAGAAGAAGCAGCGCGGAAAAGAGAAGTCCGTCTAATGAAGAATAGGTTTGTATACAATTCAGCAATAGCCAAAAATGTTTTTAAAGGCACTCCTTGACTTACAACCACAATTGAGCCCAGAATTTTTGTTATTAAGGGAGACAATTGTTAAGTGAGTCTTGCCCCATTTTATGACCTTTCTGCCACAGTTGTTAAGTGAATCACTGCAGTTGTTAAGTTACTACCACGTTTGTTAATCGCAGTTAGCAATAGCAGTTAGACTTATATACCGCTTCATAGGGCTTTCAGCCCTCTCTAAGCGGTTTACAGAGTCAGCATATCGCCCCCAACAACAATCCGGGTCCTCATTTTACCCACCTCGGAAGGATGGAAGGCTGAGTCAAGCCTGAGCCGGTGAGATTTGAACTGCCGGACTAGCAGTCAGCTAAAGTAGCCTGCAGTCCTGCACTCTAACCACTACGCCACCTCGGCTCTCTAAGCGAATCTGGTTTCCTCGTTGACTTTGCTTGTCAGAAGGTCGCAAAAGGTGATGACGTGAGCCCCCAGAACACTGCTGCCATATTAAATATGAGGTAGTTGCTAAGCATCTGAATTTTGATCATGTGACAATGGGGGTGGCTGCAACAGTTGTCAGTATGAAAAACAGTCATAAGTCACTTTTTCCAGTGCCATTGTATGTTGAATGTTGAATGTTTATTTTATTTATATGCTGCCCTTTTCCCCCGAAGGGGACTCAGGGCGGCTCACAACTCAACCAAGGGAGAGGGATACAGACAAAAATTAAAACGACACGCCACAATACATAATTTAAAACACACAAGAGTCATACCATTCGAGAAGGGGGTAGAAGCTTTTTAGCCCCAGGCCTGTCGGAACAGCCAGGTTTTAAGGGCTTTGCGGAAGGCCTGGAGGGTGGTGAGGGTTCGAATCTCCACGGGGAGTTCGTTCCAGAGGGTCGGAGCAGCCACAGAGAAGGCTCTCCTCCAGGTAGTCGCCAGTCGACACTGGCCGGCGGATGGAATTCGGAGGAGGCCTAATCTGTGGGATCTAATCGGTCTAGTGGAGGTGATTGGCAGCAGGCGGTCTTCAAACAATCACTAAGTGAATGGTTGTAAGTGAATGAGACTACCTGTATTTGAAAAGCAGAGCAACAACTTTCTTTACTCCCATTCAAAAGAAAGTTTTATTATATAAAATGGAATTGATGGTACAAAAAAACCTATTAGTTTATCTGAAAACATACATAACTGGGAAGGAGATTTGCAACCCCCTTGTTGTGTTGCAGTGGTTAACAGAACCAGAAAGTTCAGGACAAGTATTTTTTCTTTGGTCATGGGCCCAGAATTAATCTTGTTGATAGTCAGAACCATATCATTTCAAGCAAGACAACAGAATGATACTTACTTCAGTCAACTTATATGATTTGATCAGTCCAATTATAGTTTATCGAAGAAAATATTTGTTGGCTCCCCATGCAAGTATATCAACCAAAACCATAGATTATTCTTTTAATATCTGTTCAATGCAAAGTTGTGTAGTCAGTGTGTAACTTAAAGCTCCTTAGAAGTTCTACTCACACATGGCTCCTGTTCTTTAAAAACTAATGTCATCCTTAATTGTGCATCTTTCCTTTAGTTTATTGTCTGAAGAAGGAGCTCACCTTTTTATTGTTATTGCTTGGAATGTGCCAAAAGAAACAAACAATTGGACTTTTCTGCAGCACATTTTTATAAACAAGCAGAGTTGGAGCATTTTTAATTTGTTAGATAGACCCTCTTGCTGGGGGTGGGGGGGGAAGCAAATACAGCATGTGACAGCACTTTGTTAGTGATCATTAAACCATGTCTTACCTTGTTTTATTATGCAGCTGGCTCAATAAATTATTCAATACCTCAGAAGAGCCCTTAGGCTAAGCAATAGTGACTTACTAGCAGCAGAGAGGAAAAAACAGCCACTCTTAATTAATTAATAATACTTTTACATTAATATTACTTGGTTTTTAGGGTCCTTTCAAAGATAAAAAAATATGTGAGATGTAAAAATATTAAAAGTATTAAAGAAAAAGCTGAACAGTAATGAAAACTGTCATGCAGTAACGTTTTATTTCACTCCTCTCAGACCAAGTGATTTATAATTTTTGAAGCATTTCTGAGACAGTAACCTGTGAGCATTTATTTTAGATAACTTTTAGGCAGATTTACTGCCTAAAAGACAGAAAATGAGGAACTTGTTGCAAGAGAAAAATGGGAAGATGGAATTTTTCCCTTTAATGTAATTGAGAAGTTTTAACCTTATCAAAGCATAAAACCATTGAACATAGTAAAATTTACATCGAAATTAATATGCAAGGGATTGAGTTCTTAAACATTCATTGCAGAATGTCTTAATATAAACGAGTTTTAAATGGCTAAACCTCTCATTAATCTTTACCATAAAATGCAGTAGAACAATGACTTGGAAGATCTGGTTAACTCTCCTCAAACTGGCTCTTTCAGTAGTTATCTGAATGCACAATTGTTTTGTATAATACCTGTGCAGTGCAACTAATATAACTAAGCAGTAAGGGAAACATTATCTTGTCTTCAGATCCTTCCTGTATTAATTTGAGCACTGATGTTTGTCCATACTGAATCCACGTGTCCTATATTACCCATAATTCCAGCCATTGGAATGAGCTTCCATGTATTTCTAATCAATACCTGAGCCTCAGTATTACAGAATAAAATCAGAATTTTTTTATCTCTAGATAAAAATCTCCCCAACCATCTTTTTTATTCACAATATTATGATGGCACACAGGAAATAAATGCGTAGAAACATTAGCCCTTGCACTCACTGATTTTGTCGTTATACTTTTGATATGTGACTTGCATAGAGAGGTTTCCTCCTGAACCTTATTGGCACGGACATCTAATAGGAGCATTTGCTTACAAGAAAGCTTGATTTCTAGGACAACCACTACAATAAGAACGCAGTCATGGACTCTTAAGAATCTGTACAAGTTTAGCAGGCCTTTGAAAATTGCTTAACCATGGGATATCAAATACCAGAGAGGAGATTTATCTCAATATATTAAAAAAGAAATAAAGTATACCTTTAGAGGGACCAGGTTGGAGGCAGTTTTTTCCCAGAGACCACTAGAAGAACATAGAGCTGGAAGGGACCTCAGAAGCAGTGGAAAGTGCAAATTATTCTATTCTGACGAAGCAAAAGCAGTTAAACTGCTACTTGGGAGTGTGTATATGCATGAACCCTTACATAGGGGAAATTGTAAAAAGTGGAAAACTTAGGAGATACACAAATGTGGAATGACGAGAGATAGAAGATACTCTTTCCTTGGCCAAAGAGCTTTATGGGGAAAATTAGCTTTGGGAGGGAGAAAGGAGGGTGGGGGAATTCAGAGGCACCAATTGGAGCTGACTAGACTGAAAGTGATTGTTCTGCAAGCAGAAATCTCCGAGTTCTCTCTTACAAAGCTTTATTTTGATGCAAGCAGAGGTACAGTATTCAATAAAAAATGAGTTATTTTTCATTTAGAATGATTGTATTGAATACAAGTAGATTTCCTGATTCCATTTTTCATTTCACCTCTGTTGACTATGGACCAGAGAGGAAGCAGAACTCTGATAAAGTGGAGAAATCTACAGCGGTGAATTACTGACACAACAATTGTTTGAATTCTTATCAGTCTGACAATCAACTCTCAGTTCAGCACTAAGTGTTCTCTAGCTTGGGTTTTTCTTGTATTCCAAATCTGGCAGACTTTTGAGAGACTGAGAGAGAGGAGTATAAATAACAATCTTGTCAGAAGAAGCATCCAATAAATAATAAATTAAGGCTAAATGCATAATAAAAATTGTCTTGAAACCCTAACTTTTCCCCACTGTATATTCAGGAGAGTGATTGGCTTTCTTGCTGGGAGGGACAGTGGGAGGAGAACAGATAGCGGAGAGCCATCAGTCTCAACCGCTGCCCTGAATGGTCTCTTACTAAATTGTGCAAGTGCAGCAAAATTGCCTGAAATGTAAACCTGGCTTATGGAGGGAGCACAGCTTATGCTGAAAATCCCAACTCAAGAACAGAAGAATGCATATTAATGGGGTCACAGGGCATAATATATAGAGACAAAACCTTTAATTGCACTGGGCCTTGTAGAGAAGATGGTTCCTTTAATGCTTTGAGAATTAGTTACTGCCTACTTACAAGAGATTTGGTAATGGAAGGTGTTATTACACTTGTTCTGTTTATCCCTGATGGTTTCTAAACTTATAGCCCTTCAATGTGGTAACTTACTGCTTATATGGATGGGAAGGAGAACTCTGTTTGCTCTAGCTCTAAAATTACTATATTACTGAAGTTAAAATCAGCTATGAATGTTGAAAATTGTCCCGAGCCTGAATATTTTCTCTTATTTTGCCTACAGGGAAGCAGCACGCGAGTGTCGCAGGAAGAAAAAAGAATACGTCAAATGTCTAGAAAACAGAGTAGCTGTCCTTGAAAACCAAAACAAGACATTAATTGAAGAATTAAAAGCACTTAAGGACCTCTATTGCCACAAATCAGATTAATTTTAATTCCCCGTTTTTTGTTTGTTAATGGGGAAAAAAGACTGGTTTGGTAATAGCCAAACAGACAAAACAAACTTTTTTATTTTCTAAGCATTTTTTTTCTTTTTCTTTTTTTTTCTACATACACAACTGTCTGAAAAGCAACTAAGGAATTTGATTCATCTGTGCTTGGCATTAAACTGTGAATGTTGCACATCTGCCTTCAGTTCTTCCCCTCCTGAAATCAATTTCATCACAGTACACCCTGGTTCTGAAGAGAAAAAAAAATCAAACTTCCTCTTCAAGAAATAATAATCTTCATTTGTGAAGTTGCAAGAGTTGGAAGTTTCTTAACAATAATTTTCAAGAGTCAGCATAATGTCATCTGAATGCCTTCTTAGTGTTACCCTGGACTTTTGCCCTGAAATACTCAGTGGGCCACATATATAACCAAGGTATGATGTACTGAGGTGGTTGTGGTTGCCAAGTTATTGCATAATTTCCAATATATGTTAGCAGCAGTACAGTTAACATCTATATGGTGGGATAATGCCAGAGGAGGTGCGTTTCAGGTATACTAAACATAGAGGAATAGGAGTAAGCTGAAGAAATTAAGGAAGAGGCAAGTGGGACAATTATGAACCCAATCCAATTTTTGTACAACAAAAAAAACCCCACTTATTTTCTATAATGTTTTAATAAACTTAATGTAACCAGATTTCTGAATTGAAATGACAACTCTCGCGTTAACCTTGGTTGGGATGTGAACTGGTAGGAAGCAATAGAGAAGTATATGTTTAAGATGGGAACATCATAGTACATTCACTACTGTTTCCTTTTTCTGTATCCAAAAGCGAGATTATCCAAGGTAACGATTAGAAGCATAGTTAGCCTAATGCACACTTTGGGAAAAGAAACCTTACAGCTGTCCTAATCGTATCATGCAAGTAATAATTTTGAAACTTTGCCTCTCGAAATGTTTGACTTTTCTGTTTTGCTTAAAACCTCCTTTGATATATCTTTAAAAAAAGGTAAATACATTCTCTGTTGCATCATCTGCATGTATAGTGTGGATATGATAAAGATTTTTTTTTTTTGGTTAAAATCCTACCTATTGTATATTCAGATGGTGTTACATTTATCCCCTGGACATTTTTATCAAACACATTTCATGCAGCCTACTATATATATATATATATAATGTTGTATTTGTGCTGATAAATAAATAAAGGGAGACTAGTATAGATCTATTTCAAGCTACTTAGCTCTCATCAGCTAGCCATACCCTTACTGGGATTTGAACCTGGCTAGCTGATGAGAGCTAAGTAGCTTGAAATAGATCTATACTAGTCTCCCTTTATTTATTTATCAGCACAAATACAACAAAATGTAACAAAAAGGCAACAGTAAAAATATTGGGTTTCTGCCTGGATGGTCTCTTGTGACGAGCCGAAGGACAGAGAATGGAAGTAGTGATCTTCCTCCCATATTTGGGCATACCGGGGGTTGTAAAAAAAAATCTTATATATATATATATAAGATTTATATATTTGCCATATGCAAAGATTTTAATCAGAATTTGCAGAAGCTAATAAAAGAATCTGGCACCATGTGAATATTAAATCTTTTGAAACCATTAGAATTTTTTTGGGGTGAAGAAAACATATCCTGGAGTTCATTGGAGCTGAGGATCCATTAGGGTTAGAATGGGAATTGCGTGGAGAAAATTGTCTAAGCCCAGTCATTATTTCAATGTGTATGTATGTATGTATATATACATACACAAGGTATTTAAAATAAACTTAAATGGTTGCTGTTCTGAAAGATAAAAATGCCATGGTATATTAGGGAGAATTTATCAGGTGCATTTAACAATGTGATGATATATAGGGATTACTACATTTTTAAAAGCATTATATTTTTTTATATAGGAACAAATAAATTTTTTCTTTGTTTATATTATAAGTCAAAACAAATTCTAGATTGGAAAAGATAAATGTTCCACTCTCCTTTTAATTTGCTAGACAGACTTGCTTATCCTCCTCCTGACATAAACCTGAACATCTGTGTAAGTAATTTATATATGGATTGTGCTCTTTCATAAATTGGATGAAACAGAATGAAAGCATATAAATTAATGATTAAGTGCTGCTATTCCGAAAATTTCATTGTATCTTTAAAAAAAACAAGTACTTTGGTCTAGCAAAGATTTGGGAAGATATACTATATAGCAGTGTTTCTCAACCTTGGCAACTTGAAGATGTCCAGACTTCAACTCCCAGAATTCCCCAGCTGGGGAATGCTGGGAGTTGAAGTCCGGACATCTTCAAGTTGCCAAGGTTAAGAAACACTGCTATAGAGAATTGAAATCCACAATTTGTAGCTTCGTTGTGAAATTTTTCTTCTTTTCCCTGAAAATATGGTAGAATCATGAACTCACTGATTTTGCAGAAGTCATTTTTGTAACATTGTCGTCATGGTATGTGGTATCTTTTTGTTTGGATAATTTTGAAAAAGTATCTCATAAAAGCTTGCTGTTTTGGGATCACATAAATGGGTTAACTTGTATAAAAATTATGCAATAATGTAAGATGTATTTTAAAGACTTAAGTACTAGAAAAGCAACCACCATAACTCTCTCCACTATTTTGACATCATTTGTAATTATTGGATATGATTGTATTTTAGCAGATAAGCCACCAGCTGAGCGGGCTATTTGGGCCCGGGGTAGATAAATACCCTTTACAGCTTTTATAAGTGCTCTATGATAGAGGCTAAATCTCAATCACTTGTAAGTATCACAGGATCTATTGTACTGGTTCTATAGTAAATATAAAATTTACATTCTGAGATTTTTCACCAGCAATAAACAACATTTCAATTCACTTTATTTATCCTACACCGTGTTACGTAGGCATCTGGCATTCCATAGATACTTTGATTTATGTTTTAATTATCCCAAGTATAGAGCTGGTTGGTTCCAATATGTGTTTTACAAATAACAGCCAAAATGAACAGGGGATAGTACTGAAAAACCAACCCTCAGTTTGTATATTACTAATAATTTATTGAGTTAATAAATTTATTGAATAGTTAGTCTCTGTTATACACTCGGCCCCTTTGCTCCATAACAAAAATTTTGTTGAGTTTTATTGGCAGATTGAACTAAAAGAACTGGCATAGAAAGGGCTAGCTCCATTTATAGTCATCATACATAGAATTGATTTGAAGTACAATTTCTATATTTTACAAAAGAAAAAAAAAACATTATTCAGGCAATACAAATATTGCCTGAGGTGTTCTTCTAAAAGATATTCTTGGAAAGGTTTATGTATAAAGTATGTACATATATAAAATATATATACACAGTATATAATCTATAGCTCTGAGAGCTTTTAAGTCAGGAATGCTGAATATTATAGTATATTGAGGTCAGAAAAAATAGTATGTATGTTTGCAGATACATGCTTATAGTTTCTTCTCTCTTCCACCCCTCCCCCCCCTCCCAAATTTTGAGCTATATTATTCTGGCGCTTATTGATATGTTGTACCGTTGTTACTTACCCATTTTCAGTTACTTTATTTCACTGCGGTTTGTATTTGTTACGATGGTGAATTATGAAGTGATAGCAACTATTTAAAATTCCTCTTGTTCCCAAGTTCTTCACTTTGTGCTTTGTCTGTTGGGCAGCTATTCATTTAAGACAAAACAATTGGAAAACATTTGGGTTATATAGAGGGAACGAAAGAGAAAAGTAGTTGCTCAATATTTTATTTGCATAATTTTACCCTAAACGTAAAGTAATGGAAAGCATTGTAACTAGAATTTGAAAGCTTAATACATACATTTGGCAATTGGTATGTCCATTCTGCAATCTACCATGTTCTATAAAACAAAACAATTATAAAATTGCATAATGACAAGTATATAATTTTATGAAAGAGGAGAGCTTTCATCAAAATTATAACTACATGATCAGCAGATACCTGTTTTATTGTGGATATGTACCAAGGATGAAGCATTCATGAACATTAAAAAAAAAAAAAAGCTAGCATGTTCAATGAGAAAGATGCTTTCTACTTCTGACATCACAGTTTTGATGTGTGGAAATATTCTTCTTACACAACGATGCAAGTGTTCATTTTTCCACTTACAGCCTGCAGAGGAATGGGGCTCAGCAGCAGATACATCTGAGTGTATTAATGTAATTTTAAGGTGCTCCTGCTTAATATTTCTATGCTTGGATGTTGTTACTCAATGGACTCACGATAATTCTAAGACAGTGTTTTTCAACCTTGGCAACTTGAAGATGTCTGGACTTCAACTCCCAGAATTCCCCAGCCAGCGAATGCTGGCTGGGGAATTCTGGGAGTTGAAGTCCAGACATCTTCAAGTTGCCAAGGTTGAAAAACACTGTTCTAAGAGACAGCTGGTTTTTTTAGAGGCACCTACACAAGGCAATACCAAAGATTGAGATCTCAAGTCAGGGGGATTCCAATGAGAAAGGCTGATCTTTAATGGTTAGAATATTTGAAAGAGAAAGAAATTCTAGGGAATGAGCAATAGATAAATATTTTTAAAAGCACAATATTTCCCAGTGCCAATTGAGATGAGATTGTATTAGTTACCGCATGTAGTGTTTATAGCATTCTTTGGGATTTCTTACCTTGTATGGATCCATGTTTGCAGATGTCATGCCTATTGATACATGTACAATACCCTGAGCACTCAAAAGAGTTCTGAATATTTTGACAAAGCACAGCCACCTTTGGACTGTTAAATAAAGAAATGGTGCTGAAACTTTAGCAATCTACAGCTTTGTAACGACAATTTTCATTTTGAATATAGCATAAACATGGCCAATGGTCAGAATTGAATTATAAATATTTCAATCTCACATTTATTTTTTTTAAAAATGCAGCTGTAGCCCCAAACAAATAATAAATATAAGTGTATTTTGGTATTGCAGGTACTGGTTCCTACTAGCCATTTCAAGCCTTTTAAAAATTTGCCTCTAGGGTTAGGAATTCTTGGAGTTAATTCAGAATTGTTATTATGCATACTTATTCCTAGTTACATCTGCAAGGAACCTCATATATCTTTTTGCATCCACTTGCCCACTTTCTCAGGGTTTCTGTACATTTTAACATTGCCACTCTGTGGCATAGTTTATGTTTTAACATAATTGAGCTGTGTTTACATGTGGTTTCTTTTAAACCCCCAATGAGCACAGGGCACTTCAACACTCTTATGTATCTGTGGAGTTCTCCTCACCTGAATGCTATCTATCAATTGACCTGTTGATCATGTAACAAATAAAATGTTGGTGCATGCCTAAGTGTTTCAAAACCAAGTATTTGCTGTACTTCACGGGAGTATTGTATCATATTGTTCAACCTGAGTCTCAGACTTAGCCAGATGCATTACTGACATTCTGAAAAACAAGCTTCAAGAATAAAGCAAGCTGGTTGTAATGACAAATTCGTAACAAAAACTCTAGGATAGTTTTGAAATGCTTTCTATAAGTTGTATGTTATCCAAGTGCCACTCCATTTTGGGCTCATGAGATTATTTGTGAAACAATACATGGAATGTTAGATCTTTAATTCCATTTAAGATTTTACTATTCAAGTATGATTCACCCTCTAATTTGAGGAATGGGAGAGTTGTGCGACTTCTGATCAATTTATTCTTGTTCTGTTTGGATCTGAGGCTCACATGAATATTCTTTAGAATATTATGGGAGGAGGGACAGCTGTGCTAGTTTTATTTAATAAAATTTATTCTCCCTGTAACTGATTCTTTATCCAAAACAATCAGCAAAAAAAAAACAGGGTACCGAACTTTTTAAAAATGTTTTTATTGCGAATTAAATTACTAGGCAGAGAAATATGAACTAGAAATGGATTAAGTTAAATTGAGAATTCCTTATTATTTTGAAATATCCCAGTTTTAATTTTGTAATTTATCCAGTTGTATTTTTTTGTGTTTTTTTTTAATTATACTGCATTTTATTAACATTATGTACATACTAACTGCTTTACGTTTCAGAAGCTAGTTATTGCTTTGTATATTAAAGTGATATTTGTGAATTTGTGAAATACTGTCATAAAGTGCTTTTTTCTTACTGTAAAGTTTGTGGTATAAACTGTCATAAAACTCTTTTTACACATCTATGTGCGGATACATAAACCTGCTTTTAAAATCTTTTTGAAGTCTCTTTTTTCAGATGGGATAATATATTTAAATGGAATCATTTGTCAATTAGTTGAGACAAATATAAAAAGATTAAGCATGTGTTTCTTGAAGCAGGAATGCAAAAATGCAATTGGCACAGACCATGTGCTTTATTTGGCTATTTCATCATTGCATCTTAACTCCCTGTCTTTTTTCACTCACATGATTTGCCACCCTTTCCTTGACACGCTGCTGCCCTTTCTTGTATATACCATTCTTCCCAGGCCACGTTTCACCTCCTTCTCTTTGGCTGCTCGCCATACTTAATTTGAATTTGCATCTATTTTGAGTGCATTTATACGTTTGTTTAGCTTTCTAAAAATGTAATATAATGTCCCTCGGAAATGCACACCCCTATTCTGGACCATATCTTTATTGTTTCTATTACACAAGAGAAAAATAACCATTCTTCTAATCAAAATAATATAATTATTATGGGATGCTCAAGAAACTGAACCCATGTACTAGACCTAGAATATACAAATATAAAGTGTTGTGCTAAATATGAAAACCCCGTAAAATTCTGCACTGGGCAGAATTTTGTTATGAAATAGGCTGTCCCAAAACAATATTTCATCAGTTTTTCAGCTTTTTGGTGTTACAGTAGTTTAACACATTATTTAAGGACTCCGAATTTCAATTCAAAATAGTTTGGATCTGGGGTTTGGAGATCTAGCGTCCAGTAATTTGCTCTGGATAATTCTGGATAGAGTCATGCTCCCAAAGGCAGGGTTAATGCGCAATCTGAAGGTTCTAGATTTACAGCATACTTTGGGAGCAGGGGACAACTGTGCAGGAGGGCCTTTGCACGATTACGTTGTGCACTATAGTTGTGCCCGTGACCCGACAAAAGCGCTAACGTCATAAGCGCGCCGACAACACCGTGGCGCTAAAACCGCGATGTCAAAAGCGCACCGACAGAAGCGCGATTTAATTTAAGGTAAGGTTTACGGTTAGGTTTAGGGGTAGGTTTAGGGTTATGTTACAGCGCGCTTCTGTCGGCGCGCTTTAGGGCTAATTTGTTGCTCATTCGTCGCGCGGTTTTGTCACCGCGCTTTAGTCACCACGGTTTAGTGAGGCATGCTTTTGTTGTGCGTGCATTTGTGGTGGAACCGTTGTGCCTACTCCCAGATCAAGAAGCACTGTTTATGGCCACTTGTGCCTTAAGTCACTTCCTAACTGAACTGTAGCAATAGAGTTCGTGGGCCTCAAAGAGCATTTGTAAGCTTCAGCTGGTCCAAAACATAACAATTCATGGAGTATTGGGTGCATTACAATATTCATCCATATAATCCCCCCCCCCCCGAATGAGTGCGGTTGAAGATGCTGGTTGTACCTTTAAAGGTTTGCATGACATGGAGCCAGGGTTTCTGCAAGGCTGCCTACTTCCAATAGTTTCTGCCTATCCTACTAGATCAGGCTGAGTGATTAAATTTACACAAACGTAGCAACAATCACTGAAGCATTTAAATATTTAAATAAACCTTTAAACGTCACTGAAGCAAGCCGCGCTTTAAATAAACGTAGCATTCACTTTAAATATTTAAATAAACCTTTAAAACCTTTACACAAACGTAGCAACAATCACTGAAGCATGTAAATATTTAAATAAACCTTTAAACGTCACTGAAGCAAGCCGCGCTTTAAATAAACGTAGCATTCACTTTAAATATTTAAATAAACCTTTAAACAAACGTAGCATTCACTTTACTTTTGCGCTGCCGTCGTCGCGCCGATATCGACGCGGTAATGTGGGCGCGCTAATGACTAAGCGTGGTTGTCGACGTGTATTTGTCCGCGCTGTTTTGTCTAGCGCGGTTTTGACGTGCCACGGGATAGCCTTTAGGAAGCTTATAGAGTGCTCCTGGGGGCTGGGGGGGTAAAACTGAGCAAAAACGGGCCATTTCTGCCCTCCCCATCCCCCAGGAGCTCTCTAAAAGCTTCCTACAAACTATGTACAGCCATTTTAGTGAAGGGGGCAGGGTTTCGGGAGGCAAAAATGTTGTATTCAGTGTATAAGACGCTCCCAGATTTTCAGCCCCTTTTGAGGAAAAAAAGGTGTGTCTTATACTCTGAAAAATACGGTAATAGATTGCTATCCTTCGATGGCTCACCTGATTAATTCTTTATTTTAACAATGAGTAAATCAAGAAGACGGTCTTTATAGGAAACTCAACCCGATTAACTCCAAATAAGGAAACAAAAAAAAAATAGATTAGTTTCACTTTATTCTCATAAAGTACTTTCATTGCGACAGAGAGAAAGGGGGGGGGGAGATGCTGCATGGGAGTTTTTGATCCAAGTATTGGAGCAATGAGAAGGAAAGAGAAGACATGAGCTGGCAAGAAATCATCATCAGACCAATCACAAATCCCTCTTCAGGACATGCCTTTGCGCTCTAAATATATGCACATCAGTACCAGGGTCATAGAGCACTTCATGCACTGTAAAATGTTCTCTAAGCATCTTCAGGAAATTCTGGTCTCGCTCGTAGCGGAGACGGCATGATAACAGGATTACAGTCTCGTCAGAGCAGAGATATTCCAGTGTCTGAAGAAGATCTGCAAATGTTTCTTCCAGATAAACGATGTCTGCACCCAAGATGATGTCATATTCTCCTGGAGAAAATTCTGCCAAATCTTGTCCCCAGGTGAGTTCCTGTACTGTTGCTCTTGACTGAAGGTTGACAGGTAAATTCGTTTGCACATTTGACTCAAGTAAGGGCAATGTTGCCTTTCGGTCCGTGATTGTAACTTGAGCACCTAAAAAGAGAAAACATGATGGAAACATGGAAAGGGAACATAAAATATATTTACAATGGGGAACTATTGAAATTTAAAGACAGAATCACAAATTGGGGGCGTGTAAGGATGTATAATTATATAAATATAATGATGAGAATAGCTGGGAATTGTAACCAGGTCTACATCTCAGACAGAAACAGGCTGGGGGTGGGTGGGTTTAAAAGTACAATGACTATATATGTATACTTTTTGTTCTCTTTTCACAAAAATTAGAGGAAGATATATGTCAAAATGAAATGTGTATACTGAAAAGGAATTATAAATAGCAATAGCAGTTAGACTTATATACCGCTTCATAGGGCTTTCAGCCCTCTCTAAGCGGTTTACAGAGTCAGCATATCGCCCCCACAGTCTGGGTCCTCATTTCACCCACCTCGGAAGGATGGAAGGCTGAGTCAACCTTGAGCCGGTGAGATTAGAACCGCTGAACTGCAGATAACAGTCAGCTGAAGTGGCCTGCAGCACTGCACCCTAACCACTGCACCACCTTGGCTCTTTTACCATCAACATAAAATGGAGCTCGCTCAGAGGCTGAAATACACCAAGTAAATGAGATGAAGAGTGGGAAATAAAGGAGATAGAGGGAAGAAGAGAGGGATATGAGAGAGGGCAAGGGGAAAGAGGAGGAGAGAAACAAGGAGAGGAAAGGGGAGAGAGGAGAAGGAGAGAGGAAGGGGAAGTAGAGAAGGATGACAAAGGGAAGAAAAGAGATAGGGAGGAGGAGAGAGGGAGGGAGAAGAAAGTGACAAATATGATGTATGGAGAGCAGAAGAGCCAATAATTGTTTTGGGGAACTGATGGTAAGGTGAATTGATGTAAAATTTAATTATACAATATAGCAATAGCAGTTAGACTTATATACCGCTTCATAGGGCTTTCAGCCCTCTCTAAGCGGTTTGCAGAGTCAGCATATCGCCCCCACAGTCTGGGTCCTCATTTTACCCACCTCGGAAGGATGGAAGGCTGAGTCAACCTTGAGCCGGTGAGATTAGAACCGCCGAACTACAGTTAGCAGTTAGCTGAAGTGCCTGCAGTACTGCACTCTAACCACTGTGCCACCTCAAGATTGGGTATGTAATAGTATACATGTGATTATATGTTATGAAAATGGAAAAATTAAAAACTCAATTAAAAAAAGAAGAGAAACATGGAGGACTGTGAAGAGAATCCTTATTCGAATAAATTTAGGGGGAAAACTGATAAAGATAAGCAATATTCTAGGAAAACTCAAAGATGAATGCACACATCCTTTTTGTTCCATTAATATTAGTAAAGCTAAAAGGAAACTACCATTTGAGATCCCTGTTGGATGCCAAAATGGATTGCTAGCCTACACTGGATCCAGAGTAACTTACCAAGTAACACAGCAACAATTCCAAGGAGGCCCGTCCCAGCTCCCAACTCGATCACCCGGCGTCCCTGCAGATCAATGCCCCCCGTCTCCAGGAAAGAGCACAAGATCACTGCCTACGCAAGGAGGAAACAAAATCTAATTAAGAATACTCATACAAGCCCAGTCAGAAAATAGCATTTCTTCCGTCACCTCTATGAGAAGTTTATAAAAAATGTTTTAAGCACAAGATGTGATTTTTGGGCTAAGTGAAAGTCTTTATTTTGGAACTTTTAAATGGGTTCACCAACAAAACCGCGCTCGACTGAACCACGCCCAACTAAACCGCGTCTTTGACATCATCAAAAGGGTGACAACATCGCGGAGACAGAAGCACGCTGTAAACCCTAAACCTAAAATTAATCCCTAAACCTAACCCCCCTAAACCTAATCCTAAACCTAACCCTAACCCTAACCCTAACCCTTAACCTAACCCTAAACCTAATCCTAATCCTAACCCTTAACCTAACCCTAAACCTAACCCTAAACCTAACCCTAAACCTAACCCTAAACCTAACCCTAAACCTAACCCTTAACCTAACCCTAACCCTAACCCTTAACCTAACCCTAAACCTAATCCTAATCCTAACCCTAACCCTAACCCTAAACCTAACCCTAAACCTAACCCTAAACCTAACCCTAACCCTAACCCTAACCCTTAACCTAACCCTAAACCTAACTCTAAACCTAACCCTAAACCTAACCCTAAACCTAACCCTAAACCTAACCCTAAACCTAACCCTAAACCTAACCCTTAACCTAACCCTAACCCTAACCCTTAACCTAACCCTAAACCTAATCCTAATCCTAACCCTAACCCTAACCCTTAACCTAACCCTAAACCTAACCCTAAACCTAATCCTAAACCTAACCCTAACCCTAACCCTAACCCTTAACCTAACCCTAAACCTAATCCTAATCCTAACCCTTAACCTAACCCTAAACCTAACCCTAAACCTAACCCTAAACCTAACCCTAAACCTAACCCTAAACCTAATCCTAATCCTAACCCTAACCCTAACCCTTAACCTAACCCTAAACCTAATCCTAATCCTAACCCTAACCCTAACCCTTAACCTAACCCTAAACCTAACCCTAAACCTAACCCTAAACCTAACCCTAAACCTAACCCTTAACCTAACCCTAAACCTAACCCTTACCTTAAGTTGAATCGGTTTGCTTTCAAAACGCTATTTAAAGCGCCCTTCTTTCTCCGCGCTGGCTGTTGTCGCAAAGGGGGGGGGGTCACACCAAATATTGATTTGATTTAGATTTTTCTTTTGTTCACTCACTTTGCATTTTGAAACTTGACAAAAATAAACAATCATTATTTATATTTCTGAAAGCATTTTTTCACACCTGCCTAAAACTTTTGCACAGTATTGTATGTGTATATGCGTGTGTGTGTGTGTGTGTGTGTGTGTATACACACACACACACACATACATTCAACCGATTCAACTTAAGGTATACACACACACACACACACACACACACACATGTATGTATGTATATTCATATATAGCACGTGTGTTCACACAAAAAAGTGGCAATAAAGGTTATCCTATCTTAAAATCAGTGCTATATAACTAATATCTTTAAAAATTTTAAACGGACATCTTTGAAGATCTTTGAACAATTCAGTGCTCAGAAAACAAATACCACTTTTATCACTTTCTTTCATACCGAAATAAACAATTTTAGCAAGGCAGCAAGAATATAAATGAGAGTATATTCCATCAGGTTGCAGTCCTAGATCCACTTATAGGAAATGAGCCCCTATAAGAATTTCTAGTAAATATATATATTGTAATTTTTCAATTTTCCACCTTTAGAGAACTATTTTTGACCAATATAAAATATTGACACTTATTTACCAAGTGTCTTCAACACAAGGTGTTACAGTTGTCAGGAAATTGTTGATTTCTGTAACAATGTTATTATGACAAGTTAAGGAGATGACAAACTAAGAACTGTGAAAGAAACTCTAATGAACTACTTGCCACCACAAAGTAAACTACAGTCTCTCTTGGAGAGCCATGTTTTGTATCACCACAATTAAATTATCTTTAAAATAGATCTGTATTAATCCCAGCCTAAGCCTCTTCCTAAACAGTTCATTATTTTTTTTATTAAAAAAAATCTCGTTTTGTTTAGTTTATCTTTACTGTTTTGAAATAACTCAAGGCAGAAAACATACCTAATGCTCCTTCCTCCTCCTATTTTCCCCACAACAACTGTGTAAGGGGAGTGGGCTGATTGTGTGTGACTGGCCCAAAGTCACAGGACTAGAACTCACAGTCTCCTGTTGTCTATCTCGGTGTCTCTCAACCTTGGCAACTTGAAGATGTCTGGACTTCAACTCCCAGAATTCCCCAGCCAGCGAATGCTGGCTGGGGAATTCTGGGAGTTGAAGTCCGGACATCTTCAAGTTGCCAAGGTTGAGAGACACTGGTCTATCTGAAGGAAGATATTTGGGTGCAAGTTATATGGTCTGTTGTTGATCTCAGCTATTGCTGATTGCTGGCTGCAAATGAAGTAGAAAACATATTCAGCTCCATGTCACAGAAAGACTTTTTCATCTAAGCGCCAATTCCAGTGAGGAAAAACAATAGGAATCTCAATGAGGAATGTGAAAAATCTACCATTCCATAATTACATTACTATCCTCTCAAAAAACATTGCTGTTGGAAATTTTGGATGGGATGGAAGGGAACAAGAGGTAATCATGATAGGAAGGAATGGAAAATCTACACCAGCCTTCCTCATTCTGATGGTTTTCCATTTTGGGGTATGATGAGAGTTGTAATCTAGCTAATCTGGAAAATGTCAAGTTCCCTATCAAAACCTTAGCAAAAAAAATTGAATGAACCACTCAGCCAGAGGCTCTCAGACACACAATATTATAAGGTTATATAAGAATTGGACTGTCCACTAGCATGAAGCCATATAAAGCAGATAATTACCATCTGCCATGGGGTTAAATGCAAATTCTCTCTTATTATCCCTAATCCTGGAAGTTCGGTTCCACCACAAAAGCGCGTAGGACAAAATCGCGCTCGACAAAAGCGTGCTGTGACGTCATCACAGCGCGACGAAAAAGATCGAAAAATTGTAAAAATAAAGCGAAAACCTTACCCTAAGCCCCCCAAACCTAACCCTAAACCTAACCCTAAACCTAACTCTTAACCTAACCCTAAACCTAACCCAAAACCTAACCGTTAAAGTAACGAAAAACCTAACGCTAACCCTTATCCTAACCCTAACGCTAACGCTAACGCTCTAAAGCTAACCCTAACCCTTAACCTAACCCTAACCCTAACCCTAACCCTTACCTTTATGCGAATCGGCTTGCTTTAATTTAATTTTTATTAATTTTTATTTGAATTTTTCGATCTTTTTCGTCGCGCTGTGATGACGTCAAAGGCGCGATTTTGTCGATCGCGCTTTTGCCGTCCGCGCTTTTGACGGGTCACGGGAAGTTCAAATCTGTTACTTATTTCTCTCCCTGTATAACTGACATATCTTTTCCAGAAAGCATAGACTCCTAGCTTGTCTCTCAGATGAAAAGTTCTCCAAGCATCTCCCTGCTTCGGTTAAATAGGATTTATAATTTTAGAATTCTGTCCCTTTCGTTTTTGCACACAATAAACATTACGACCTCAGAGAGGACAGAGATATTAGTTCAATGGCTAAAGTGCCACGTCCAGTTCCTACAGACCTCCCGAGTGAACCATTACAATTCTCCACAATTGAATCAATGCAAATTATACGCACCGCGTCCCAAACCACAGCAGCTACGCCCAGCTGGGTCCAATTCTGCTTAATGTGAATTGTATGGTTGGCAAAACAGAATGTAGAGGAAGATTTACGTAACTTCTGCATTCCCCAAAGAGCTGTGCTGTCATAAGGAACCAAAGCCATCTCTTTTTTTCCTATCAAATCAAGGAAACGTAACAGAATTGAAAAACCTCCCAGGCGAAACCCATTCACAAGAACAACGTTTTATTCTGTCCACTTCTGCTCAATTTTAGTTTATATTCATTCCATTAAATCAGTGGTTCCCAAACTTGGCAACTTTAAGACTTGTGGACTTCAACTCCCAGAATTCTCCAGCCAGCTCTGCAGAGCTGGCTGGAGAATTCTGGGAGTTGAAGTCCACAAGTCTTAAAGTTGCCAAGTTTGGGAACCACTGCATTAAGCAGACCGTACAAATACATACACTGAAAATTGAGCTCCCAATTGTACTCTAGTGATGAAAACCAGGCTAAATAAAAAGCATACAGTAAAGTTATTAATTTATGGCGATTGTTCGAATATGCCATATTTGATATGCACTCTCGCGTTGTTGGTATTATGTTCGGCTGTTGACTATTCATATTCCAAAGAACGTAAAATTTATTAATCTAATCATGAAAGCAAAACATGAACATTACATCATTAAATATACACATAAATTAGGATACTACATGGTGCTGCCCTTAAAAAGCATTCAGAAACTAATGTCATCGAGAATGCAGCAGCTCCAACAGTTATGGGTATGCCCGTTTAATGTCGATGGTGCAAGAATGCTAACTAATTATCAGTTAGCTTCTGAGCACAATTCAAGTTGCAGTTGACATCTTTAAAGCCTTTCATGACTCAGAACATGGATATCTAGGACAGTGGTTCCCAAACTTGGCAACTTTAAGACTTGTGGACTTCAACTCCCAGAATTCTCCAGCCAGCAGAGGTCTTGAAGTCCACAAGTCTTAAAGTTGCCAAGTTTGGGAACCACTGATCTAGGGGACCTCCCTGTTCCCAGCAAGTCCCCTCTCTGAAATTGTTTATACTGTAGATTTCCAAGAGTTTGGTCTTCTTGAGAAGTTGCTGCCCACATCTCTACAGCGGCATTCCCCTGAAGATTCAACGTACCCTGGCATTATTGAGATTTAGGAAACCATTAAGCCTAGTTATTGTAACAGTGCTCTGAACGGTTCATTACGTGAGAGGGATTTTCCTGTGTAAATAACCCATAACTCAATGGAGATGCAATTTAGTTTAACATTTTTAATGCAAGGTAGGATTGTTAAGCCACTCAAGAATCAGTCGATGACTGGAGTGGCATATAAGCCTCATAAAATAAATACATATGAAAAAAAATATGAAGAAAATGGGAACATTTGAGCGTTACTGCAATTATGGAATCCTCGAGGCTCTCTGAGTTTGGTTGATTGCTTGCAGATTTCATTATCAGACTGGGTAACACCTTAATGTTAGAAGGGAGAGAGGTTTGCTCTCTTTATATATAGTAGCTTGCCTTGTCTGACAATATACTACTGTAAGAAGCCCCCCTCCCCAGTATGAAATATGCAGCAACTGAAATATAGTATGAAATATACATAAAAATCCATGTACTCATCAAACCAATTTGTCAACCGTCCCAGAATTGTGCTGCTTATCACTAAACAAGAGTCCTCCTTTCCAATCAGTCTCTTATTTTATTTCCAGAACCTTTTGGCTAGAAACCGGACCGGATTTTTCCCCCCCAACACTACCATATTCAAAGGACTTGGAAGAATAAAAACGTACGTGCTTTGTACTAAAAGTATAATAAAGGAAGCTTTCCTGGGGCGCTCAGCCGAGGTGCTTAAGCGCAATCCAGAGACCTTCAGGCTTCCAAGTCGCTGTTGAATTTGTTTTGCTTGGCTTGGTGCGTTGCATTAACCCCTAACGTAGCTTGCAAATGATGATCTGGTATTGGAACTCCTCTAATTGTGGTTTAATGCAAGACACCACGGTTTGGTTGCAGCACGTGACTGCCATGGCTCTCAGCCAAGAAATCGCGCAGACTTGCAACGCTCAACTGATTTCCCCTTTCTCTGGTTGCTTCCCTACAAAGTTCTCCTCTCCCTTCTCTTGCCCCCCTCCCCTTAGATGCTAAGGATCCCAAGGAGGCAAACCCTCCTCCCCGCCCGCAGCCTTCCCCATCCCTTCCTCACGCAACTCTACGAAGATCCTCCACTCGGGACGGGCACGTGAGCACGGAAGCACAGTGCACAGAGCACAGAGAAGCTAGCCAAAGGGAGAACGGCTCTAGAGATA
Source organism: Thamnophis sirtalis (assembly GCF_051295495.1). Taxonomy (NCBI): domain Eukaryota; kingdom Metazoa; phylum Chordata; class Lepidosauria; order Squamata; family Natricidae; genus Thamnophis; species Thamnophis sirtalis. Next base: position 3,437,435 of record NW_028261381.1, on the reverse strand, counting down.
GGAAGAGAAAGAGAGGGAGGGAGGGAGGGAGGGAGGGAGGGAGGGAGGCGTCGCTAGCATGTCCCATCAAAATATGAAGAAGAAAGCCAGGCAGCCTTATGGACACAGGATGATGATGATGATGCTTAATACCAGTGGTCTCCAACCTTGGCCACTTTAAGACCTGTGGACTTCAACTCCCAGAGTTCCTCAGCCAGCTCTGCTCTGCTGGCTGGAGAATTCTGGGAGTTGAAGTCCACAAGTCTTAAAGTTGCCAAGTTTGGGAGCCATTGTCCTAGATATCCATGTTCTGAGTCATTAAGGCTTTGCAAAGCTGGCTGAGGAACTCTGGGAGTTGAAGTCCAACAGGTCTTAAAGTGGCCAAGGTTGGAGACCACTGACTTAGATGACTGAGAAAGGAGAATGTCTGCTAGACATTTTTCTCCAACTATGCCAACATATCTCATATCATGGACATAAGGGAAGTTCCCAAAAGACTCCAAAATTCCCCAAATATCCCAAAGTAAAGCTGGCTGAGGAACTCTGGGAGTTGAAGTCCAACAGGTCTTAAAGTTGCCAAGACCACTGTGCTTATACGACCAGCCTTAAGATTTAGAGAACATCACTTGCTTCGGAAGATGGAGAAATAATTCAATGGATGACTAGTCCAAATGGTCTTTCTAACTTGTTTCTATCTCTACGAACGCTGCCTCCTCGTCTGTATTAGCGTTGCAGCGACCATATCAACCGCTAGTGGGCGAACTGGGGCGTCGGTCTGAGCATCTGCAGTAGCTTCTTTCGTTTTGCCTTGGCAAAAAAAAAACGTATCATTTAACCTTCGGTCTGTGATTATTGGTTGGGAATAAACTCCGTTTCGCTAAGCTTGATTTTTGACTAACCGTGATTTTTTTCTCTCTCATTAAATATACTTTTTTATTTTCCATTTTCATAGCATATAATCACATGTATACTATTACATAGCCAATATCCTATTATATTAAGTGGTCATTACATCAGTTCCTCGTCATCAACGCCCAGAAAGGTAAAAACCCATTATTAGCTCTTCTGCTCTCCATACAGCTCTTTCTTCTGCCTCTCTCCTACCTCCTTTCTTCCCTCCATCATCCTTTCCTACTCTACTTCCCCTTCCTTTCTCCTTCTCCTCTCTCTTCATTCCACTCCTCCTTATCCTCCTCATCTTCCCCCCTTACCCTCTCTCCTATCCCTCTCTTCCCATCTTTCTTCTCTCCTCTGTTTCCCACTCTTCCTCTCTCCTATCCCTCGCTTCCCATCTTTCTTCTCCCTTCTGTTTCCCACTCTTCCTCTCATTGGTGTATTTCAGCTTCTGAGCAAACTCCATTCTATGTTGATGGTATTTATGCTTCCATATCAATATACTTCACATATCTTAGTTTTAAAGAAAAAATAAGAGAAGACAGATATATTTTTTTCTCTTTCGTTTATTCGCCTGAGATTCTGGGAGACGATTCTAGATAAGTCCCTGCAAGGTTTTTCAGACGATTTATTTGCCTCCTTCCCAGGGCTGAGAGAGGCCAAGATTACACAGCTAGCGTTGTGCCCAAGACAGGACTAGAACTCACGATCCCCCCCGTTTCTAGCCTACACCAAAACTGGCTCCCAAACTATGGTTAGGATTCCATAAATCCTATAAAATAAATGCCCAAGGGCAGAACAAGAAACAATGCATGGAAATTAATCAAGGAGAGAAATATCCTAGGAAATATTGAAAAGGCAGAATATTTCTCTGGATGTGAAAAGAAAGAAACATGTTTTAAAAGACAGAATAGCTGCCTGTAGCTTCCTCATCTCATCTTTTTCTTTTAGTTGTATAACACTTGATTTCTAGTTTCTGCTTTTCCAAACACCGCATACATTTTGAACTGAAGCTTACTGTCAATTGTAGATTGTACATTGTAGATTGTAGATAAATTTATTTATAGGCCGCCCTTTTCCCTGAGGGGACTCAGGGCGGCTTACAACGAATAGGGAAGGGAGTACACACAATGACATATAATAACAATACATAATTTAAAAATAGAAGCAACATTCATTCATCATTCGGGAGGGGACGGATTATAATCTTTAACCCCAGGCCTGACGGGATAGCCAGGTCTTGAGGGCTGTGCGGAAGGTCTGGAGGGTGGTGAGGGTACGAATCTCCACGGGGAGATCGTTCCAAAGGGTCGGAGCTACTACTGAAAAGGCTCTCCTCCGCGTAGTTGCCAGTCGACACTGACTGGCAGATGGAACTCGGAGGAGGCCTAATCTGTGTGATCTAATAGGTCGTAAGGAGGTAATTGGCAGGAGGCGGTCTCTCAAGTACCCAGATCCACTACCATGGAGGGCTTTATCCATCAGGAAGAATCCGATTCGCACGATCACTGCTAAACTTGCACCACAGTCCTGGCACTTCTCTGCCCGCTGATCAAGTGCTCTGGTGCAGCAACTGATAGTTCCATGATTAAATTTGCAGAACACCAACCCGAGTTCTTAGATCCTAGCTAGCTTTTAACAAAGCAACACAGCTTTTTAAGACCAAACTGACCATATTTATTGATATACAAACTTTCTCAAGTTACTTTTTAATACATTTTTTGAAAAACAAGTCAGATCAATCATTTAATAAAGTGGAAACAATTAACTTTGGAACATGTAGATTGTCTTAGATTTTTTTTCAGAGATGCTTAATCAGAAAAAAAAAACTTTGCCAAATGTTTTGGAAATAGAAACCTATCAGCACCTGGATTATGGTTCTTTTTTGATATATCCTCCTTGAGAGTTTATACGAATATCTTATCCCAATGTTTATTTTGTGGTTACCTATTTCTTATTTGGTCTAATTGCATTGCTTCTATTCAAAGTACTATTCTAGGGCTTTCCAGCGTTTTCACTGGATACAGTAGCATTCATTTCACTGTATTTACTGTTCATTTTGAAACATTTTATTAAATTACAAAATAAAATACAAACATACAAAAGCAAATAGTAAGACACAGTGGGGAGGAATGGGGCAAAGAAAAATGAGCAGTGGAAGAAGAAAAGTGTTGACTTCTTATTCTCTTTATTGCAGTAGAATAAAGCATTAACATGGAAATTCAACTTTTGGCTTTTCCATAATATAAACTAGCCTTTTCTATAACAACAAATCAATGTAAAACCCCAAATCCACCGCAAGCACAAAGTCCAGAAGCGGTTTCCATGTAGCAACGAAAGTATTTATATTCTTTTTTTTTTAATCGAAACAGTCATTTAGCCATCTCTGCCAACTCCATCCGCTTCTGTAGCCATACATCCATGGTGGGAATTGAAATGTCCTTCCATTTTTGTGCATAAAATAGTCTTGCTGCCGCCAACATATATAAATCAAAGTTCCGTTTTTTTTTGTCTTTTTCTTATTAAACCCAAAATTATCTGGTTTCATCTTTAAGAATTGTATGTATTAAAATATTAATCTTACTCCAAAATTTCTTTGCTTTATCACACGTATCTGTATTTGCTGTTAACCTCCAGTGTTACATAAGATATTTTTAATTTGGATTGTTATGATTCTGGGTTCACAATGTCTAGACCAGTGTTTCTCAACCTTGGCAACTTGAAGATGTCCGGACTTCAACTCCCAGAATTCCCCAGCCAGCGGCTGGGGAATTCTGGGAGTTGAAGTCCGGACATCTTCAAGTTGCCAAGGTTGAGAAACACTGGTCTAGATCAAGCGGGTGGCAGCCTACCAATTTTATGTATTTGTATGTTGTGCCTTTCGAGTCCAATGTTAACTCCTGGCAACTGTACAGACAAGTTTTGGCAGTTTTCTTGGCCAGTGTTTTCACACCTGGTTCGTCCTTGCCTCCTTCTTAGGGCTGAAAGAAAAGTGACTGGCCCAAGGCCCGCCCCCCTGAGTCCTTGGGAGAAGGGTGGCATATAAATCTAATAAACCAAACCAAGGTTGGCTTTATGCCTAAAGCGAGACTAGAACTCACTTTCTCCCACTTCCTAGCGGGATTCTTATGAACTATTCAAATACATACCTCCCAAACGACCGATAAGATCGCACAGGGTGGGCCTTCTCCGGGTGCCGTCAGCCAATGTCGGCTGGCAACTACCCGAGGGAGGGCCTTCTCTGTAGCTGCTCCAACCCTATGGAACGAACTACCCCCCGAGATCCGGACCCTACCCACTCTCATGGCCTTCTGAAAGGCTATTAAAACCTGGCTATTCCGGCAGGCCTGGGGCTGTTGACCTCATGACTGAGGTCCAGCCCCGATTAGCAATAGCAATAGTTAGACTTATATACCGCTTCATAGGGCTTTCAGCCCTCTCTAAGCGGTTTACAGAGTCAGCATATTGCCCCCAACAACAATCCGGGTCCTCATTTTACCCACCTCGGAAGGATGGAAGGCTGAGTCAACCCTGAGCCGGTGAGATTTGAACAGCCGAACTGCTGAACTGCAGTCAGCTGAAGTAGCCTGCAGTGCTGCATTTAACCACTGCGCCACCTCGGCTCCTCCTAGACTGGATGTATGATGTGGTGTTTTTTTTTAATCTGTGTTTCTTCATTTTTTAACTTTTTACTTTTAAAATGTATTTGTTGTAAGCCGCCCGGAGTCCTTCGGGATTGGGCGGCCTATAAATTCATTAAATCTAATCGAATCTAATAGGAGCGTTCATTATTACAGTGTTTCTCAACCTTGGCAACTTGAAGATGTCTGGACTTCAACTCCCAGAATTCCCCAGCCAGCGAATGCTGGCTGGGGCATTCTGGGAGTTGAAGTCCAGACATCTTCAAGTTGTCAAGGTTGAGAAACACTGCATTATTATACTGGGCAAAGGAAGCAATCACCATACTTCCCTTCTCCCCAAATTTTTGCACAAAAGAATCCAAGATATTATATTTTGGGGGGGGGGCAATAAAAATCAATGAGGTCTACTACAATCACGGGATAGTCAAGTAATAACAAAGGGGGAGCGTCCACACTGGGCCTGCTGTCCTGTCTGTGTTTATGTCCTCGCACTGCGCCCTATTTTCTTTGGGATGAAGTTCGATTCCCACAGGGACTCCGGGGAGGCCACGTGATCCCTTCGTTTCCTTCGCAACGCTACATTTCCGGTTTGCCACGCCCTACTTCCGGCCCAGTCCTGGGATTTCCCCGGAGACATTTCGCTCGGCCCATCGCTACTCCCCGCTTCCCGAAAGGCGGGCGCGGCGGCGGCGGCGGCGGCGGCCTCCACTCTGCCGACTCTAAACCAGAGCGAAACCCGCCAAGCGGGCCTGCCCCCCCCCCCCACCACGCTAGGCCGCTTGGGACTCTCTCGGCAGCCACGGAAGACAACGGCTGAGCCGGACGGAACAGGAAGTGACGCCCGAGAGGTTGGAAACCAGAGTCGCACGTTTCCGGCCCAGCCACGCTTCCGGTTGTCACCGGAAAAAGCGCGCCCCGCCCCAGCGAATACAGAGAAGAGAAGCCACGCCTCCCCACCACCACCACCGCCTCCTTTTCGAACGCTCGGCCCCGCCCCTCCTTCGCAGCTTTGGGTGGCGCCATCGGGGGGCTTCTCCCCCCCCCGGGACGGTCACGTGAGGGCGTAAGGCGCGGGCCGCGATTGGCTGGCGCCGGGGCGCCGCGCGAGGACGCCGTCGCAGAGCGGCCTCTGGCGGGGACGGGGCTGCGCGCGCCGCGCTTCCTTCTCCGGCTTCTGGGCTCGCCCCTCTGAGGCGGCGGCGGCGGCGGCGGCGAAGCGAGGATGAGGCGGCGCTGATGTGGCCGTCCCTGCGGCCTCCTGCAGCCCCGCTCGGGCCCAGCCCAGGCGGCGCCGGCGGTCGTAGTTCCGCGCCAGCATGGGCAACACCGTCACCTGCTGCGTGTCTCCCGGCGCCAGCCCGAAGCTCGGCCGGGCCCGCGGATCCGCTCTGGGGGCGGGCGGCGGCGGGCGAGCAGGGTCCGGGGCGGCGGCGGCGGGAGTAGAGCGGAGAGGCGGCGCTTACCGGGAGATCGCCGAGGCGGACTCGGGAGACTCGGATCCCGGCGGAGGCGGCCCTCACCTGCAGCACATCAGCGACCGCGAGTTCCCGGACGGTGAGTAGCGACAGCGGCTGCTGCTGCTGCGAGTCCGCGCCGGCCTTTTCGGAAGCCTCCCTCGGGCGTCCCTGTCGAAAGAGTCGCGCAAAGCCCCGGAGTTCCCGGAGGGGAGCCGGGTTCCCGGCGTGGGTGTGTTTTCTCCCCCACTGAGCATTTGGGCCCACCTGGTTTCTGTCCCGCTGGATGTGGCCCGGTTCCCATTGTGGGTGTGAGACGGTCAACTTTCTGGAAGGGAGTGGTTGGGCCCTTCCACACCCCGCAGCCCTTCGGTGGAGGAGAAAAGGAGTCTCTCGTTTGCAAAAGCTGCACATGCGGAATCATAACAGTTGCATTTAGAAAAAACCTAAATGTAGAGATCAAAATATTCCCTTATAATAGGATAGGATAGTCATCGTGAGTTGAAGCAATATTGCCAACAAAAGCTGCACATGCGGAATTATAAAAGTTGCATTTACAAAAAACCTAAATTTAGAAATTAAAATATTCTCTTATAATAGGATAGGATAGTCATCAGGAGTTGAAACAATATTGCCAACAAACTGCACATGCGGAATTATAAAAGTTGCATTTACAAAATACCTAAATTTAAAAATCAAAACATTCCCTTATAATAGGATAGGATAGTCATCGTGAGTTGAAACAATATTGCCAACAAACTGCACATGCGGAATTATAAAAGTTGCATTTACAAAATACCTAAATTTAAAAATCAAAATATTTCCTTATAATAGGATAGGATAGTCATCAGGAGTTGAAACAATATTGCCAACAAACTGCACATGCGGAATTATAAAAGTTGCATTTACAAAATACCTAAATTTAAAAATCAAAATATTTCCTTATAATAGGATAGGATAGTCATCAGGAGTTGAAACAATATTGCCAACAGAAGCTGCACATGTGAAATTATAAAAGTTGCATTTACAAAAAAAACTAAATTTGGAAATCAAAATATTTCCTTATAATAGGATAGGATAGTCATCAGGAGTTGAAACAATATTGCCAACAAACTGCACATGTGGAATTATAAAAAGTTGCATTTACAAAATACCTAAATTTAGAAATCAAAACATTCCCTTATAATGGGATAGGATAGGTGAGTTGAAACAATATTGCCAACAAAAGCTGCTCATGCGAAATTATAAAAGTTGCATTTACAAAAACCCTAAATTTAGAAATCAAAACATTCCCTTATAATAGGATAGGATAGGTGAGTTGAAACAATATTGCCAACAAAAGCTGCACATGTGAAATGATAAAAGTTGCATTTACAAAAAACCTAAATTTAGAAATCAAAATATTCCCTTACAATAGCATAGGATAGTCATCATGAGTTGAAACAATATTGCCAACTTTTGTTGCGTTGAGGAGGAGGCATTATTAACATGCTCTAATGGATTATTTTTTTTAGTGGGGTGGAAACAAATCTGGAGAGAATTTCCCCCCTCTGCCCTTCAGATCACTAGTCCTTGGCTTTTTCCCGGTTATTTGAGCAGCAATTTCCTGAGTTGTTACAGTTTTTGTGCATTTTTTGTTCTTTCAGAATTACTTTTGTTTCTGCTACTGGACATTTTCATATGCATGGTAATGTAGCATATGTGAAATGATGTCTCTTCATAGATTGGAATTTGCTTTTTAAAAGGATTCCTTGATCCGCTTAAATATCATCCGAATTTGTTGCAGAAGATTGGGGACTTTCTGGAGAAGATTTTAATTACATATTCATGGATTTCAGAGGGGGGTGATAGCTTGTATGTCTCTGTAGGACAAGAGGTTCCAACTTCAAAGGATTTCAATATAGTTGGGTAACGTTTAAGGTGAAGAAGTGACCCCCATAATGCAATTACGGTATATTAATAGTAAATGTATGATGATGTCCATGAAAGTTTCAGAAATTCAGTAGATTGAATTTATATTTAGCTATAATTGGAATTTGTCTAAATCACTGGGACAGCTCCGTTGTGCTCGGTAAATTAATAAAATCTTGCTTTCATAGTCATATTGTGAGCAAAATTGAATTTAGAAACACAGCACATAATCAAAAGAATGTAACATAAAACACAATTTTATCTAATTTTCAGTTGGCTTCTTCAATTCAGATGCTGTCTCTGCATATTGGCTATTTTGGGAAGTGTTATAAATTTTCTAGAAATAATGAAAACAGCAAAGCCAAGGGGGTTTGGAACCTGATATATTATTTTGACTGGATATTAGTGTCAAACTATAACCAAGCCAACAGTTGAGATACAGCATTTAAATCAGATTCTAATCCATCTCTTTCTCTTAATTTAAGATTAGATTGTTTTATTGTTAAATCAAGAGAGGTTACTTTACAAGGAAATAGAACATTTTTACTCTATAATGGGGACAAGTTTGGATAAACATGCTAGTTTATACCATACATTGTTGCACAATTTATAAATTTATTGTTGGTTGGTTTATGTGGTTACTCTATGATCTACTGTATCCAAAACCAGGACATTGGATTAATTGAATACACTGGCTAATTTACGTCTCTTATATGCTTTATAATTATACTGCCCATGTAATGCATTTTGAATTGGTTGAAACATGTTAGTATTGATAATTGATTTGGCAAAATCAATATGAGCAGGCCTGAAAAAATCCCAGTTTCAGGGCTGAACTAATTTTTATTTAATAATTTAATAGTTTAATGATTAAGTATTGATAACTGATTTGGCAAAATCAATATGAGCAGGGCTGAAGGAGTTACACAGACTGTAATAAAGAAAATTAAGCTCTAAATTGATCAAGGTCTGTTCCCCACCCCCAAATCCCAGTTTCAAGATTGAACTATTTTTTATTTAATTTCTATAGCAATAGCAATAGCAGTAGACTTATATACCGCTTCATAGGCCTTTCAGGCCTCTCTAAGCGGTTTACAGAGAGTCAGCATATTGCCCCCAACAATCTGGGTCCTCATTTTACCCACCTCGGAAGGATGGAAGGCTGAGTCAACCCTGAGCCGGTGAGATTTGAACTGCTGACCTGCTGATCTAGCAGTAGCCTGCAGTGCTGCATTTAACCACTGCGCCACCTTGGCTCTAATTTAAGCTACGCAGTTCAGAAATGGGAAAACTTTCAATGGGCATACATCACGCTTAATATTTTTGGAAGAACAAGGATTCCAGTAAATTTAAAAATATATATGATTGTTAGGTGCAAACAAGTTGGTGTCAATTCTTAGTGACCACATAAATTTTTCTCCATGATAACAATAGCACTGTAGCAATAGCACTTTTTAAAAAAAATTCTCCAATTTAATACTGAAATTTCAAAACAAGTTTTGATCCTTAATGCTTTAAAGCAAATGGTGCATTTTAAAAAAAATGGCATTCCTTAAAATAGCTGCATGCAAAAAGTACAAAAGCTCTCCAAAAACAGCCCTGAGTATACTTGGGTTAAGATTAATTTTATGCATGATTTAGCAACCAAGTGCTACTGAATAGTACAATGAGTAGAATGGATAATGCTTATGACTGTTCAAACTCGCCTATCACAGTCACAATGGCTGTTAAGCAAGGCACCCATGTGATTGCCTGTCTTAATGACCCCATCACTGTTCTCCCTTATGTGGTTGTTAAGTGAAGCATGGGATATCTCATAGGAGGCTTAGTGCAGGCCCAGCCTTGCATTGCAACACCTGCCCTCATGGCCTATCCCAGGCTTCCCAAGGCCTCTCATAGCGCCTGAGGGATCCCATGTTCTGCTTCCTGACACACTGGGTCACCACAAGCCTTGGGCCAATGTTTCCACCCCACCGAGTCCTTGTAGGACTTGGGCCTGTTTCCCACTTCACTGGGTTCCACATTCTACTCCCCTCTGTATCACGGATTGGTCATTTATCTTTTCAGTAGATCTCTTTCTGGAAGTAGCTCCTCCACCGTGAGACTTTTCTACACAGTTGAGGCCATATGGCAGCATTCTGGAAGTGGGCACCCTTGTAAGAGTGGCTGCAAATGGCGCCTGCTTCCGGGACAGTGTCACATAGCCTTCAGGGAGGCCAAGGGGCAGTGTGACTAGCTCTCCTTCTCTAGTGTAATGTTCAGAGCACTGGAGATCACATTCGAGAGCTGGCTGATCCACCCTCAGCCTCTCTGTACAATGGAGCTCACGTGGCTTGACCGGTTCCACCACAAAACCGCGGTAGACAAAAGCGCGCTCGACGAAAGCGCGTACGTGACGTCATCACAGCGCGACGAAAACATGGCGCTGTGAGCGGTAAATTTAAAATTAAAGCGAAAACCTTACCCTAACCCCCCCAAACCTAACCCTTAACCTAATGCTAAACCTAACGCTAACCCTTAACCTAACGCTAAACCTAACCCTAACGCTTAACATAACCCTAAACCTAACCCTTAACCTAACCCTAACCCTAAACCTAACCCTTACCTTTGTGTGAATCGGCTTGCTTTAATTTTAATTTCAATTTAATTTATTTGTAATTTTTTTCGTCGCGCTGCTGATGACATCAGGTACACGCTTTTGTCGAGCGCGGTTTTGTGTACCGCGGTTTTGATGGGTCATGGCTTGACCCTAGGTTTATTTTTTATCATTTAGGGTGCGACTATAACAAGCCACAAATAAATCCCAATCATTACAGCATTTGTGCTATTTACTGAAAATTAATATTTGTTTTCTTTAGGGTGAAATTGTAAAAATGCAGGCTTTAATATTTTCAAGGCTTGCAGTGATGATGGAAAAAACAAGTTTAAAGTCCTAAACATAAACGTAACATAAAACCAATTTAAAGTGGCTACTGAAACAATGGCACAGCCCAGAATTAAACATTGTAGGAAATAAAAAAATAACTTTCTTGAATACATACTGTTAAGTGAGACAGAAAGAAATGAACATCAGATTTTTAGAGTTACTTCAAAATTTTCAGTTGACTTGTGTTGAACAGTTCTATCTGGACAATGTATGAAACATGGTAAGGCTTATCCTGCTCAAAGGTAGATGAATAAGATACAAGGTGGGTTTCGTAAGGCACTTCTTAAAAATAGGTGTCACAGCTGTACGATCTTTAACCAGTACTAACCAGAATAGAATCAGGAAGAACTAAGGCAAAGCTCTTTAAGTGGGGGATAGCTGTGGACCCTGAAATGTGACTGTGGTGCACCGAAACAAACAATAACACATCTAGATCAAGAATGCACCTTCTAGAAATTTCAAGGCACCTGGGATGCTCTGACTGCAGCCATACCAGAAACAGTTAGATGGTTAGCTTCCTTAGATCAGTGTTTCTCAACCTTGGCAACTTGAAGATGTCCGGACTTCAACTCCCAGAATTCCCCAGCCAGCGAATGCTGGCTGGGGAATTCTGGGAGTTGAAGTCCGGACATCTTCAAGTTGCCAAGGTTGAGAAACACTGCCTGTCAGCTTCTGCCTTGCTGTTGCTTCAGCTGTCATGAAACGGGGAGGGAGGGCTGGTATTTGGGAGGGGTTATTCGATGTGCTGGAGGAATGTTCTAGGATGTACCAGATGGTTGGATTGCGCATGCGTGCGTTCTTCCCGCCTGCATCAACGGCCTCGACATTCCATCTTCGGCCTGTCTTTTCGAAGTTATCTCACACCTGACATTTGAAGGACTTATGATTGGCCTGAAGCTATGACCCTAAGGGGTGGGGAATGGGCTATTCTATATATCAATCGCTTTCGCGCCTAATTAAGTAGACTTTGCTTCGCAACTGCTCACTTACCATTTATAATTAGTAAAAGTACTTTTGATTTCCATCCCATGGAGTCTCTTAGTCTTCCTTTCCTAATTATGTAATGGAGTGATGCTGACACTGCCTTAGATAACGAATTATAACATCCTATCTCATTGCATGGCTCCATATTAGGGTGATTTTATTATGGTTTTATCTTAATTTAATATTTTATTTTCTATATTGTATTCTTCACATAGAGCAGCACGGTGGCCTAATGGTGAAGATGCTCGTGTCCCACTCAAAAGGTTGAGAATTCAATCCTAAGTAGTGAGATGTTTCTCTCAGGACGCAAAGAGAAAAATATCTGTTAGAACTCCATGTAGGTGTCAGGAAGGGCAACTGGCCTGTAAACGCTCAGCTCCATCCAGTCGCCCCGACGCTACCCTGAATAAAGGGATTACAGAATCGTAAAAAGGGAGGTTTTTTAATTGTATCGTATTGTCCACATACCATATATATATTTATTCAAACTAAACTTGTATATCAATGATTGCATAGATGTAGATGTCATACACTAAATAAACCAGTACTACAAAATTATACTCTGGAACTTGCTTCAGAAGCAAATAGCAATAGCAGTTAGACTTATATACCGCTTCCTAGGTGTCAGCTTCTGCCTTGCTGTTGCTTCAGCTGCCATGAAACGGGAAGGGGGGGGCTTGTATTTGGGAGGGGTTAATTGATGTGCTGGAGGAATGTTCTAGGATGTGCCAGTCGTTGGGATTGCGCATGCGTCTGTGTTTCCCGCCTACATCAACGGCCTCGACATTCCATCATCCGGCCTGTCTTTTTGAAGTTATCTCACACCTGACACTTGAAGGACTTATGATTGGACTGGAGCTTTGATCCTAAGGGGGGGGTACGGGCTATCCTATATATCAATCGCTTTCGCGCCAATTTTATCAGACCTTGCTTTGCTACTGCTCGCTTACCATTTATAATTAGTAAAAGTACTTTTGATTTCCAATCCATGGGGTCTCTTAGTTTTCTTTCCTAATTATGGAATGGAGTGGTGCCTGACAAGAAGCAAGGTCTGAAAAACCCTTTCCAGGAGATTTACGTCTACCGAGAAGGGAGATAATGTCTTCTCCGATCAGAGAGGACGAGGGGGCCGTTGGAGGGGCAGATTCCAGTGAAGTGGGACCTCCCGACCTTTCTCTACACGAGCCCAGCCCGCCTGACTTATCCTTACACGAAGATTTATTTCAACTGCAAATTTCCAGCCAGCCGGAACCTCCCCCCCCCACCCCGCTGGTCAACTTCGGTGGGACAAAGAGAGACAGAGACAAGCTGGAATGCCGGAATCACCCAAAGGCCACCCCGACAACCTTCGCTGGAGTTGGGGGCCATGAGAAAACCCCAGACGAGTGAATTCCCTGACTATTGGAGCCAAAGGTACTTTGGGGAAAGAAGGGGAGGCGATGAAGGAGAATGCCGAAGCTACCAGCTCCAGGGGCCAATGAGGAAACCCCAGCGGAGTGAATTACCTGATTATTGGGGTCAAACATATATGGGGGAAAGAAGGGGGGAGGAGGAAAGAGACTGGAGAAATTGGCAACGTTACCCACGCCCAACATCTCCCCCTCCCCCTCGGCCTGCTTCACCCCCTGCGGCTAGAGGTTTTGCTGATCAAGGAAGGCCGCCCCCCCGAAGACATCGGATGGCTAAAATCCCTCCCTTGCCTGTGCGTTACAATGGTGATTCGGCTAGCCTGGCCTCTTTTCTTATGCAGGTGTTCAACTACATGGAGAGTTATGGCCGAGACTTTGAAACTGACATCATGAGAGTCAGGATGATTCTTTTGTCATTAGATGGTGAGGCGGCTAAATGGTCAACTGCTTTGCATATGTCTGGTTCTCCTCTCTTGGGGAATTTCAACCGCTTTATGGAGGCTTTCCGCCAACGTTTTGATGAAACGGGAAGGGGGGGGCTTGTATTTGGGAGGGGTTAATTGATGTGCTGGAGGAATGTTCTAGGATGTGCCAGTCGTTGGGATTGCGCATGCGTCTGTGTTTCCCGCCTACATCAACGGCCTCGACATTCCATCATCCGGCCTGTCTTTTTGAAGTTATCTCACACCTGACACTTGAAGGACTTATGATTGGACTGGAGCTTTGATCCTAAGGGGGGGGTACGGGCTATCCTATATATCAATCGCTTTCGCGCCAATTTTATCAGACCTTGCTTTGCTACTGCTCGCTTACCATTTATAATTAGTAAAAGTACTTTTGATTTCCAATCCATGGGGTCTCTTAGTTTTCTTTCCTAATTATGGAATGGAGTGGTGCCTGACACTAGGGCTTTCAGCCCTCTCTAAGCGGTTTACAGAGTCAGCATATCGCCCCCACAGTCTGGGTCCTCATTTCACCCACCTCGGAAGGATGGAAGGCTGAGTCAACCTTGAGCCGGTGAGATTTGAACTGCCGAACTATCAGTCAGCTGAAGTAGCCTGCAGTACAGCACTCTACCCACTGCACCACCTCGGCTCCTTTAGTATTAAATACTAAATACTAATGCCATTTAGTATTTCCACGAGCTATTTCTTTTAAAATAAATCTTGTTTTTACATGTATATGATAGTCCTACACTTGCTTGAAAATAAAACTTACTGAATACTCTACAATAGGATGAGCAATTAATTTTCCCAAGGGGCAACATGAGAAACTGGAATTGTTATGGAGGGACAAACAATAGAGATATAAAAGTATGTATGTGGTTATGCATACACATATGTAAGTTGAAAAAAATAGTCACCTTAAAAATAAAAGCAATGCAGTTGTATTGCATGCATGGCACACACGTAATATACATTTGGTTTCTAATTTCTGATTGATCTCACGCAGGCAGAACAGGGACATATGTGGCCCTAGATCCGTAAAATGCCCAAGTCTGTTCTACAACTTTATTTTAACAAATTATGTATAGATTCGGTTTTCAGATTGCCAAATTGAACTGAATAGAATAGCTCAGGTAGCTAAAGAGCCGAGATGGCGCAGTGGTTAGGGTGCAGTACTGAAGGCCACTACAGCTGACTGTTATCTGCAGTTCAGCAGTTCTAATCTCACCGGCTCAAGGTTGACTCAGCCTTCCATCCTTCCGAGGTGGGTGAAATGAGGACCCAGACTGTGGGGGCGATATGCTGACTCTGTAAACCGCTTAGAGAGGGCTGAAAGCCCTATGAAGCGGTATATAAGTCTAACTGCTGCTAACTGCTAAAGAGAGAAAATAATTTGTTGATTAAGCAAAATTTTTCATACATTTATCAAAAAGAATTGCCATTTAATTTCAGTCAGTGTTGGTGTCTGAACACAAACCAAAATCCTATGGGTTGATTTTAAGAACATTATAGGGACCCAAGTTATTAGAACATATTTGTTATTTGTTGGGTAAATTATATTGCTTAGTATTCTTGCATGTGTTGCAGAGAGGGAAATGAAAAATAGTTGACTTTTCTTACATATCTGAAAAATAAATTTGAATTAATGCCCTTTTCTGTATTTCAATTTTATGAATATTGAATAAGTATTGAAATGTTAGGCTTTGTACAATCAACTCTATATTTCTTCATATGTATATCAACATTTTAACGTAATACTACGTTAGTAATGAATTATTGGAAAACTTAGTTTAAATTAATTTATATTCTTTCTTGGTGACAAAATCACTATTTTCAATCTACCATGATTTAATTGCTGTTGCTAAATTGTCACAATTGTCTCATTCTTAGGAAAAAAAATGATACGAAATGTGCATGGATTTAGTACTTAGTGCTAAGACTTTTTAGTGTAGAAATGGAGTCAAAATATATTTCATCTAGGAAAGGAAAAATGTACCCACCCAGAGAGTGGGAACATTTCCCAGGCTTTCTCCCAGGGACTATTGTAGATTACAATAATGGACCTCTCTAAAGCCTTTTCCTTTTCCTGAAGCTGTACTCTTCGCTATCACACACTGTGATGGGACACCGTGAAGCAATAGTTCACAGAAGCTGTTTTGCCACCTCTTATTTTTTTTTCCCAAGTGGTGAAGGTTGAAACCTCAGATTGTATCGTTTCACAGTGCTCTGATTCTGAACTAATGGTTTCCTGAGGAACTGCTTTTCCTTCCCTTTCTAAAGATGTAGAAAGCACATGTGTGTGAGCTTAAGAGCAGAGCTTCAGACTATTGGAAATCAACCCATGTGTCAAAATTTAACTATTAACTTTTTTTCGCTATTGTGCAAATCAGGAATGTTGCAGCTTTTGGGGTAAGATTTGATTGGTATGCTGGGAGCTGCACTTTAAAAAATGTGAGAACATAACAAGAAGTATAAATGGATTTAATGTCAATTTAAACTTAATTAACAATTATATTAAGTAGCAATAGCAGTTAGACTTATATACCGCTTCATAGGGCTTTCAGCCCCCTCTAAGCGGTTTACAGAGTCAGCATATCGCCCCCCACAGTCTGGGTCCTCATTTTACCCACCTCGGAAGGATGGAAGGCTGAGTCAACCTTGAGCCGGTGAGATTAGAACCGCTGAACTGCAGATAACAGTCAGCTGAAGTGGCCTGCAGTACTGCGCCCTAACCACTGCGCCACCTCGGCTCAATTACTGTAAATACATTCGGTTATTCCCCGAATAGTTAATAATTTTCTTAAAATATTACATTGAGAATTACAATTTGGTGTCGGGTTTTCAAGGGTCTTTGAATGAATATCTCCAGAGTTTGGGGCTATGTGTTGTATAAAATCTCAGATAAGTGACGTAGAGTAGGGTTGTGCACAGAATATAATGTAAGTTTTATTCTATGCATAGAGCAACCACATTGTGTCATGCAAGTTTTGCTGGAATGTTCTGGACAAGCCGCAATTGAGCAGAATTGGAACATACTCAACCTGGGTTTGGACTGAAAAACATGTTGGAAGATCTTACTGACAAGTAGAGTTCTACCTTCCTCTTCCAAGTGTCTTGTGTTCTGGCCCAATGTTTCCAGTGTTCTTCCCTTTTTCCTCCTGACTTCTTTGCTGCCATCGGCAAATCCATGCACAGATGGAACACATTTCAATCCAGACACAGACCATCCCGTGTGTGAAAAGTCCATGCACAGAATACTTTACCCATCCATAATCTAGAGGTACATAAAACGCTTGACCTATTTTAAGATGAAATTACCTAAAAGAATTACTTGGGGTCCAGAAGAAATTGTTCTGCCTTCTCTGGAAGGATTCTGAATTCAAACAAGATTGTTCTGACATTGGTACAGTTTGATAAAATACCTGTTTACATCTGAAATTGAAAAAAACTCTTCTGGCTGGAGAATTCTGGGAGTTGAAGTCCACAAGTCTTAAAGTTGCCAAGTTTGGGAACCACTGCAGTAAGTCATCTGATGGCATCACTCTTCTCTCTGGAAATGCACCAGGCATGTTACCCTAACTAAGTAGGAGATTCACATGCTTGTATCTGCTGAGGGACTTTTCATGCCAGAATAAGTCTTGACTTCTGTTGCTATCGGGCATGAAGCATTTCCCCTCTTTCTGGAGGGAGCCTAATCTCTTTCCTTCAGCTTGGACCATTTCTTATAGACCGGAAATCTCTGTAAAAGCAGGGGAGATTGTATAGGGTCAGTCATTGTCAATTAGCTTCCCCTCACCATTGGCTCGCTTAAGCCTATAAATATGGTATGCTTGTTTGTACCCATAGTTTTCGGTAGAGTATGAAGTCAGACTGTCAAGAGTTTATTATTCCTTTGTTTTATTAATTTTTATTCCATCTTAATATTTTTTATGAATAAGTCAAGGCAGTGAACATAAGAACACACATTCTTAAATTCTCAAGGGTTTGTTCAGGGATTTTCAATTGGAGGGGAGGGGGAAACCCCCTCTTAAGGGGTGCACTCTGCCGTCAAGAGATATATTGCAAAACAGAATAGCTCATACACAGAAACTGCCTTGGCGACGAATCTCTCTTTCCAGAGATCAAGGAAATATGTCCATGTATTTTGCCATGTCGTGCGTGGTTGCTCGCACTTCAAACAGCTGCTTTAATAGCAGGTAGTGTAGGAGGTTCCACTGAATAGAGGCATTCAGAGAAATCTGATGTCTGGGTCAGTAGTACTTGTCCTTAAACTCCCCCTGACAGAATACTCTTGACAGAAATACCCAACATTATCATGGCACTTTAAATTCTTTGTTTGTATCCCCCTTCCCTGTTGAGTTGTGAGCCGCCCTGAGTCTCCTTCGGGGGAAAAGGGCGGCATATAAATAAAATCAACATTCAACATTCACTTACCAATAAAAGTACTCCTGGCAAATCCTAGTGTTCAGAGATTACATTGGAACCGATAATGGTTGCCCACGTCTATGCCACGGGCATCTTAGCAGCAGCAATTGTGCCCTGTGAATCAGAAATAGCATGTGACGTCCCTTCTGCATGAGCCCACATTTGGTCACATGGCAAAATGGCAAATCTAACAGCAAACACTTTAGTCTCACCCAACTAGTGCATCGTGATGGAGAGCTACCGTATTTTTTGGACTATAAGACACACCGGCCTATAAGATGCACCTAGATTTAGAGGAGGAAAACAAGAAAAAAAAATAGTTTTTTGTGTCTGAGTGTCTCGTTTTCGCCTTCCCCCAGAAGCACGTTTTTGGCCTCCTGAACCCTCTGCGCGTCCTGTTTTTGGCCTCCTGGCCCCAGAAGCACTTTCTGCTTTTGGCCTCCTGAACCCTTTGTGCATCCCACTTTCGCCAAAAATGGGCCCGTTTTTTACCTGCAAGGTGCTTCTGGGGCCTAGGGAGGGTGAAAACGGGGCACGCAGAGGATTCAGGAGGCCAAAAACAGGCCCGTATTCATTCTATAACATTTTTTTGGGGTGGAAAAGTATGTCTTATAGTCCAAAAAGTATGGTAACGATGTACATGACTGAGATGAAATAAATATATAAGAACTTATTTCCCAGCAGTACCAACACAGTGGTAGAGGAAGGTTACAATAACGGAAATCATTTTGGATTCTTGCTCTACTAATATTTGCCTTGTAGTAATTGAGGAATGATCTCATAAGGTGTGGCTTGGATTTTGGATGGCACAGCTCTTCCTGAGTGTTAGTTGAAATCTCTTGAGTTACTGTGAATCAACACAACCAGTTCTGCTTTCCCTTGCCTCACCTACCATGATACCAATATTGCTGCTACAGGAGCTGTAGGCCTATTAACTAAAATGAAACCTCCTTTTAGTGATCGCTCTTCCTCTGTCTTGCCCAACCATAATTGATTTAGGAAACCACTAAAAGTGGGATCATGGGCGTGACAAATAATAAGTGTGATAGCATATTCATTTTGTGCTTGTTCATTAAGTATTTTCCTTTTACTGTAGCTTTGATAGCTTTAACAGCTTTTTATAATTTTTGGAAACGCCATTGATTTAAGTAAAAGGGATAGTGCACTTAACACTTGACTGTTTTCCTCTCAGAATGGAAAATAAAAAATGTTAAGCTGTTGGGAGTTCCTTTGGATAGTAGAGTTTATTCTTTTAGCTTATCCGTGCTGTTTTTAATATCTCTGCTGTTTAGATCTATTGCTATGATTCTGAGATACAGTTCAAATTCTCTGAGCATGTGAGATCAATGTATAAATACTAGAACTGTTTATTAAGAATTGCAACCTTGAGGTCATCTGGAAACAGATTTAAAATGTAATGCCTCTTAAGCAAGATTTGGGTTTTAACTGATTTATTCTTCCAAAAACAGTAATTTCTGAATAGCTGCCTCGCTTCATATTTGTTTCAGATTTAGCGTTGGAGTCAAACCCATCTGACCATCCTAGAGCAAGCACAATTTTCTTGAGCAAATCCCAAACAGATGGTAAGATAATTTTTGCTCCCTTTAAAAAAGAGGATGGGAGGAGATGGAGTGGGTGTTTTAATTCCTGTCCATTTCTGTCAAAGCGCTGTTTGCTTCTACATTTTTGCCTGCTCTTCCCTGCATTTCTCATAGTTGTTTGTCTGTGGCTGTTGCTTTTTAATCCTCTTAATTCATTCTCAATATTCGCCGTTCAGTAGAATAACTAAGAACGGCTGGGTGCCATATTTGAGAATAGAAGGAGGTTATCTTACGACCAGTGACTGAAGTGACTTTTTCCATCAAGCATCATTTGCAACATTCCTAGCAATATGATTCACTGCCTCCAGAAGACTTTACTTGGGTCAGCTCATTTCCTCCTAGTGGGAAAAAAAATTCAGTCTAGCTTGAGTTATATGTCAAATTAACATGCTAACGTTTACTGAGATAATTTTATATTAACACTCAGCCTTAGATACTCATGTAATGTCATGTTTCCACCTTTCTAAACCAGTATTCATAACTCTTTTACAACACTGAGTCTTTTTATAGAAACACTGCAGTTTATTATTTATTTGTTTATTGGCTTTCTTTATATGTTACCATTGTAAAATAAATGGTTGAATCAGGAAATTCTCTAATTCACAAGATGAATTATTGCTATTTCTCCTGATCTAAGAAACAAGCAAAAAAAGGAGTTGCTTCTGTGGAACTGAGTGGTATTTATTCCATGAAATGTGCTTTTAATACCTAGGTTAAAAAAAAAGTTTAAAAAAAAACCAACAAGCTGGCTCACTATGTTTTTTATGATTCTAAATTATTTTCAGATAATCCCAAAATATTGTCAAGGTTGAATGTGTAGAAAGGAAAAACTCCAAACAAGTGCTGAATTTTAAAGTAGAATTTAAAAAAAGCAATATTGATAGACTGAACTTGTTTCTCCTTTTTCAGTGAGAGAGAAGAGAAAGAGCAACCACATCAACCATGTAAGTACATACAATAGCTGTGAAAGAAACAAATAAAAAGAATAGTTTGTGGTTCTGGTTTCTCTATAGAATGGCTTTTTTAAAAGAAATTCTGGTGAATGGAGTAGAAGAGGTTTTCAAGTAATACAACCAGACTTCAGCCTAGAGTTTGTCTTTCTCCCTTCCTTTTGTGATAGTTATATGATACCTTTGAAGATGCAATCAATTGCTCACAATTTTAAAACTATAGAAGAAGAATCGTTCCATTACCACTCCTCTTATTCCTATTAATTGCTAGGGGAAAAAAAACATAGATTTTATTTCAGAGCAGCAGGAGAAAGTTAAGTAACATAGGGCAATGGGTGGGTGTTGGATGATATTCTTTGCAAAAAGAAGGGAAGTAGAACCAATGCTGAAAAACCCGCCAATAGTTTTACAAAAGACCCACAAGCTTATATCCAAGCCTTCTAGCAAAGAATTTGCAGACTATAAATTGTGCATGTTTGGCTTGAATAATTAATGAAAATACATACATACATACATACATACATACATACATACATACATACATACATACGTTGTATTTGTGCTGATAAATAAAGGGAGACTAGTATAGATCTATTTCAAGCTACTTAGCTCTCATCAGCTAGCCATACCCTTACTGGGATTAGAACCTGTGCTAAGAGTATGGCTAGCTGATGAGAGCTAAATAGCTTGAAATAGATCTATACTAGTCTCCCTTTATTTATTTATCAGCACAAATACAACACATATGTAAAAGGCAACAGTAAAAATATTGGGTTTCTGTCTGGATGGTCTCTTGTGACGAGCCGATGGACAGAGAATGGAAGTACTGAACTTCCTCCCATATTTGGGCATATCGGGGGTTGTAACTCTAAATATATGTATGTATGTGTGTATGTATGTATGTATTAAAAACTCCTGTTTAGCAGAATAAACCCAGTTAAGAACAATCGGCTGTTGTGTGTTATTTTGACTTAATTGGTGCTTCAGTTTTAATAAATCTAGTCATACTCAGAGTCCTAGAAAGACTGCAGTGGCAAACTACTTCCGAAAAATATTGCTATAAACAACTGAATGGACGTCAGTCGTCATGAGGAAAGACTGATTTAAAGGCAACACCCTCTCTGAAAAAGGCTGGGACACATTCATACATTCTTTAATAGTAATAAGGACATCTGTGTAATTTATGGAATTACTGGCACTGTATCCCTTGCCATGGGCCTTCCGCGTATGGGTGCTGTCTACTAAAACTGATAAAATAAAATTTCTGTACAGTACTTCTGCTTCCAATTTGTTTCAGAGATAATTTGCTGCCAGAGTAGAGTAGAACACCTAAGAGTTCTCAAACATAGATAGGCAGCAGACTATATCAAATAGCTTGCCCGAGGCCTCCAAATTGCTAAGAAATCCAACAAAGAATTTTGGATTAGTTGGATCTTAGTCTGAGCAGATAGATCAGAGTTTGTCACTAGGAGGAATGTGGTTTTTGCTTTTGAAACCCAGGGATTTGGAGAATCTACCTTGTTCTGCGAATGTAAAAGGGTTATTGAAGGTAGGGGAAGCATCTGCAAGGTTACAGTCACCTCACTGCTGTTAGTACGTATCATTCCCTTTTACAGATGAGTCTTTGACTCCACACAGTTTACTATAGCCTTTGATTTTGAAATTTAATAAAATTTGTATGCTGCCCACTCCCTTGGGACTCTGGGAGGCTTACAGACAAGATAAAAAGCATTTAAAAAATTAAAGGTAAAATAACAGTTGTTAAAATTGCACACCATCCATTCTGTCTAAGTGGGGCCTGCCGGAACAGCCAGGTCTTGGTGGCTTTTCGGAAGGCTGGGAGAGTGGTAAAGGTCCGGATCTCTACGGGTAGATCGTTCCACAGGGCCGGGGCAGCTACAGAGAAGGCCCAGCCGGCATTGTCCGGTCGACGGCACCCGGAGGAGGCCCAACCTGTGAGGTCTTGTTGGTCGTTGGGAGGTATGTGGCAGGAGGCGGTCTCTCAGGTAGCCAGTTCCTAAACCATGTAGGGCTTTAAAAGTAACAACTAGCACCTTGAAGCGCGTCCGGAGACCAATAGGGAGCCAGTGCAGCTCGCAGAGGATGGGTGTAACATGGGTGTATCTAGGTACACCCAGTATCGCTCGCGCGGCTGCATTCTGGACCAACTGTAGTCTTCGAACACTCTTCAGGGGCAGCCCCATGTAGAGCGCAAATTTAAATTCTGAAACTACTTTCCTAGATTGGAATATCAACTTTTGACCTATTCTTGCTGCATTAACTGCATTTTTTTTCTCTTGCTTTGATGTAAAGATGTAGTAAATGTTCATTACATAGTCACATCAAGTTTTAACCTTTCTAAAATAGCAACAAATGGATTTTGAACTGAGTTGGGAGTGGAAGAGCGATTCACTCCAATGTGGTTTCGTTCTAAAACCTCATTGAATTTGTTTCTGATATTTCAATAAGTGGAGATATGTTCAACATAGCGATCAAACACATTTCTGCCCTGTGTTTTATTACTTGGAAAGCCTCCTGTCTCTTCTTTATCTTTATCTTTGCCAGTTAATCTTTAAAAGAAAAACAGGTACCAAGAAAAGCAAAATAGTGGTGTCCATTGGTGTTTATACAGTGACTGGCCATTGCTGAAAATATTACTGATGCTGATTTCTGTTCTATTTTCTAGTTTATTGATTCTTAGGCAGCTATTTAAATGTCCTCCTTAATATCTTTTGATTTATTTAACAACATTGTCCATGTGAGTCTAATATGCGTAATACTGATAAAACCCAGAAATCATGGTTTTCAAACATTTTTATGAACTTATAAATATTTCTTTCCACATAGGTTTCCCCGGGGCAGCTTACAAAAAAGTATAGTTCATGTTCAACTATATTTATAGATGACAGCACAGTCAGCCAACCTAATCTTAGGAGCACAATAAAATGGTATGTATCACTTTATGTGAGGTTACATTAGATTCAACTCACTTGAATCTCTGAAATCCAAGAAAAAAGCATACCAAATCTAGAGGAAGTGATAAATAGTATATGCTGAAACAGATCCTCCCCACTTTATCCTCAGCATTGGTAGAGCAACATCTATGTGCTACCCATCAGTTTGATTCCAAAACCCTCTAAATTTGGAAAGTGGGGTATAGCTAATGTATTATGCCTGTTGTTCATTGTTTATCTGATAACTGATTTCTAATCCTATCGTTCCTGTTCATATTTTTGACTATCTTCAAAGAGATGTGACTGTTGATTTGTAATCTTGAGATATTTAACTCTGAACAATAGATTCTTGGCTGAAATGCCATACATATCCTCAGATTTTAGGGCAGAGTTTATCAGCTCATAGTTTAGAAGAAATGCTTCCTTTAAATGTCTGAACTTTACAGTAGTCTAAGAGCAATAGCAATAGCAGTAGACTTATATACCGCTTCATAGGCCTTTCAGGCCTCTCTAAGCGGTTTACAGAGAGTCAGCATATTGCCCCCAACAATCTGGGTCCTCATTTTACCCACCTCGGAAGGATGGAAGGCTGAGTCAACCCTGAGCCGGTGAGATTTGAACCGCTGACCTGCTGATCTAGCAGTAGCCTGCAGTGCTGCTTTTAACCACTGCGCCACCTTGGCTCTTTTTTTTTTTTCCTCCCAGTAGAATCTTTGTTTGGAATAGGATAATTCTGCAAAGTGACCTGTGGAAGGAGTCACTGATGGGTATTCTCACATCCAGTCTGCCCAGAGACTGAGGTTAAAGTTGAGGCCACTCCTCTCTACTTCCTCTTCCTGGCTCCCCAGATTAATCTCAGTCTCGGCCCGAATGAGTACTGTTTTTGATTGGCTCTTTGATTGGAATTGATAATTTATTTTTTTTCCATCCTTGATTCCTCCCACCTCCCTCCCTAGCATCTCTGTTTGTTTGTGAGTGTCTGTGAAAGTTAATCTTTGCTGCTGTGTGTTTGTGAGCCTCTAAACTGCTGGTCGGTCGCAGGGAGGCTCCGGGCCGCACGCCGTGAGGTGTTGGGCGCTGAGACCTCCTTTTTACATCGGGAGGGTCTCTAGATCGAAAGAGGGCTCCTGGAGGAGCGGCTCAGTCAGAGCTCACTCAGCTTTCGGACCTCATGGTTGGCAGTCGGCATTTTGAGGAGGTGGGCATTTTGGGAGATGAACGTGGCCAGAGCACAGGGATTGGTGCTCCTGCTCCAGCTCACCACAAATGCTCCGAGGCCACTGCCAGTGCCTGGAGGTATCGTTTCAGGCTGGTACTCCGCCATAGCACCAGGGAGGGCCCCATTTTTTGAGCCGCGGATCGGGGCTGTGGCTGCAAGTGGGCATGCCGGTTCAAAGGAGCTTCGAACCGCACACAGCAGGACTCTTGATCCCTAGCACATCACCCAGTCATTAAGAGGTTTCTTAGAGGGGCAGCTAATCTCAGGCCCCCTGTGGTACACCGGTTCCCTACATGGGACCTTCCCATGGTACTTCAGGCACTGACGGAGGCTCCTTTCAAGCCTTTGAGGACAGTGAATCTTCAGTTCCTAATCCTTAAGGTTGCGTTTCTGGTGGCAATTACTTCCGCCAGACGTATTTCTGAACTCAATGGGCTGTCATCCAAGGCGGATCTGTGCACATTTTACGACAACAGAGTCATCCTCAGACTTGATCCTTCTTGCCCAAGGTTAACACTCCTTTCCATAGGTCCCAGAAGGTGGTGTTTCCGGACTTCTGTCCGGCATCATCCAGGGAAAGGGAACAGTCCTGGCATTGCCTGGGCATGAGGAGGGCACTGCGTATCTAACTGAAATGCACATTACCATTCAGGAGGTTGGAGGTGCTCTTCGGCTCCTTCCAACACACTATCCTAGGGGCAAAGGTGCCACCAGTTATCATAGGCAGATGGATTCGGCTAGCCATCACTAGGGCATATGAGGCACGCAGGCTTCCGGTGCACTCCATCAGGAGTTCGGCCAAGTATGTGGCCTGGTCTACCCAGGTGCCCATCAGGGATATCTGTAGGGCTTCCCTTTTGCCTTTCATCAGGCATTACAGGCTGGACGCTTATGCTTCCACTGAGGCCTCTTTCAGTAGGAGAGTACTGCAGGGAGTGCTGGACACTCGGGGAGCTCAGGCCCAATGATTCTCTCCCATGGACATCTAGCTTTGGTATGTCCCATCAGTGACTCCTCCCACAGGTCACTTTGGAGAATGTCAATTGGTCTGACCTGAGCTGCATTTCTCAAAGGTCCTTTGAGTCACTTCCCACCCGTGTGGCTAGCGCATAGAGCCCTGAGCTTGATAAGTGGCTTTGGTCAGTCAGGGACCGGTGGGTTTGGTGTTCTCTTTCCTATCCCCTTCCTTCCCCGGTCCTGATTTTGGACGTTGACCTTCGATTAATCTGGAGAGCCAGGAAGAGGAAGTAGAGAGGAATGAGTTCTCTGGCCAGGTTGGACGTGAGAATACACATCAGTGATTCATCCCGCAGGACCTTTGAGAAATGCAGTTCAGGTAAGACCAACTGACATTTTTAACCTTATATTAAGGTCTGGTAAACCTGGACACGTACAACATTCTGTTCTAAACTGATGTTTTAAAATTTAAAATGAAAGGGGGACATGAGAAACAGGAAAGAACTAAAACTTCAAACGTGATATGAGTATAAAAATGTTCTTTATCTAACATCACATGTCAAAATTACATTCCTAGCTCTGCTTCTAATGAAATGGCTTCCCCTTCTTTTCACAGTGTTACTTTAGCAATATATTATCACATAAAGAACAGGTGAGCATTTCTAAAATTTCTTTCTTGAAATTGCATGTAATGATCATGTTGTTTGCAATTCCTTCTAAAGACGCAGTCTGTAATTTTGCTGCTTGCTCTTAAAATATAAAGAACTATGACTAACATGTTAGCCTGTTTTGTTAAATTGAGAAAGATTTTCCTTTCTTTTTTTCCCATTTTTAAAAATTATTTTTAACTAAGGATTGTTTATAGTAGCTTTGTTATTGTACTGTAGTGTATCTTGGCATTTTGTATACACACACACACACACACACACACACACACACACACACACACAAACACACACACACATATATATATATATATATATATATATATATATATATATATAGGATAAAGGAGGAGAACCTTGTGGCTTAGTGGTTAACACATCTGCCTAATATGTAATACAGCCCAGGTTCGAATCCCAGCAAGGGTATGGCTAGCTGATGAGAGCTAAATAGCTTGAAATAGATCTATACTAGTCTCCCTTTATTTATTTATCAGCACAAATACAACACACACACACACATATACATACATACATACATACATACATACATACATACATACATACATACATACAAAATATATGAGCTAAGGAAGAAGGACCTACTTTAAGAAAATGCAAAACTCTTAAGACTTTTGAGTAACCTATCATCTCAACAGATTTTAAAAAAAACAAAAGTCCAAAATTTTGCTTTTTTTAAAATGAAGTTATTTAATTTTAAAGATATTAAAACTTATTATAAGGATTGGGCATTTGAAAAGTGAATGCTAAGTTCCTGTAAATGGCTAAGATTAAATATATGCATGTCCTCAACTTCGGTACCTCCAGAGGTATCGACCATTTAGGAAGTGTTCACTTGGGAATTAGAATTGAAGGACAGGATGATGGACATTAGTAAAATTAAATCCCCTATACAATGCAGTGTATTAAATTAGGTATTCTTTATGTCAATGAAGGATTAATAAATTAATATACGTAGTATATGTATTTATAGTTGATCTTATAAACCATAGATGTTTCCCATTTGCTTACTGAAAATAAGATATACTTAAATATGTCCAGTATCTGAACTTTCCTTCAATATTTCAATCCAAAGGCATTATTTGTTTGCCCCTTTGTTATTGTGAGAGTGGGATGGGAGTATCAACTGAAATGGGACCAGACCACAGAGAAGGACAACACTGTGGTTCCTTCTCTATCGGCTCAGATTCCGATATTCTTATCATGACTTTACAAAGCAAATTTTAAGGAAATAACTTTCAACAGACGAAAGAAAGCGTGCAAAATTGCACATTTAGTAAGTCAGGGGTGCAAAGTCTAGTTTTTAAAATGAAATAACAATAAAAAAAACCATGGCTGATGGAAGAGAGGAAAAAAATATGGCAGGGAAATTTGATTTAATCTTTCTCGTGTTTATTTAAATGGCGGTATTTTAAATTAATTTGATATTCCCTCTTGCTGAATTTCACTCCTTAAATAATTGGCCGTTAAAACACATGGGATGGAAGCCATTAAATAACAATGCTGCATAAGGATTGCCCTGAACCTATATAAGAAGACTTCCTTTATCTGAAAATAGTCATTTGGCATCTTCTGTATACATAGCAGCTGTGTAAGTGGGGAATAAAAGCTGTATAGTTGGTGTCAAACATGTGGCCTGTGGCCAGATACATCATGCACTGACCACGCTCACCACCGTTTTAACAAAGGAGGGGAGTCGAGATACGTCACGTGATGATGCGAGTTTGACCACCCCCTACTACAGTGTTTCTCAACCTTGGCAACTTGAAGATGTCCGGACTTCAACTCCCAGAATTCCCCAGCCAGCGAATGCTGGCTGGGGAATTCTGAGAGTTGAAGTCCGGACATCTTCAAGTTGCCAAGGTTGAGAAACACTGCCCTACTATATATTATACATATTGTTCAAGTCATTGTTCCACTGCAGAATGTTACTGATAGTCCCAGAGGGCTGAAAGGGGGGGGGGGGTTCCTTAAATACAGGCTGCACAATAAGTCATCAGGCCTAGCTCTGTCAGTATTTGGGTTAGTGTGGCGCTTGTATGCTTCACAAATTATGGGAAAAGAACGAGGCTTTAAAATTTCTTCACAAGAAGCATTTTGAGCTTGGATGTTTATGCCCCCTATGGTGGCTTTTACCATCTTGGTTTTGATTCTGTGTCAAACTGTAGTTAAGTTCATCCAAAATGGAAACTGAGCCCGATGGAAAAAGTAGTTGCAAAGGCTTTGAAGGCATCTAAAATAAAACCAAAACTCTTAACACAATCTGGGCAGGGTTGACTTATCTTTTAGGTCAGTGTTTCTCAACCTTGGCAACTTGAAGATGTCCGGACTTCAACTCCCAGAATTCCCCAGCCAGCTGCATTCGCTGGCTGGGGAATTCTGGGAGTTGAAGTCCGGACATCTTCAAGTTGCCAAGGTTGAGAAACACTGTTTTAGGTTACATCCATGTTTTCATGTTCCATGCTTCTGTACTTCTATTCTCCAACCAAGGCCTCATGTAAACTCTTATCAAAAGTAACTAGTAGTATAATGACTAACATTGAAAGCCAAGAAGTATTCAACAAACACTTTATTATATGTGCCTTAAATATTTAGTATTTAACAGCAAAGTGAGAGGGTGATGGAGGAAAATATAGTGCCTTGGCACAAACAATGGGCAAAGGTTGATCACGCTTTACTCATTCCAGTTGCCTTCCTCTTTGTTCATTGCAGGGATTCAGATAGATCACTGGATATTTTTGATGAAAAATCACATCCACTCACGGTAAATCGGATTGTTTTTATATCCACGGTCTCATTTGAATTTCTTGAATATTTCAATTTTTATTTCTGAAATGTTAATACTTTTCCATTGATAAGCTAAAATCAAGAATGCGAGAAAAATGAAGTTGGGCTTTTAGTTTTCTGTCTCGTGATGTACAAAAAAGCGTTTTAGTCTCAACACATCCAGGTAGACGTTTGACCTCCAGAATTTTAAAACATACTGCTGACAGCATCCTTGGATCTTTGATTCCGTTCTTAATTCCAGTATATCTTCTTGCAGAAGGCGAAAAGCATAACTTTTAATTACATTAAAAAAGTTGCGGCCTTTCTGTAATCCTTGCCTGAAAAGAAGTCACACATGCAAATAAAGCAATTTGCCCATTTTTCTTAACCTCCTTAAATTCTATTAGAATACAGCTCTGTGAGATGCTGCAGGATTCTTTTCCCTCTTGGAAAAGAAGTGGACTTCTTCAAATTCAAATTTAATAAACTTATATGCCGCCCAATCCCGAAGGACTCCGGGCGGCTTACAGAAATACATCACTAAAAGAATAAAAATTAAAAAATAGAGAGAAGAAAAACAGATTTAAAAAAAAAAACACTTCATGCACTCAATCTAGGTGGGGCTGGACCTCATTCATGAGGTCAACAGCCCCAGGCCTGCCGGAATAGCCAGGTTTTAGTAGCCTTTCGGAAGGCCGAGAGAGTGGAGAGGGTCCGGATCTCTGGAGGTAGATAGTTCCATAGGGTCGGAGCAGCTACAGGGAAGGCCCTCCCTCGAGGAGCCGCCAGACGGCATTTGGACATTTCTCCAAAGCTCGATGAATGGGCCTGAAGCAAACCTAAATGGCCAATAGGAGCTAGGCAAACGGAGCCCAGTCTGCCTTCTCCAGCAGAAGCGTCAAAGTATTGTAAGTGATCCGTACGGTAAAGAGTAGAAGGATTACAAGGCTCAAATAGGAGAACAATTGAAGACAATTTCAGGCTACTATCACAGTGAGCTAGGCAAGGTGGAATGATATCATGAGGATAGCTATTCTGTATACTATGTACATCTATATATAGTACACTATATTTGTTTTCATAGATTTTCACGGGTGTAGGTATGCTGGTCTTGTTGTATTCGGGTCTTTTCCCGTGTAAGATTTGAGATTGTCTTGGCAACGTTTCGGCGAGGTCTCACTCGCCATCCTCAGGCTGGTGTTTTTGGCTTAAAGCATGGCTGGAGCTGCTGTCTTTCTATAAATTTTGGTGTGTGTGTGTGGAGTGCTGACTTTGTTTCTTTCATTTCATTTATTGAATTTATAGGCCGCCCAATCCCAGAGGACTCCGGGCAGCTTACAGTAAGTGGAATGATTGGCTGTGTGGTTGTATCATGATTGGTTGATTGGTGCTGGCTGTGTGTCCGTTGTTGTTTTGTGTTGTAACGGCCTGGGTGGTGGGTGGGGCTCATTTGTTGACTAGGGCTAGTTTCCAGATGTCTGGTAGGCAGGAGGCATCGTCACGTTTATTCATGTTGTGGGGGTGTTTCTCTATTTCAATAGCTTCCATAATTATTCTCTTGTATATCTCCAAAACTGAACACTTCAACAAGAGAATAATTATGGAAGCCATCGAAATAGAGAAACACCCCCACAACATGAATAAACTTGATGATACCTCCTGCCTACCAGACATCTGGAAACCAGCCTTAGTGAACAAATGAGCCCCACCAACCACCCAGGCCGTTACAACACGAAACAACAACGGACACACAGCCAGCACCAATCTACCAATCATGATACAGCCAATCAGTCCACTTATTGAAACAAAGCCAGCACTCCACACACACATACACCAAGATTTATAGATAGACAGCAGCTCCGGCCACACTTTAAGCCAAAAGCACCAATCTGAGGATGGTGAGTGAGACCTCGCCAAAACGTTGCCAACACAATCTCAATCTTACACGGGAAAAGACCCGAATACAACCAAGACCAGTACAATATATCTATATACATACACATCTATATTCTATTCTTTGCTCTATTTTCCTTAAAAATGAGATAATGAGGTATCTTCCTACATGGGTATGAGCCTCAACCGTATAATCCTGTATGTGTCCTCAGTACTCAGTCCAAGTATTTTCAATGGCATTTTTAAAAGTACTTCCAAATTATGTCTTGTTTCAGCGAGAAGAAGTTCCAGAAGACTACTGTAAACATGATCCTGATCACAAGCACATTTATCGCTTTGTACGCACTCTTTTTAGCGCAGCACAGCTGACAGCTGAATGTGCAATAGTGACTCTGGTAAGCCTTGCTTAATTATGATTGCCTTGCATTTAATGAAAGAAGTCTTGTATTGTCAGCATTAAATATATAGAAAGAGCCAACGCGGTCTAGTGACTTTGGGCCCGGAAGAATTCTAGCCTGAACCGTATCTCAACATTAAAGATGCCACTAATGCCCTGGGAAGGAGGCACGGGCAAGCCACTTCTCAAAGACCTTGCCACAAAAACTGAAGGGACTTGTTTAAAACCACATACAGTGGAATAAAATAAAAAGTGCATTATGTGCAATAGACACGGCTGTAGGAAAGTTAATTTGGAGGTATCTATTGAGTGCCTTTCACAAATCCACCAGTAGGTAAACAGCTCAGGTTTTTTTTATGCTAGTGCTTTAGAGTATAGTTCAGTGTTTCTCAACCTTGGCAACTTGAAGATGTCTGGATTGCAACTCCCAGAATTCCCCAGCCAGCGAATGCTGGCTGGGGAATTCTGGGAGTTGAAGTCCGGACATCTTCAAGTTGACAAGGTTGAGAAACACTGGTATAGTTGCTGTTGTTGTTTTGATGTAGAAACAGTTCTGACATCTTAGTTTAATCTTTGGTTCTAGATTCTGGAGGTCTGCAGGTAGAAAATTATTTTATGATGGTGGTGGCGCCGAGATGGCGCAGTGGTTAGAGTGCAGTACTGCAGGCCACTTCAGCTGACTGCTAGTTCAGTAGTTCAGCGGTTCAAATCTCACCGGCTCAAGGTTGACTCAGCCTTCCATCCTTCCGAGGTGGGTGAAATGAGGACCCAGACTGTGGGGGCGATATGCTGACTCTGTAAACTGCTTAGAGAGGGCTGAAAGCCCTATGAAGCGGTATATAGGTCTAACTGCTATTGCTATTGCTATTACAACAACATGTTTTGTGTGGCCTTACAGACAAGTTATTTCATTATGGTAAGGGTGGGTCGTAATCCATTTGCAGTCTCTGCTTATACGGGAATTCTTCTAAAAGAGTTATAACTACCCCCAAAAATCCATTCTTGGAGTCTCAAATACATATTTAAAAGTATTTCTGCCACTAGTTGGCAGTGTTCTATCAACCAAACAGCAAAATTTGGTAGCAGGCAAAGGGTGATAAGAAGGGAGGCTGGTTAACACATCTTAGCGTTACAAAAGTGCTTGTTGTGGAAGTTGCAGGCTTTTCAGTTGGGGAGGGTGTTTTTGTCTCAAACATACTAAAAGGGGGAAAAAAACACATCTTCCTGCCTAGTTGGTATTTATTTGAATCTCTCTTAAACTTCAGATTTAATGTTAACGGAGAAGAAACTATATAATTAAATTAAAAAAAATATCTCTTAGAAAACGGGGAAAACTTTTAGCAACGTAAAAATGTCTACAGGAAAGACTCGGGAGAGTAATTTCCTATGAGCCTGGTTGAGAGTCACACTCTGCTTATCACCTTGCCCTTTCAGTGGAACAACAAGCCTCATAATCTGAACTCACTGGAGTCTAAAATCCTGGACAGACAGAATGTACAGTGAATCAGGGAACTGACAGCACCCTGGCAAGAGACACTAATAGCCACATAAGTCTTCTTTGAGTTGAGCTTCATTCCTGGCAACTATGGCTGTCCCTCTACATTTTGATTTTATTTGTCTTGTATGCCGCCCACTCCCGAAGGACTTCGGGCAGCTCACAATAGACAAGGGAAAGGGGGAAAACTAGACAAAGACAACACTTCAAAAACAAAACCACAACATTCACAATTTCCGTGGGGCTGGATATTTCACAGGCCCCACGGCCAGCTGGAGCAGCCAGGACTTGGTGGCTTTGTGGAAGGCCGGGAGGGTCGTAAGGGTCCAGATCTCGACAGGGAGATCATTCCAGAGGGCCGGAGCTGCAACAGAGAAGGGTCTCCCCCGGGGGGTCGCCAGCCGACATTGGCTGGCAGATGGAATCCGGAGGAGACCTAACCTGTGAGATATGATCGGTCTGAGGGAGGTAATCGGCAGGAGGCGGTCTCTCAGGTACCCAGGTCCGATGCCATGTAGGGCTTTATAGGTAACGACCAGCACCTTGAAGCGGATTCGGAGACTAATGGGTAGCCAGTGCAGCTCGCGGAGGATAGGTGTGACGTGGGTGTACCTGGGTGCACCCACAATCGCTCGCACGGCTGCGTTCTGGACTAACTGGAGTCTTCAAACACTCTTCAAGGGCAGCCCCATGTAGAGCGGCCACAGTACAGAAGTGGTTGAACACTGGTTTCTTCCAGACTGCTTGCCAGTTTCCGAATCTGACCACCTACCCTGGGATCTGTGAAGGTCTCCTATCTAATTATTTAAAAGGTCTGTCCTGCTTTAGTTAATGAGCACAGAGAGTTGGCACCTGCTGAAATAATTTTATTTATTTTATTTTATTTGTCAACAAGAACGAGGAAACAAGCATGTAAACACATGAAAAATGGCACAAATAAATTGATATAAATAAGCAAAACAGCCATAAACCCATAAAAAGAGTACCGTATTTTTCAGAGTATGACGCATCTAGATTTTAGAGGAGGAAAACAAGGGGAAAAAAGGATTCTGAACGAAATGGTGTAGTAATATATTGTTTTAATAAAATGCCAGTATAGCAGAATTTTTACAACCGTGTACACTTTTTACAACCATGTATATTTTTTACAATTCTGTGAAGCCAACGGTAGTATTAGGAGCCATTATCACTCTCATGAACAAAAGAGGGGAGACTTGAAGGTTCAAGCACTCATTTTCTGGAAACCCCAAGAACTCATCATTGTTGCTGTCAAGGTGCTGTCAGTTCCCTGATTCACTGTACATTCTGTCTGTCCAGGATTTTAGACTCCAGTGAGTTCAGATTATGAGGCTTGTTGTTCCACTGAAAGGGCAAGGTGATAAAGCAGAGTCTGACTCTCAACCAGGCTCATAGGAAGTTGCTGGTGTCAGAATTTAGGAAGCTCAGTTGCTCACAATCCCTTTCTTCTTCGCTGCCTTCATAAATGGTATCATCTTCAGTCCCATCTAAGGCATTGCTAATGCCACATTTTTTGAAGGTTTGTGTAACAGTTTCATCCTTCACTTGAGTTCCATGAGGTTTTCACCCATTCACAAACTTGAGTGATAGTGGGCCTCCTCATTAATCCAGAGGTTGTCAGAGCATGATTTCCAGCAGCCATCCATTTTTCCCCTCTCTTCTCGCATGTAAACTTTGAATGGCTTGTTGATGGAAACATCAAGAGGTTGCAACTGGCTGGTAAGATACCTCCCCCCCCCCCCCCCCCAGGAATTACAGCTAGATTGGTCTTCACTTCTTTGAATCTTTTCTTAGTGTTGTGAGTAATTTGTGCTCTAAACTGGTCAAGCACTAATAAAGTTGGTTTTATTCAGAAGCCCTCCAGGACATTTCAATCCATACTTTCATGCCTTGCTCATCCATCCATCCTTTTTCATGGACATGCACAACAACCCCTCTTGGAATCGCTTCTTTTGGGAAAGTTTTCCTTTTGAATATTAACATTGGTGCCAATTTTGTGCCATCTTACACAGCAGGACAACACAACTGTGTAATGTGTCTTCTCATGTCCTGTGGTTTCTACAGTTATGCTCTTGGCAGCTTTGACATCAACAGTCCTGTTTGATGGCACATCAAAAGTTAGCGGGACTTCATCCATACTCCCGATCTGGCCAATCGCAAAATCATTTCTCCTCCTGGAATCTATCACAAAAGTATGAAAAGACAGAATCTTAGCCTTATCCTCTTTTGGCGTTCTTTGCGCAATTCTAGAGTTGGTGCGCGTAGCAAGGCCACATCGCCTCATAAATCTGAAGCACCACGATGGTGTTCCACTAAAATCCTGAATGCCTTTCCGTGTGCGTTTGGGCTTCATACATCACCATTTTTGTGGTGACTGCGAAGCCACTGTTCCGGTGACCTGTGATCCAATCTCATTTCCTCCTCTTAACTGTGGCCGCTTTGCAGGAAGCCCACGAAAGTTGTGCTTGCTTTTTATCTTTTACCTTTTGCAGCTTATCCACCTGTTTCTTCCACTCTCTTATCGTCTTTTCAGTTGTAGGTGGTTCAAAATGTTTCTCTGCTGCTCTGTTTCCATGTTCCTCAACATATTTCAAGACTTCCAGCTTGAAAGAGATTGTATATGCCTGCCATTTTGGCTTTGACATTTTTCTGCAAGAAAGAACAATAATGTGTCATTTATAACAATAGAGTGCACTGTAGCTGAAACCACATTCATACACATACATTAGATCATTACACCCTCCCCCTAAATAATATGCCTTAGCCTTAGCCCTAACCCCAACCTGCAAATAGGCAATAAGCCTTAAACCTTAAAACAATAAGCCAAACCCATTGCAAAAGT